>NC_056733.1:277830381-278148714 GCF_019279795.1 Protopterus annectens | reverse complement strand
TGAGGTATTTGCTTCCCACAAGAAATACAATTGTTAACTTTTTCTGACATCGGTCTGAGGCAAGAAAAGTTTCCCCAATGGGGTACTTAGCTTTATTGAAGACTTCGGATCTGAAATTCGACTTCGAAAATCTCAGGAGTCGGCCGACCGGCACTTGCGAACTGCTTCTGCTTCGGGCACCGCATGGCAAGAAAGACTGAAGAAAATGGCGGCGGATGCATTATATATACCCCTGGCGCACTGATGTCAGGGAAGAAGCGACAGCAACCGACGCCGGACCAAGACTTTGAAATTCCGTCCGACTGCGGGACCACCTGACGACAGGATAACCCAAGTGTGATGACTGCAGCAGGGTAACACGATGAACATCTAGCTCCGTGCTGGAAAATATTAGCTAGAAAATTAAGAATAGTGGAAATAGGAGCCGTGAAAGGGTCTAAACTCCTCTGAGAGGCCCAAAAAGAAAAACGTTTCCACTTGCTGGGATAAACCTTTATGGTTGAAGTCTTATGAGCAGCTATCAAAATAGATCTAACTGAAGAGGATAGTCTGGAGTCCTAGCAATTACGGGAACTGGAGCAGCCAAGCTGTGAGCTTCAGGCTGTCCAGACTCGGATGAGGCATCCCAGAGGGGTGTGAAATCAAATCCTGAATGGGATCTAGGATCCAAGGTGGAGCCAGAAGGTGAGACCAAAGGAAGGGAAACCACACCTGGCGAAGCCAGAATGAGGCAATGAGGATCACCTTGCTCCCCAGTCGACAAGCTTTCTGCAGAAACCTCGGAATGAGAGGTACTGGCGGGTAAGCATACAGAAGACCGACAGGCCAAGCATGAACTAGAGCGTCTTTGGGGGGGGACTCCCCCGGCAGTGGGTTGAAAGCGAAAAACTTGCTGCACTTCGCGTTGGAAGGAGATTTGAAGAGATTGCAGCAAGGTTGATCCCCACTCGCTGAAGATCTGTTCTGCTACTGACAGATTCAGAGACCACTCGTAAGGCATCAAAATGGTCCAACTTAGCATGTCCGCTAGGATGCTGAACCGTCCCGGAATGTGTACTGTGATGAGAAAGAGACCGGTAAAGATCACCCATTCACACACTCTCATGTCCTTGCGACAAAGGGATTAAGATCTGGTCCCTCCCTGTTTGTTGATATACCAGACTACTGACGTCGTCTGATTGAATGGCAATCGTCCCCAGAGGAAGAAAGGCATGAAGGGCCTGCAACACTAGAAAGACTGCCCTCATCTTTAGGACACTGATATGCAGGCTGGTCTCTATGGGGGACCATAGGCACTGGACTGTCCTGCCCGAACAATGCCCCCCCAACCAAGTTGGGAGGCATCCGTGGTCACTGTGGTTTGGGCCGGGGCTGGAACAAAGGGTCATCCCTCCAAAATGTTTAGAGAACTCATCCACCATATGAGGGATGACTGACACACTCGACTTAGGTGGATTGGATAAGTTAATGGCAGTTCCAACAGGGACCACTGAACCGCTAGAATCCACTGAAGAATTCACATGTGTAGCCGAGTACACGGAAGAAGAGTTATGGTCGCTGCCATTGAGCCTAGGGCCCTCAACATTGATTCCGCCGTAGGAAGGTGAGAACGGTAGAGCAGGGAGACATGCATCCTGAGGTTTAAAACTCTCTCCGAAGTCAGGAATACTTTGCACTGAAGTATATCTATCCTGGCAACAATGTAGTCTATTACCTGTATAGGATCTCGAAGAGATTTGGATGTGTTGATTGTAATACCCAAACCCAGAGCAAGTGTCAGAAAGTAATTCCTGGTTTGGAAAAGTTGACGCCTGGTTGGAGCAGTGAGGAGCCAATCGTCCAGGTACGGAAAGACCTGAATCCCCTGAACCCTCAGGTGAGCCGCTACAACTGCCATCACTTTGGTAAACACCCTGGGGGCTGTGGTGAGACCAAAGGGTAGGGCTCAAAATTGATAATGACTGACTCCAAGCCAGAAGCAGAGGAACCTCCTGGAGCTTCTGTGGATTTTTATGTGACAGTAAGCATCCTGGAGGTCTATGGAGCACATCCAGTCGCTCTCTTGCAGGTACGGAATGATGGACTGTAGCGTGACCATCCGGAAAGTACAGTCGTGTACCTACCATAAATGTAGATATTCGAGTGTATTCACTGTTGCAGTCATTACACTTGGGTTATCCGCCGGCAGGCTACCCGCAGTCGGCCCAAGTTCCAAAGTCTTGGTCCGGCGTCGGTTGCTGCTGCCTCTTCCCTGACGTCAGTGCGCCAGGGGTATAAAAGATGCAACCGACGCCATTTTCTTCAGTTTTTCTTGCCCCAGATAGGAAGGCTGGAAAAATAAAAATATGCCAAAAAGCATGCATGTACTAATATAAACATTTCCTTCATCTACAAACAAACACACCACATAGGTTGTATAGAGTTGAGAAGTACAGAGAAGTCCCAGCAAAGTAAAGGGGGATGGTTGGTGGGTAACCTTGACTGCAACAGTGAATACACTCGAACATCTACATTTATGGTAGGTACACAACTGTACTATGTTCATCGTGTTTCACTGTTGCAGTCATTACACTTGGGTTGAATCCCAAAGCTGAGGTTGGGCGGCTGGATCTAGATTGGATTTGGAGGGGCTACCAGGCCCTGCAGGACTGCAGTGGCAAAGCCTGCTCTGGACTTAGAGTAGAGAGGCAAGTGGTAGTGCTTGATGAAAGTGCGCACTGAGCTCCAGGTTGCAGCTTCTAAAATGTCTTTGGTTGGTACTCCTCTGAGAAAGGCTGCTGAAGTGGCTATGACTCTGGTAGAATGTGGCCTAATGACCTTAGGCACTGATTTGCCATGTTGTGCATAACAGAAGCGGATGCAGTGTCCTATAGATTTTGAAATTGTCTGCTTTGTGATAGGTTTTCCTTGTGATCCTGCAGCATAGGCTACAAACAGTTGCTCAGTTTTCCTGAAAGCTTTTGTTTTGTCCAAGTAGAATCGTAGCTGTCTGTGTATATCCAAAGCGTGCAGAAGTCTCTCCCCTTTATTCTGGGAATTTGGGTAGAAAGTTGGTAAATGAATGGTTGGTTCAGGGCCACATCGGAAACTACTTTTTGCATGAATGTTGGGTTTGTCCTGAGAGAAACCCTGTCCTGGTGAAAAATGATGAAAGGTTCCACAGCCATTAATGCCTGTAACTCTGATACTCTTCTTGCTGAAGTTATTGCTAGGAGCAGAGCAATTTTCCATGATAAGAATTTTATATCAGCTGTGCTGGCTAGTTCAAAAGGAGGCAGTGTGAGTTTTTCTAAAACAAAATTGAGATCCCAAGTTGGTACTGGTGCTCTCCTTGGGGGTCTTATGTTTCTTGCCCCTCTGAGGTACTGTTTTAGTTGAGGATGTGAAAAAATAGGAGGTTCTGTATTGTAATGAGCTGAAATGGCAGAGGCATGGATTTTAATTGATGAGAAAGATAGGCCTTTGTCCAGCATCTCAGTTAGGTATTGTAAAATCTGAGGTATATTTGGAACAATTGGGTTGAGCCCTTGTGCCTGGTTCCAAGCACAGAATCTCTTCCATTTTTCTGCATAAGATTTCCTAGTGCTGGTGCTCCTGACTTCTAAAATGACATCCATAACAGCTTTACAGAGAGGTGCAGTCTGAGTGGCTACATTATCTGCCAAGCTGCCAGATTTAAGGTTCTGAGTTGACAGTGCAGAAACTGATTGTTTTGTTGAGTCAGAAGATAAGGAATTTGAGGTAAAGGCCAAGCTGGGCCCTGAGACAAGCTCTTTAGGATTGGGTACCAGTGCTGGCGTGGCCAGTCTGGGGCAATCAGGATTAGTTTTGGCCTTTCTTGTCTTACTTTTAGGAGCATTTTAGTAAGAAGAGGCAGTGGTGGGAAAGCATAAACTGTCATAGCTTTCCAGCTGAATGATAGAGCATCCACTTTCCATGCTTGAGAGCGATAAGTTCTTGCGCAGAATTTCTGTAGTTGGCAATTGTGAGGGGAGGCAAAAAGATCTATGTCTGGGTGTCCCCATTTCCTTGTTATCATGCTGAACACCTGTGGATTTAGTTTCCATTCGTACGGGTCCATGAGATTTCTGATTAGTTCGTCTGCCATTTGTCTGTATTTTTTTGTTCCTGGCAGGAATTGTGCCTACAGATGTACCTGATAGGTTAGTGCTGTGTTCCACAAGGTCATGGCTTGCCTGCATAGGGGGTAGGAATGTGTGCCCCCTTGCTTGTTTATGTACCACATAACTGTGGTTTTGTCTATCTTTATTAGTAGTTGTCCTGGATGTAGTAGGTCCTTGAAAGCTGTCAGGGCATTCTGTACTGCTAGCATCTCTTTCTGATTGATGTGAAGATGCATTTGTTCCTTGGGCCACGTGCCCTGAATACATTTCCCTGCCATATGTGCCCACCAGGCATAATCCGATGCATCCGTTGTTATTGTCTGCCTGGCTGTGGGTAAGGTGAAAGGCTGTCCCTTGTTGTGGTGACAGGCCTGGGACCACCATCGAAACTCCTGTTATGATTGTCTCCAGGCTGTGACAACGTTGAGTCCAAACACTTTTTAGATACCATTGTAGCTTCCTCATATGCAGTCTTGCATATGGAATTAGTAGAATGCAGGACGCCATGAAGCCCAGGGCCTGCAGAATTTTTCTTGCAGGGAGCTGGGTCTTTGTTGCCATCAGTTGAAAGTATTGAGTCAGTCGCCTTTGTTTGTCTGGCATGAGATAAGCCATCTGGGCAGTTGTATTTAAGCTTGCACCCAGGAATATTATCTCTTGAGCGGGCACTAGTTTTGATTTCTTTTCGTTTACTGTGTACCCTAGGCAAATTAGTAATCTTTTTACAAACGCCAGATGCTTTAGTAGAATGTCCTTGCTCTCTGCTTGAATAAGGCAGTCATCCAAGTAGGGATATATTTGAATTCCTTTTTGTCTGCAAAATGCAATTACTGGTGCCAGGCATTTTGTGAAGACCCTGGGCGCAGTAGACAAGCCAAAGGGCAGTGCAGAGAATTGGTAATGCATTGAGCCTGCTATGAATCTGAGGTATCTTCTGCAAGTTTGTCTGACTGGGACATGCAGGTATGCCTCCTTGAGGTCCAAAGTAACTAGCCAAGCCTTCTTGCCCAGCATGGGTAGAAGCTGCTGTAGTGTTAACATTTTGAATTTTGGAACATCCAGGAAATTACTTAGGATTGATAGGTCCAGTATTGGTCTCCAGGCTTTGTCCTTTCTGGGTACTAAGAAATTCTTGAGTAAAAATCCTTGCCCATGTTCTTGCTGTGGTAGTCTTTGAATAGCTCCCATGTCCATGAGAGCAGCAATTTGTTTTTGCGCCTTTGCCCATTGGTTCTGTGGCAGGTCTGGCATACCTCTTGATTTTGGAAGTGTGTGAAAGTGGAACCTGTAACCTTGAGAAACAATATTCAGTACCCATTTGTCCTGGGAGATTATGTGCCAATTTTTTGAGAAAAGTGCTAGCTTTCCCCCTAGGGGTGCTGCCAAAAGGTAAGTGCTTGGCATCTATACAGGGAAGTCATTGGGACTGTTTCCTATAAGGTTGTGATTTGTCTTCCCCTCCTTTGGGGGCTGAAGCACCCCATTGTTTAGGTCTGTAGGAGTCTTGGGGCTGAGATCTGCCTCTTTGTGGCCTGTCTGACACTGGAAAGGACCAATTTTTTGAAGGCCAGTTTCTGCTAAACCTGGGTGGTTGAACCTGTAAGAAATCCTTTACTGTCTACATTGATTTTGCTTTATCCTCCATTTTCTTTAACACCTCTTCTGCCTTAACACCAAACAAAGTACCATGCTGTAGTGGAGCATCCAATAATTTAACTTTAACATGGTCAGGTAAACGTTCTTTCAACCAAGCATGCCTTTGAATAACAGAGCCTGTAACTGCGGCTCTACAAGAAGCCTCTAATTAATCAAAACCACATTGTAAAGTATGCTTTCCACTTGTTCAGCTGCATGCAATAAATCCTCCATTTCCTTACTGTCAGGACATTCTGAGATTGAAACCATTTTCTGCTTTAACAATGACATGAGATACTGTTGATATTTAAGCATGTGAAACTGGCAATTTAAAGCCCTTACAGCTAAAGTAGCTGAAGTGTAAACTTTTCCCCCCCATCTGTCCAGAGCTCTGGAATCCCTATCCGAGGGGACCGGATTTTTAGCAGTGGAAGCCTTAACCCCTTTAGGACCCTGAGAAATTGTTTCTGGATCTGCAGCAGGGTTTTTGTAAAGAAATTTATGAGAGTCAGGGACCCTGTAGTACCTGTCTGGCTTGACTGGTGCAGGGGGTAAAGAATCAGGAGTCAGACTGGATTCAGAAAAAACATCATCAACAATATCAAGCACAGGGGGAATAGCCAGGGGCCTGTGCTGGGGCAATAAAAGAAAGTCTCTGAGCCTTTTCTTGGATTCTGAATAATCCTGGCTCTCCCAATGGAAATGCTCCCTCATGGTGTGCAGGGTTTCCCCAAAAGAATAATCCTCAGGCGGAGAGGCTGAAGGTATAGACTCTTCTGCATCAGAGTCCTCATAGGGAGGGAGAGAGTATCCCTGGTCAGAAGAGGAATCAGAGGAAATAGAAACCTGGTCAGAGGAATCATAGTCAGTGTCTTGCCTAGGCCTTTTGTCAGGAGGTGGATGGGAACCCCTGATTAAAGTAATTAGGTCTTCGGCCATTTTAAGCATCTGTTTCTTTGGCATGGATGACTGTTCAGTAGAATGCTGTACTTGTTTCTTTGTCTTTAATGGCATTTTTAACTTTGCCTTGGTTGCTGTAGTGGGCTTAATTGTAAGCTGTGAAGGTCTGAAAACACCCTCAGAAGCCGATGCCTGCTCAGCGGTTCCAGACCCATCTGAGGGAATAGTTTCCGTAGGCCCAATACCTTGAGTTTCCACAGGCCTCGGTGTCTCCACATGGCTGTCGGATAGGGCCTGTGGCTCTGAGGTAGCGGGTGTCAGGGGCTGCGAAGGCGCCTCACTGAGAACCGGTGACTGGCCTACAAGAGGCTTCGTCATCGGTTTTGGACCTCGGATGCCTGTCCTTTTCTTTGTCTTTGCGTTTTTTATAAATTCCGGTCGTCGGTTGTTCCGACAGCATTATGGAATTAAACCTTCGGCCAAAATAATGTAAAGCAAAGTCAAACTGACATTTAATAGTGCGTTGTATAAGTTGCATAAGTGTATACTTTCTTACCCCATCTATCCAGCGCCCTGGAGTCTCTATCAGAGGGGGTAGGATTTTTGGCAGTAGTAGCCTTGATGACCTTGGGTCCCTGCGAAATGGTCTCAGGATCCGCGGTAGGATTTTTAAAAAGGAACTTGTGAGAGTCAGGAACCCTGTAATATCTATCAGGTTTTCTGGGAACAGGAGGTAAAGAGTCAGGGTCCAAGCTAGATTCAGAAAAGGCATCATCAACAATGTCTAGTACAGGAGGGATAGCTAAAGGCCTGTGCTGGTGCAGGAGTAAGAAATCCCTATGCCTCTTTTTAGAATCAGAGTAATCCTGGCTTTCCCAGTGAAAGTGCTCCCTAAGAGTATGCAAGGGTTTCACCAAAAGAGAAATCTTCTGGGGGGGGGAGCAGAGGGAATAGAGTCCTCTGCAGCAAAATCCTCATAGTTAGATAAGGGTAAATCCTGGTCATCAGAGGAAACAGAAATCTCAGAATCCTGGTTAGAAGTATCATAAGCAAATTCAGTCCTAGGTCTCTTAGAGGGGGAAGGTTGGCTTCCCCTGATTAAAGTAATATGATCTTTAGAGGGGGAGGGCTGACTTCCCCTGATTAAAGTAATAAGATATTCAGCCATTCTTATCTGTTTTTTTAGGCATAGAGGCCTGTGCATGCGGTATGGGCGTCGGTTTTCTAGGCATAGTCCGAGTTTTAGACCTTGAAGAAGATGGCGTTGGTTTAATATGCAATTCAGTAGGCCTGAATATACCCTCAGATACTGGTGCCTGCACAGCGACTCCGGACCCATCCAAGGTAGAGACATCCTCAGGTTCCACAGTTGAAGCATCTCGCGGCATACCGGACTCCAAATGGGTCTCAGTAGAGGCCTGTGAATCTGAAGTAGCGGGTATCAGGGGCTGCGAAAGTGCCTCACTGAGAACCGGCGAACTGGCGACTGGCTTAGGAGAAGTGTCGTCGGCAGCTTTGCACCTAGGCGGCCTGTCTCTGTCTTTATCTTTGCATTTTTTCGGAATGTTGGTAGTCGGAAGGCTTACCGAAGACATATCTAGATAATTGAACAGAGTACCAAAATATTTAGAAGCGTAAATATACCGACGACGAATAGTTTGTTGCTTAAATAAGGCACAAAACCGACAGTGAAGTACGTCATGGTCAGGGCCTAGGCAAGGAATACAGTACGATGAAATTCTTTGTGAGGTATTTCCTTTCCACAAGAAATACAATTATTGACTTTTACTGACATTGGTTTAGAGCAAGAAAAAGTTTCCCAACGGGGTACTTAGCTTTAGTTGAAGACTTCGGTTCTGAAACTCGAAAATGAAAATTTCAGGAGTCGGCCGACCGGCACTTGCGAACTGCTTCTGCTATGGGCACCGCATGGCAAGAAAGACTTATGTAATGGCATCGGCTGCATGCTTTATATCCCTGAGACAGCAACCAACACAGGATCCAAGACCTTGATAATCAGGCCGACTGAGGGCTACTGCACGCAGATAACCCAAATGGGATGACTGCAACAGTGAAACACGAAGAACATCTGAGCTGGCTACAGAGAAATTATATTTCACAAGAACATGTGCATTTAATTGAAAGTTTGGTATGCGCCCAATAATTATTTCAGATCAGGCGTCAATAATAACTAAAATAAAAATGCAGGGTAATGAATTAAAAATGAGAAACTGGCACTTCCCCACCTATCTATTAAACAGAAATGTAAGCAAAGGGTAATGGAAGTTATTTGGGGGTTATTAGGGAAGATAAAAATTTCTTCAGAAAATATAGCTAGGTAGTGGGACAAGTTTAAAAAAACTGGTAGAAATAAAAGAAAAAAAGATTTGGTTAAGACGTAACAAGAATTATTTAGAAGGACTCACAAAGGTTAAAGTATTGCAATATAGAGAGAATCTCACAGAATAAGAAGCACAACTGCAGGGTGCTAAAGAGAAAATAAGTTACTACCTGGACAGTATGCATGAGTTTACAAAGATTATTGTTAAGCAACTGTTTTTGATAATAATTCCAGAGCACAAATGATTTCAGCACAATAGCTCAAGCAACAGAAAGTAAAAGGTTTGTTGCCAAGCGTAGGGAGCATAAAACAAGGAAAATAACCAGAGATTCTGTACAGGTATTAGAAACAGTTCAAAAATTTTATGAAAGTCTATGCCAAGCAGAGAAATATGGAAATTAAGAATGGGGGATATATGTATGTCTACCAAATATGCAACAAAGTCTAGAAGATTTAAGATCTTTGCTTGGAAGTGTTTGCATAGATATTATTATTATACCCCAACCAGACTCAGGTAGTTTGCAAATATTGGAGGTGTGATGGGGAAGAAAGAGGTAATTGGGAACATATCTTTTTGATTGTGTAATGAGTTGGCAGATTTTAAAAATTCTCTGCAGTCTACTCTGTCAAAAATACTGGGTGAACAAACTGATGTAACTAAGGAAATTATTTTTTTTTAGCTGTGATTCAGGATCAGAATTGTCTAGACACAGTAACGCCTTGCTCAGTTTAATTCTGGTGGTTGCCAAAACAGCAAATAGTAGAAAATGGAAATCAATGTCTAAGCCAGCTGTACTAGAAGCAGTGAATACAGTAACACGTATAAAAGAATTGGAAGTGGGATCTTTAAAAATGGGTAGGAGCAAATTACATAGAAAAAAATGGGAATTGTAGGAACACTACATCCAAAATAATGTTTTGGAGGATGAATGACATTTAAAGGGAAACAAGAACTGAATGAGCTTTGTAAAGTTTGACCGACAATGTCTGTAAAGAACACTGTAAGTGATGCATAATGTTTGCAACTGAAAATATGTCAATATGGTTTGCTTTCATTTATATAAATATATTGCCTATGTCATAAGTTGTTGTGTCTTTCGGCTTTTCCCGGTTAGGGGTCGCCACATTAGTTGATTTTTACGTGCTGAGTTGCCAGCCCTAATGCACAACCTTCA
The DNA here is from genome assembly GCF_019279795.1 of Protopterus annectens. Classification (NCBI taxonomy): domain Eukaryota; kingdom Metazoa; phylum Chordata; order Ceratodontiformes; family Protopteridae; genus Protopterus; species Protopterus annectens. Next base: position 278,138,539 of record NC_056733.1, on the reverse strand, counting down.
ACGAAGGTACGCCCATTCACACGTCTCCACACAGAAGACGCTCTAGCTGAGAGTCGAACCGGTCAGCGTCTTACTGAGAGGTGACAACGCTACCGCAAGTGATAATTCAATAAAGATGTTTCTTGTTTATAAAAGACTATTTGTTACTTGCAGTTGACAGAAAGTGAGATAGCTCTAAGCCAGCTACGTTGCTTAAAGGCAATGCAATAATGGAAAGAGTATGGCTTACGGATTTAAGGTTGGCAACTTAATACTGTAGCACTGCTTTACTTCAACTTTGACTGGATTGCAAACCAGTGAAAACAGGGGAGTAGAAAGATGGAAGCAGGTGCTGTCCTACTACTTTGACAGTGTTTTACTCTATATAAGAGACCTAGCCTATGAAGTGTTTTTTTTTTTTGATGGCTTGTTGCCTATGCAGGTCGAATACCAAGTTATCATCAATTGTGACACGTAGTAATTTAGAATTATAGACACTACTTTAATTAAAGAAGACATTGATGTTTGATTTAAATTCTGTATTGGTCTTACAGGATAAAAGCAGCAGTATTGTCCTTTTTGGATTCAGGGTAAGGCTGGGTTTAGCAGGACAGGTTTCAACAGAGGTGAATGAGTCAGAACGTTAATATGAATATGAGAATATCAGAATATGAGCAAGTTGTTGAAGCTGAGTAGGACTTTGGGCAGGTAACAGTGGAATCATCAGCATATAGAATTAGGCTGGCATGTTTTGCAATTGTGTGTAAGTTGTTATTTATGTTAAACATGAAAGGCCCAATTACTAATCCCTGAAAAACACCAACAGAAACTGCTAGGAAGGTGGAGTAGCTTGACTGTCGTTTAACTGGGTCATGATCTATATGACAGTTAGTTTTGGAACCAGGACAGTATGGAATGGGACAGGTGTAAGGACACTACGTGAAGTAGTAGCTTATCACAGGACACTGCATCAAAAGCGTTTGATAAGTCTAAGAACAGTGCGGATTCTTGCTTGTGTTGGATTTCTGACTGCTGGTGTTTACAAAGTTGAGAAATGCAGTACAAGTAGTAGTGCTGTGGTTTGGTCTGAAACCATCTTGAGCACTGTGCGAAGAAATTATCTGGAATATGTTTAAGTTACTAAATGTAGGTGCATTTCTCTAGGATTTTTGATAAAGGGGAAGTATGGCAATGGACTTGCACTCGGGTAGCTCAGCGGTGCTACCTCCTTCGTGTAGGGGAAGAACAGATTATTTCCTCCAAAGCGTAAAAGCATAAGATTACTGAATTGATCTACTTTATTTGTATACAGAAGGGATAGGCTATAGCTTCAGCAGCAATTTTAAGGTAGTTTCCTGGTAAGTTATCTGTAGTTAAGGTGGCTGCTTTACGTTTGAGAGGCACTTTTTTATAGTACTGGTTAGGAAAAATGCATTTTGAAGTACGAAGGGTTGGTAAGTATTTATGGGGGTTGTTTACATTTTTACAGTACTCTGTACAGAATTTGTGGTGTTTATAAAGTGCGAGTTGAATACAGTGGAAATAACATCTGGTTCCAAATCTGGACATAAATTGGGATATCTACCTGAAATTAGGAAGTTTTTGATGCAGCCTCAGAAATATTGAATTTTTGAACTGAATGCTTTGTGAGCTGAAGTAGTAGTAAACTGTATCTGTTTTGACTTTATTTTTGATAAGACTGCAGAGGCATCTTAAAGTGCTGATGCTCCTGCTGATTTTGACTTCAGGCAGTAACCCTTTTATGCATGCAAGGGTATTTTGGTGTCAGACGATAACCAAGAAGAAGTGTTGTGCTTGATTCTCTTTCTTTTGTTTGGTACCTGACTATTTAGTAAACTAAAGTGTATTAAAGAATAATATAGCACTGTACAAAGAAAAGGCTATGAGTATATTCCAGCTGACTGATTTTAAACTGCATATGAATGTTTTGAGATCAAAGTTGGTCAGATTACATGCATCAATAAAGTGATGTTTTCTGGGTATGTTGGTATTGCCTCTAATTGCAAAGGTGGGGAGGTGCTCACCAAGTAAGGCTTATAAGGCTCCTAAGGATATCTTTTTTGGACTGGAGGTCAGTATCCAGTCCAGTTGGGATTGTTTATTATTGCTTGATGAACCTAGATGGGGTTTGGATAAATTGAGAGAAGCCAAAGAGATTTAAAGATACTGGAGGAGAATCTGTATTGAGTGAGAGCCATTCAAAGTTTAGGTCTCCTATAATGATTGTACCATTACCCAATAATGAATATACCCCATGGTGGAGATGTTGTGCACTGCTGGAATGCACAGGGCAATGATACATATTTCTTTCTGTGTTTAGTTTGAGGATGGACATAAGGGCTTCAGTATTGCTGAAAGTGGATGGATTACCATTGTTGTTTAAATGAGTCCACAGATGCTGTATCCCAAATAGCTAATTTCTGCAAATTTGTGTCTAGGTTCAGCCAAGTTTCAGAGACAGTGAAAATGTGTGGTGAGTTCACAGTTAGCCAAGCATAAAAGTTAGTTATTTTACCTGCAATACTCTTGATATTAATATGGAGAAACATTAGCTCTAAAAAGGTAGAGGAATTCTTGTGTGGGATGTGGGATGGGAGATGGGGAAAGAGAGGGAATAGGGTCATATATGTGAGGAGCATTATACGTGACTGCAGAGATGCCAGGTAGTGTGATGAATTAAGTTTGAATAATTAGTAGTACACTTATGAGGAGGGGAGTAGTACTATATATATATATATATATATATATATATATATATATATATATATATATATAAACAAGTAGAATCATTGATAATAACATGTGATAGACAACTGAAGGTTACTAAACAAGTACAAGGAAAAGAACTAGAAGTGGTTCTTTTATTAGGTGATAAAGAGTAGAGGGTTAAGAAGCATGTACGACAGTTAGATTGGAGTGTGTATGAAGCAACTGTACTCAGTAAAAACTGAACAAGATAAAATAGCCTATTGGGCTAAATGGAGTATAAGAGGACAACAGAACCTGATTAGGGAGGTAAGAGTGAGAGGGTAGGTTATGCTTAGTGAAAAAGTAGTTGACAGAGTATGAGACTACATATGGGGAGTGTTATTCAAAGTGAAAGCACATCACTGTGTTGTACTAACATGACAAAGTGATTGGATGTAAGTAAAGGACGGAGGTGTCTGGTTGTACAGGTTACTAGTATGGATAGGAGGACTGGCAGTGATTGAAGATTTGTATTGGCTGGGTGGGCAGGAAGGATTGGACTGGATGTGGACTGTAAGTAAAGTAGGGTGGTGATTGGGGGCAGAGTTGAGTGGCACAGAGTGACTGAGTGGAGCAGTTTCCAACTCCCTCTGAAGCCTGGATAGCAGAAAGCAATCAGTTGAAGATACAGAGGGGGAAGTAATATGCATAGTAAAGAGAGATAAATGTAAGTGTAGAAAGTGAGAAAAATTAAAATTAAGACTGCTTTTATCTACTACAATTATATTTGTACAGGTATCTATAGTGAGGAGAAGAATAAGCTAACTATTGAGCTTGTGGGAGGACACCTCCATCCATGCTACCAAGAGACCGGGGCAAGACAGAAATACAAATGGATTAGGCAAGGTAACTTCCTTTGTTACAAAATGACTGTCATTTCACTGAGTGGGATACATGCAGACAATATTATTTTTATAAATCCAGAAACAGAAACTTCATTGTCGTGGAACATTTTGAAACTGTTTCAAGTCTTTCTGGAATATAACAAAGGCAAAACTAAACCTACGGTGGTAAACTATGCACCCAAGCAGGAACTGATTCAGAAATACCCATAACACATGAAGAAATGATAAAACACAGGTATATAAATTAAAAAGGATTCTGTTATGGCAGTTAAAGCTATATGGGAAATGGCTAAGCAGAAGGTAATACAAAAAAAAGAAGAAGAAAATGGAAGCTCTTCATTATGAATAAGGATAACAGACACTAAGAATGAAAATATTTTTAGTGTCTTTAGTCTTGTATACTGGGGTCAGGCTTATTTTTATCAACCCAAGGAAAAGTTCTGGACAGCAATCAAAGAGTTGAAGAAATGTATTTGGGAGGAGAAGAGGACAAGAGTTAAATTCATTAAGTTGACTTTTCCCAGGGAAAAAGGTGGTTTTGAGGTACCTGCTTTGAAAGGGTATTTTAAAGCTACACAGTTAAAGCTAATATACATAACTCAAGCAGAAGGTATACTCTGAAGTGGGAAAAAAATAATAATGAAACTGGGGGGGGGGGGTCGAGAATTACAGACATACTAGGAATTTGGATCCAGTTTATTTAGGAAAATAGTAACAACTATAAAGAATATTATAAAGTAGCAGAAAACATTCTAAAAACTATGTCAGAGTAAGAATGGAGAAATAGAGGATTTTACCTCTAGGGATGTCTTCAAGAAGTGGTATAGAAAATATGCAAGAGGGGCTGACATTTGCCAGACGTGATAAGCAAAGAAACTAAGGTAATGACAGCAGACATAAGGAAAGGTAACATAGTAGGATGAGGCTAAATGGGAGTTTGGATTGCAGGTTAGAGACCACTTTATATATCAGGGAGTGACATCAGTACAAATAAAGAGGAATGGATAGGGGAATGCTTAGTAAAAAGACCAGATCTGGTACACTTTTTTAGTTAACTCTACAACACACAATGCTGTTAGAAAGGGAATAATAAGTAGGCTATATGAAACATTGCATAACTGTAACAATCAATCAAATGGAGTTTAGAAAAACTGGAAAAAGAGAAAAGTAAATTACAAGGAACTTATGGAAATATACCCATAAGGCTTCCAAGTATGCAACGAAGTCCAAAAAGTCTAGGATTTTGCAAAGTGTTTGCATTAGGTGTTTTTATACCTCCAGAATCTTCAGAAGATGTTTCGTCATGTAGGAAATTTGATAGAGAAAAAAGGAAATATGGAACATCTTCAAATACACCAAGCATGTAAAAACAGACCAACATTAAAAAAGAAAACACTACTTATCAAAAGATAAAAAACTGAATTAAGACACAACAAAGGCTTTTGTTCTAAACACGAACATAACACAAGAACTGCATCAGACAAAAAAGCATTAATACATGAGTTTCTTAAATAACTAAAGAAGTTAAATCACCTAACTTATTTCATAGCCAATTTGCTAAGGACTTGAACACTGCAATGGCATCAGTTTAAAAAATATGCTAAGTTAATATTGTTTATCCCAAGAAATCTAAAAGTATTCAAAGTACAGTTGTGTACCTATCATAAATGTAGATGTTCGAGTGTATTCACTGTTGCAGTCATTACACTTGGGTTATCCTGCTGACAGGCTACCCGCAGTCGGCCTGAATTCCAAAGTCCTGGTCCGGCGTCGGTTGCTGTCGCCTCTTCCCTGACGTCAGTACGTGACGGGTATAAAAGATGCAGCCGACGCCATTTTCTTCAGTTTTTCTTGCCCCAGATGTCAGGTGCCCCCAAAAGGGTAGGTTAAAAAATTTGCAAATAAAACAGCATGCACAAACATAAACATTAGCTTCCTCTACAAGCAAATACACCACATAGGTTGTATAGAATAGAGAAGTACAGATGAGTCCCAGCAATGAAAGGGGGATGGTGAGAGGGTAACCTGGACTGCAAGAGTGAATACACTCGAGCATCTACATTTATGGTAGGTACACAACTGTACTATGTTCATCGTGTTTCACTGTTGCAGTCATTACACTTGGGTAGAATCCCAAAGCTGAGGTTGGGCGGCTGGGTCTAAATATGATTAGGAGTGGCTATGAGGCCCTGCAGGACTGCAGTGGCAAAGCCTGCTCTGGATTTAGAGTAAAGAGGTAAGTGATAGTGCTTGGTAAAAGTGTGCACTGAACTCCAAGTTGCAGCCTCCAAAATTTCCTTGGTAGGTACTCCTCTGAGAAAGGCTGCTGAAGTGGCTGCTGCTCTGGTAGAATGTGGCCTAATATTCTTAGGCACTGATTTGCCATGCTGTGCATAGCAGAAACGAATGCAGTGTCCTATCCATTTTGAAATAGTCTGCTTTGAAATAGCCTTTCCTTGTGATCCTGCAGCGTATGCCACAAAAAGTTGCGCAGTTTTTCTGAAAGTTTTTGTTTTGTCCAAGTAGAAGCATAGCTGCCTGTGTATGTCCAAAGAGTGCAGAAGTCTCTCCCCTTTATTCTGGGGATTTGGATAAAAGGTTGGTAAATGAATGGTTTGGTTAAGAGCCACACTGGATACTACCTTTGGCATAAATGTCGGGTTTGTCCTTAGAGAAACACTGTCCGGATGAAAAATGATGAAAGGTTCCACTGCCATTAATGCCTGAACTCTGACATTCTTCTTGCTGAGGTTATTGCTAAGAGCAGAGCAGTTTTCCATGATAAGAATTTTATCTCAGCTGTATTGGCTGGCTCAAAAGGAGGTAGTGTGAGCTTTTCCAAGACAAAGTTGAGGTCCCATGTTGGTACTGGTGCTCTCCTTGGGGGTCTTATGTTTTTTTCCCCTCTAAGATACTGCTTTAGTAGTGGATGAGAGAAAATAGGAGGTTCCGTATTGTAATGAGCTGAAATGGCAGAGGCATGGATCTTAATTGATGAGAAGGATAGGCCTTTGTCCAGCATCTCAGTCAGGTATTGTAAAATCTGAGGAATATTAGGGACAAGCGGTTCAAGTCCTTGTACTTGGTGTCAAGCACAGAATCTCTTCCATTTTTCTGGATAAGATTTCCTGGTGCTGGGCCTCCTGGCTTCCAAAATGACATCCATAACTGCTTTAGAGAGAGGTGAGTTCTGAGTGGCTATATTATTCGCCAAGCAGACAGATTTAAGGTTCTGAGTTGGCTGTGCAGGATCTGATTGTTTTGTTGTGTCAGCAGATGAAGAATTTGAGGTAAAGTCCAGGCTGGTCCTTGAGACAAGCTCTTTAGGATTGGATACCAGTGCTGGTGTGGCCAGTCTGGGGCAATCAGAATCATTTTTGGCTTCTCTTGTCTGACTTTTAGGAGTACCTTGGGGGGTAGAGGCAGTGGTGAATAGGCATAAACTGTTAGGCTTTTCCAGCTGAATGACAGAGCATCCACCTTCCATGCTTGTGAGTGATAAGTCCTTGTACAGAATCTCTGTAGTTGGCAGTTGTGAGGGGAGGCAAATAGATCTATGTCTGGGCATTCCAATTTCTTTGTTATCATGCTGAAGACTTGTGGATCTAGTTTCCACTCGTGAGGGTCCATGATGTTTCTGCTTAGGTTGTCTGCCAGAGTATTTTTCTCTCCTGGCAGGAATTGTGCCTGCAGATGTACTTGGCAGGCCAGTGCTGTATTCCACAAAGTCATGGCTTGCCTGCAGAGGGGGTAGGAATGTGTGCCCCCTTGCTTGTTTATGTACCACATGACTGTAGTATTGTGCGTCTTTAGTAATAGTTGTCCTGGATGTAGCAGATCCTTGAAGGCTGTCAGGGCATTCTGTACAGCTAGCATCTCTTTTTGATTGATATGAAGATGCATTTGGTCTGTGGGCCACGTGCCCTGTATGCATTTTCCCGCCATGTGTGCTCCCCAGGCATAATTCGATGCATCTATTGTTAGTGTCTGCCTGGCTGAGGGTAGAGTGAAAGGCTGTCCCTTGTTGTGGTGACAGGCCAGTGTCCACCATCGAAAGTCCTGTTGCAGGCAGGGAATGAGAGTAATTATTGTTTCCAGGCTGTGGCAATGTTGAGTCCAAACACTTTTTAGATACCACTGTAGATTCCTCATATGCAGTCTTGCATATGGAATTAGCAGGATGCAGGATGCCATGAAGCCCAAAGCCTGCAGAATTTTTCTTGCAGGTAGCTGGGTCTTTGTTGCCATCATTTGAAAATAATGAGTCAGTTGCCTTTGTTTGCCTGGCGTGAGATAAGCCATCTGGGCAGTGGTATTTAAGCTTGCACCCAGGAATATCATCTCTTGAGAGGACACTAGTTTTGATATCTTTTTGTTTACTGTGTACCCTAGGTAAATTAGTAATCTTTTTACAAACGCCAGATGCTTTAGTAGAATGTCTGTGCTGTCTGCTTGAATAAGGCAGTCGTCCAAGTAGGGATATATTTGAATTCCTTTTTGTCTGCAAAATGCAATTACTGGTGCCAGGCATTTTGTGAAGACCCTGGGCGCAGTAGATAAGCCAAAGGGCAGTGCAGAGAATTGATAATGTATTGAGCCAGCTATGAATCTGAGGTATCTTCTGCAAGATTGTCTGATTGGGACATGCAGGTATGCCTCTTTGAGGTCCAAAGTAACTAGCCAAGCCTTCTTGCCCAGCATGGGTAGAAGTTGGTGTAGTGTCAACATTTTGAATTTTGGAACGTCCAGGAAAGTATTTAGAGTAGACAGGTCTAGTATTGGTCTCCAAGCTTTGTCCTTTCTGGGTACCAAGAAAAGTCTTGAGTAAAATCCTTGTCCTTGCTCTTGCTGTGGTACTTTTTGAATAGCCCTCATGTCCATGAGAGCAGAAATTTGTCTTTGTGCCTCTGCCCATTGATTGTGTGGCAGGTCTGGCATACCTTTTGGCCTTGGAAGGGTGTGAAAGTGGAACCTGTAACCCTGGGAAACAATATTTAGTACATTTGTCTTGGGTAATTTTGTGACAATTTTGTGAGAAAAGTGCAAGTTTTCCCCCTAAGGGTGCCCGCAAGAGGTAAGTGCTTGGCATTGGTAGAGGGAAGTCATCGGGACTGTTTCCTATAGGGTTGAGATTTGTCCTCTCTGCCTTTGGGGGCAGAAGCACCCGATTGCTTAGGTCTGTATGTGCCTCGTAGCTGAGATCTGCCTCTTGGGCGTCTGTATCTGCCTCTTTGTGGCCTGTCTGACACTGGAAAGGACCAATTTTTTGAAGGCTTGTTCCTGCTAAATCTGGGTGTCTGAACCTTTAAAAAATCCTTTACTGTCTGCATTGATTTTGCTTTATCCTCCATTTTCTTTAACACCTCCTCTGCCTTAACACCAAACAAAGTATCACGCTGTAATGGAGCATCCAACAATTTTGCTTTAACATGATCAGGTAAACTTTGTTCCTTTAACCAAGCATGCCTTCGAATGACAGAACCTGTAACTGTGGCTCTGCAAGAAGCCTCTAATGAATCAAAACCACATTGCAAAGTATGCTTTCCCACCTGTTCAGCTGCTTGCAACAAATCCTGCATTTCCTTATTTTCAGTACATTCTGAGCTTGTAAGCATTTTCTGTTTGAGCAAAGACATTAGATATTGTTGGTATTTAAGCATGTGAAACTGACAGTTTAAAGCCCTTACAGCTAAAGTAGCACAGGTGTAGACTTTTTTCCCCCATCTGTCCAGTGCTCTTGAATCCCTATCGGAGGGAACAGGATTTTTTGCAGTGGAAGCCTTGACCCCTTTGGGACCCTGTGAAATTGTTTCTGGGTCAGCAGCAAGGTTTTTATAAAGAAATTTATGTGAATCTGGGACCCTGTAGTACCTATCTGGCTTAACTGGTGCAGGGGGTAAAGAATCAGGAGACAAACTGGATTCTGAAAAAACACCATCAACAATATCTAGTACAGGGGGAATAGCAAGGGGCCTGTGCTGAGGCAATAAAAGAAAATCTCTGAGCCTTTTCATGATTCAGAATAATCTTGGCTCTCCCGATGGAAATGCTCCCTCATGGTGTGCAGGGTTTCCCCAAAAGAATAATCCTCAGGAGGAGAGGCTGAAGGGATAGATTCTTCAGCATCAGAATCCTCACAGGGAGGAAGAGAATATCCCTGTTCTGAAGAGGAAATAGAAACCTGGTCAGAGGAATCATAGTCAGTATCTTGCCTAGGCCTTTTATCAGGAGGGGGATGGGAACCTCTGATCAGAGTAATTAGGTCCTAGGCCATTTTAAACATCTGTTTCTTTGGCATGGATGACTGTCCAGGTGAATGCTGAACTTGTTTCTTTGTCTTTATAGGTGTTTTAGACTTTGTCTTGGCTGCTGAAGTAGTCCTGATAGTAAGCTGTGTAGGTCTGAAAACACCCTCAGAAGCCGATGCCTGCTCAGCGGCTCCAGACCCATCTGAGGGAATAGTTTCCGTAGGCCCAATACCTTGAGTTTCCAGAGGCCTAGGTGTCTCCACGTGGGAGACGGAGGCGGCCTGTGGCTCTGAGGTAGCGGGTGTCAGGGGCTGCGCCTCACTGAGAATCGGCGAACCGGCGACTGGCCTAGAATAGGCTTCGTCGTCGGTTTTCGTCGGTTGTTCCGACGGCATTATATAATTAAACCTTCGGCCAAAGTAATGTAAAGCAAAATCAAACTGACGCTTAATAGTGCGTTGGTTGAATCTAGCGCAAAACCGACAACTAGCAACGTCGTGGTCAGGGCCTAGGCAAGGAATACAATAAGAGTGAAAATCCTTATGTGGTATTTGCTTCCCACAAGAAATACAATTGTTAACGTTTACTGACATCGGTCTGGAGCAAGAAAAAGTTTCCCCAACGGGGTACTTAGCTTTCCTGAAGACTTCGGTTCTGAAATTCAATTTAGAAAATCTCAGGAATCGGCCGACTGGCACTTGCAAACTGCTTTTGCTTCGGGCACCACGCGACAAGAAAGACTGAAGAAAATGGCATCGGCTGCATCTTTTACACCCCTGGCACACTGATGTCAGGGAAGAGGCGACAGCAACCAACGCCGGACCAGGACTTTGGAATTCAGGCCGACTGCGGGTAGCCTGCCAGCAGGACAACCCAAGTGTAATGACTGCAACAGTGAAACACAATGAACATCCTAAGTTGCTGAATTAATTCTTAATGGTCAAGTGTTTCACTATCCCTCCTATTTTTTCCAAGAATTAAAAAAAAAAGTCTTTTAAACCTAACACAGGTTTTTCTATGCCCAATGTGTTTCTACTATTACCATTTTTAATTGCTCTATCAAGTTTAACCTTCTTTCTTTCAAAGTATGTCTAGTCCTTCCAATATAGAAGGTATCACATGACTGACACCGAGCATGGTAAATCATGTCAGTAGTTTCACAATTATAACTCTCACTCACTGCATCCATTCTCCCTGTGCATAAATTCAAGACCTACGCACTATTAAAGACAAACCAACATAGCCTACATCCAAAACAAAAATAAGAACCAATTGGTTTGTCCATTCTCTTCCTCCAGTTCAAGCATACTTTTAAAACTATTTTCCTGCTTGTCCACAAAGTTGGGATCATTGCTTACACTACCATTAAATGCTTCTTTACCCTCAGCACAGTCAAGTGCATTTTAACAATACTTTTAATCTCACTACCACCACCAATATAAAAAAAAGTACAGTTGTGTACACTTACCATAAATGTAGATGTTCGAGTGTATTCAATGTCGCAGTCATTACATTTGGGTAATCTGCTGGCAGGTTGCCCTCAGTCGGCCTGATTTCCAACGTCTTGGGTCCTGCATTGGTTGCTGTCTCCTCTTACATGACGTCAGGTCATCAGGGGTATAAAACATGCAGCCGATACCATTTTCTTTAGTTTTTCTTGCCCCAGATATCAGGTGCTCCCAAAAAGGTAGCAAAAAAAAATGTGTGTGTGTGTGTGTGTGTGTGTGTGTGTGTGTGTGTGTGTGTATATATATATATATATATATATATATATATATCTATATATATATATATATATATACACATATATATATATATATATATATATATATATATATATATATATATATATATATACATATATATATATATATATATATATTTACATATATATATATATATATATATATATATATATATATATATATATATATATATATATATATATATACATAAATGCAGCAATATAAAACTTACCTTCATCTACAAGCAAATACACCACATAGGTTGTAGAAGACAGTGAAGGAAAGATAAACTCCAGAATGACAGGGGGATGGCGGGAGGGTAACCTGGACTGCAACAGTGAATACACTTGAACATCTACATTTATGGTAAGTGTACACAAATGTACTATGTTCTTCGTGTTTCACTGTTGCAGTCATTACATTTGGGTAGAATCCCAAAGCTATGGTTGGGAGGCTGGAGTTAAACAGAATTAGGTGGGGCTATAAGGCCCTGCAGAACTGCAGTGGCAAAGCCTGCCCTGGACTTAAGAGTAGAGAGGCAAATGATAATGCTTTGTAAAGGTGTGAAGAAAACTCCAAGTAGCAGCCTCTAGAATGTGTTTGGTTGGTACTCCTCTGAGAAAGGCTGCTGAAGTAGCTGCAGCTCTGGTGGAATGAGACCTAATGCCCTTGGGCACAGGTTTGTAGCAGAAACAAATGCAGTGGCTTATCTACTTTGAAACTGTCTGCTTTGAAATAGCCTTTCCTTCTGATCCTGCAGCATATGTCACTAGTAATTGCTCATTTTTTCTTAGAGCTTTAGTTCTGCTCAAATATAATCTTAGCTGTCTGTGTACGTCCAAGGAATGCAGAATTCTCTCCCCTTTGTTCTGCGGATTTAGATAAAAGGTTGGCAGATGAATTGTTTGGTTAAGAGCCACACTGGTAACCACCTTAGGCATAAATGCAGGATTTGTCCTCAGAGACACCCTGTCTGGGTAAAATATGATAAAAGGCTCTACAGCCATGAGGGCCTGTAGCGCTGAAACTCTTCTTGCTGAAGTAATTGCTAGTAGCAGAGCTGTTTTCCATGATAAGAACTTTATATCAGTGGTAGCAGCTGGTTCAAATGGAGGCAGGGTAAGCTTTTCCAACACATAATTGAGGTCCCATGCAGGTAATGGTGATCTTCTAGGAGGCCTTACATTTTTGGCTCCTCTACTGCTTTAGTAAAGGATGAGAAAAGATTGGTGGCTCTGTATTGTAATGAGCCGAAATGGCAGAGGCATGGATTTTAATTGATGAGAAAGATAGGCCTTTGTCAAGCATCTCAGTTAAGTATTGTAATATCTGGGGAATATTTGGTTCTGCTGTATCAGTTCCTTGTGCTTGACTCCAAGCACAGAATCTCTTCCATTTATCAGCATAAGATTTTTTAGTACTAGGCCTTCTGGCTCCCAAAATGACATCCATCACAGCTTTACTGAAAGGTGTTGTTTGTATAACTACATGATCAGCCATGCTGCCGGGTTCAGTGTCTGGAGTTGATTGTGCAGTATCTGATTGTTTTGCTGGGACAGTAGTTGAAGTATCTGAGGTAAGGTCCAAGCTGGGTATTGAGACAAGTTCCTTAGGATTGGGTACCAGTACTGGTGGGGCTAGTCCAGGGCAATTAGTATCATCTTTGGTTTCTCTTGTCTGACTTTTAGGAGGACCTTGGGAAGAAGAGGCAGAGGAGGAAAGGCGTAAACTGATAGGTTTTTCCAACTGAAGGATAGGGCGTCCACTTTCCATGCTTGTCTGTGATAAGTCTTTGTGCAGAATCTTTTCAATTGATAATTCTGAGGAGAGGCAAACTGATCTATGTCTGGGCTCCCCCATTTCTCTGTTATCATGCTGAAGACTTGTGAATTTAGTTTCCACTCGTGCGGATCCATAAGGTTTCTGCTTAAATCGTCTGCCACAGTATTTTGCTTTCCTGGCAGGAATTGAGCTTGAAGGTGTATTTGGTAGGTCAAAGCTGTGTCCCACAGTGCCATGGCTAATCTGCAAAGGGGGTATGAGTGTGTGCCCCCTTGCTTGTTTATATACCACGACCATGGTGGTGTTAGTCTTTATCAGTAGTTGTCCTGGATGAAGTAAGTCCTTGAAGGTTGTTAGGGCATTTTGAACAGCTAGCATCTCTTTCTGGTTGATATGTAGATGCATTTGTGTTGGGGTCCATATGTCCTGAATGCATCTTCCTGCCATGTGGGCCCCCCAAGCATAATCTGATGCGTCTGTTGTTAAGGTTTGGCTGGCAGGGGGTACAGTGAAGGCCCGTTCCATGTTTTGGTGACATGCCTTTGCCCACCACAGAAACTCCTGTTGTAGGCAGGGAATGAGAGGAATCATTGCTTCCAGACTGAGAGAATGTTGACTCCATAAACTTTTTAGGTACCATTGAAGTTTCCGCATATGCAGTCTTGCATATGGAATCAGTAGGATGCAGGATGCCATGAAGCCCAAAGCCTGCAGAATTTGTCTTGCAGATAACTGGGTTTTGATTGCCATCAGTTTGAAGTAAGTAGTCAGTTGCCTTTGCTTGTCTGGCGTGAGGTAAGCCATCTGGGCAGTTGTATTGAAGCTTGCACCCAGAAATGTTATCTTTTGAGAGGGTTCCAGTTGTGATTTATTTTTATTTATTGTGTACCCTAGGCATGTTAGAAGCCTTTTCACAAATACCAGGTGTTGAAGAAGAATGTCCTTGTTTTCTGCTTGAATGAGACAGTCTTCCAAGTAAGGATATATCTGTATACTTTTTTGTTTGCAAAATGCAATTACTGGTGCCAGGCACTTTGTAAAGACCCTGGGCGCAGTAGATAAGCCAAAGGGCAGTGCAAAGAATTGGTAATGCAATAAGCCAGCCTTGAATATGAGGTATCTTCTGCACGATTGTCTTATTGGGACATGCAGGTATGCTTCTTTTAGGTCTAATGTCACCAGCCAAGCATTCTTGCCCAGCATGGGCAGAAGCTACTGCAAAGTCAGCAATTTGAATTTTGGAATGTCCAGGTATGTGTTCAAAATCGATAAATCCAGTATTGGGTACCAAGAACAGTCTTGAGTAAAAACCTTGTCCTTTTTCCCTGTTCTGGTACTGGCTGAATGGCCCCCAAATCCATGAGGGACACAACCTGTTTCTGTGCCTCTGCCCACTGATTTTTTGGCAGATCTGGCCAATCGTTTGCCACTGGCAGAGTGTGGAAATGGAATCTGAACCCCTGTGATACTATGTTTAGTACCTACTTGCCCTGGGTTATTAACTTCCAATTTTGAGCAAAAAGTGCAAATTTTCCCCCTAAGGGTGCTGCCAAAAGATAAGTGCTTGGTGTAGGCAGAGGGAAGTCATTGGGACTGTTTTCTGTAGGTTTGCGCTTTATCTCCTCCAGATTTGGAGGTACAAGCGCCCCATTGCTTTGACCTGTATGAATCTTGCACCTGGTATCTGGAACCCTTAGGGCGTCTGGATTTGACCCTTTGAGCTCTGTCTGACACAGGAAAGGACCAATTTTTTGTAGGCCAGTGTCTACTGAATCTTGGTGGCTGCACTTGTAAGAAGTCTTTAACAGTTTGCATAGACTTAGCTTTGTCTCACATTTTCTTTAAAACCTCTTCTGCCTTAATACCAAACAGAGTATCATGCTGTAAAGGTGCAGCTAGCAATTTAGCTTTAACATGATCAGGCAAATTTTGTTCCTTTAGCCAGGCATGACTCCTAATCACAGATCCAGTAACTGCGGCCCTGCAGGAGGCCTCTAAGGAGTCAAAACCACATTGCAAAGTATGCTTTCCAACCTGTTCAGCTGCATGCAATAATTCCTGCAATTCTTTATTTTCTGCACATTCAGAAATATAGCCGGCCTTAGGCATAGGCCACCTAGGCAGCTGCCTAGGGCGCCGCTCTAACAGGGGCACTTTTCCAGTATTTATTTGGTGTAGGTAGACAGGATGGTGGCACCAGGTGGTGTGGGCCATGGAGCCCTTTTGCCTAGGGCACCAGTTGACCTAAGGCCGCTCCTGTTCAGAAATCAACATCATTTTCTGTTTCAGCAATCCCATAACATGTTGTTGATAATTAAGCATATGAAATTGACAGTTTAAGGCCCTGATTGCCAAGGCTGCAGATGTATAAACCTTTTTTTCCCCCATCTGTCCAGTGCCCTTGAATCTCTGTCAGAGGGGGTAGGATTTTTTGCTGTTGAGGCCTTAACTCCCTTTGGACCCTGTGATACAGTTTCAGGATCAGCAGCAGGGTTTCTAAATAAAAATTTATGTGAGTCAGGGACCATGTAATATCTGTCAGGTTTACTGGGTGCCGGAGGTAAGGAGTCAGGGGTCAAGCTTGACTCAGAAAACACATCATCCACAATGTCTAAAACAGGGGGAATGGCTAAAGGCCTGTGCTGAGGGAGAAGAAGGAAATCCCTGAGCCTCTTTTTTGATTCTGAGAAATCTTGACTCTCCCACTGAAAATGCTCCCTCAAAGTATGCAAGGTTTCTCCAAATGAATAATCCTCAGGAGGAGATACAGATGGTATAAACTCCTCTGCATCAGAATCCTCATAGGGAGGTACAGATAATTCCTGATCAGAAGAGGAATCAGAAGAAATAGAAACCGGATCGGAAGATTCATAATCAGTGTCTTGCCTAGGCCCTCTTATCTGGAGGGGGATGGATACCCCTGATCAAGGTAATAAGGTCTTCAGCCATTCTGATCATCTGTTTTTTAGGTATAGAGGCCTGTGCACGTGGCTCATGCGTCAGTGTTTTAGTTTTAGAAGTTGCTTTTGTCTTTGGTTTTGCAGCTGTCGTCGGTTTGATATACAAATGTTGAGGTCTGAATACACCCTCAGAAGCCGGTGCCTGCTCAGCAGCTCCAGACCCATCCGAGGGAGATACATCCGTCGGTCCAATACCTTGAGTACCTTGCGGCATGCCGGACACTACATGGGTGTCAGTAGAGGCCTGAGACTTGAAAGTAGCGGGTATCACGGGCTGCGAAAGCGCCCCACTGAGTACCGGCGAACCGGCAACTGGCTTAGGAGAAGCTTCGTCATCAGTTTTGGATCTCGACTGCCTTTCTCTGTCCTTTTCTTTCTGTTTTTTATGTACTCCGGTAGTCGGATTGCTATCCGACGACATTTCCAAAATACTTTGAGGCAAAAATATACCGACGCTTAATAGTGCATTGGTTAAATCTAGCACAAAACTGACAGCCAGGCACGTTGTGATCAGAGCCTAGGCAAGGAATACAGTATAAATGGAAATCCTTATGAGGTATTTGCTTCCCACAAGTAATACAATTATTAACTTTTTCTGACATCGGTATGGAGCAAGAAAAAAGTTTCCCCAATGGGGTACTTAGCTTTAGTAAAGACTTCGGTTCTGAAACTCAAACTCAAATATTTCAGTAGTCGGCCGACCAGCACTTGCGAAATGCTTCTGCTTCGGGCACAGTACAGCAGGAAAGACTAAAGAAAATGGCGTCGGCTGCATGTTTTATACCCCTGACGACCTGACGTCATGGAAGAGGAGACAGCAACCGACGCAGGAGCCAAGACTTTGGAATTCATGCCAACTGAGGGCAACCTGCCAGCATATTACCCAAATGTAATGACTGCAACAGTGAAACACGAAGAACATCTGGGATAACAAAGTGTCCAACTGGAAATTTCTCTTCTTTACGATAAATTTCTACTTTTGTCACAGGTATTTCCCTATTAATATTTATGACTTCTAACAAAACCTGTTCCAAAAATCCATCGAGATACTCTCTTTTTCTCTACAAAAAGCTTATAATTTCCTGACTTTTCTTCAAAGATACATCCTCACTAGTCAGTCTAGACCATACTGCTCAACATCTTAGTTCAAGAAATCTGGACAAAGCCTCAAAATAATTGGCGTACTAAGGCCCAAAAACAGGGACAGATTTTAAAAATTGTCACAGCAAGTTCCTAGAATAAAATTGTGTTGGCGTGCATTTTCTGAAGGATAATAGCCGCCTGAAAATCAAATGTAAGTCATTATTCAGTGCCATCAGTCCTAAGTGATTTGCCAGAAAACCACAAATTCTATGAGGAACAGACCAAAAATATGAGGCAAAAATCAGGACAGTCGAGAGGTATGAGTCCTACACACCTTTACTAACGGACTTTTAACTATTTTGTATGAAGTGGGTACATGCTTGAAAATCCAAATACTTATTACCACTAACCAGTTTCCCATGCAGCTGAGGAATCATCTCTCCTGAATCTTATAAACAGTTATGTCCAAGTAATTAACTTCTAAATAAGAAATGTATTCAACTCAAATTTTAGATAAATCAAAACATAAATACTAATAAAATTATATGTTCTTCAGTCGAGTCCCAAACTAAACAAGTAACATCAATAACATGTAAAAATAATCTACAATCTTCAAAACATGACAGTAATATTTTTATTTTCTTTCTCCCATGTCTCTAAAAAATATATTTGCATAGATGGGAGCCATCCGTGCTCCGACTGCTACCCCAGTAACTTGTTGATAAACCTCATTTACAAACACAAAATAATTGTTTTCCAAAATAACTTCATACAGAGTACAAATAAGATCAACATTAATACAACTACAATTTTCACTCAGAGCCAAATACCACCTTAATATGTCAATCCCCTCCTCTTTAGAAATCATGTTGCATAACAAGAACCCATCCAGTGTACCTTACATGGAGTCCTTAATATTACCACACCCATTTAACCTACTAGCAAAATGACAGGAATCTCTCAGACGATAACCATTTTTCTCCAATAACCAGATGAAGATAATGCTCTATCATGGAGGCAAGTAGTTCTATTTCTGACTCTCTAGATGCTGCAGTTGGCCTAAAGAGTGGATCTATCAGATTTTTGTCTTTTCAGAATTCTGAGAATAACATGTAACCTTGTACTTTTAAATGTTAAAAACTTCAAAAATGTTTCTATCTAACAAGCCTTATGTCCCCAATTCAGCCAGCGTAATAACTATACCATGATATCCAGAATTTAAAATACACTTATCTATTTTCTTGTTCTTCAGATCATCAGCCAACACTCCATTAATTTTATTAGTGCATTTTCATTTTAAATTTGGAACGTGTTTTGGGAATGCAAAGAGTTGGAGGATTTAAAAAAAAATCATACAGAATTCTTTGACAGACGCACTAGAGGAATAAATGGTATTAATTAAGGAAGTGATTCTTCTGAGCTGAACCACCTAGACATAATAAGGTTTACTAAGTTTAAAGTTGTTTGTAGCCAAAAAAAAAAACAATTCTAGAAAATGGAAATCAAAATCTAGACCAGCCATAAAAGAAATGTTAAATATTGTAAACAGATCATTAGAAAAAGGAAAGGAGCAAATTTCATAGAAATAAACAGAATTTGTGGGGAAGGATACCTGCAGAATAATGCTAAAAAGGAAGAGTAAGATTTAAGGGAAGGCAAGAATAAAGTAATTTATCTGATGCTGAAGTGAATGAAAAACATTCATTAGTGCACAACTTAATAATGGAAAAGTACAGTTGTGTACACTTACCATAAATGTAGATGTTCGAGAGTATTCACTGTTGCAGTCATCACATTTGGGTTATCCCTGCCAGGGTAGCCTTCAGCCGACCCAAATACCAGAGGCTTAATATTTCTGAGTCGGTTGCTGCCCCTTGAGGACTGACGTCAGGTTGTCAGTACTATAAAGTAAGGCCGCTGATGCCATTACATCAGTTTTTCTTGCCATAACCTGTCAGTATCCCCCAAACTAAGAGGCCAGGTTCTGGTGGAAGAACCTGACCAGTGGAAAATAAAGACCAATAAGTCCCTTGTAAGGAAAAAAAGAGAATAAAGGGGAATGGAGGGAGGGAAACCAGGACTGCAACAGTGAATACACTCAAACATCTACATTTATGGTAAGTGTACACAACTGTACTACGTTCTTCGTGTTTCACTGTTGCAGTCATCACATTTGGGTAGATTCCCAAAGCTGAGGAAAAGGGTGGAGGCAGTCCAGGAAACTAGGTGCTGGCTAGGGTGCCCTGCAAGACTGCAGAGGCAAACCCTGCCCTGGATTTGGAGAAGAGAGGCAGGTAGTAATGCTTGGTAAAAGTGTGAACAGATGTCCAGGTGGCAGCCTCAAGGATGTCCCTGGTGGGGACTCCTCTTAGGAAAGCTGCAGTGGTGGAGGCTGCTCTGGTAGTGTGTGTTCTGACCCCCTTGGGGGAAGGCTTTCCATGCTGTTTGTAGCAGAAATGGATGCAGTGTGCTATCCATTTGGAATTGGCTTGCTTGAAGACGGCTTTGCCTTCTGCCCCTATAGCAAAGCTAACCAGCAATTGATCAGACTTTCTGAAGGATTTAGTCCTGTCCAGACAGAATCTGAGCTGTCTGAGCACATCTAGAAAGTGAAGAATCCTTTCCTCCTTGTTCTGGAGATTAGGAAAGAAGGTGTGCAAATGAATGGACTGGTTGAGAGCCAAACTGGACACCACCTTGGGCATGAAGGATGGGTTAAGTTCTGTCTGGATGGAAGATGATGAGGGGTTCCACAGCCATGACTGCTTGCAGCTCAGAGACTCTTCTGGCTGAAGTGATGGCCAGAAGGAAAGCTGTCTTCCAGGAGAGAAATTTAGCTCTGCAGAGGAAGCTGGTTTGAAAGGGGGCAGGGTGAGCTTTTCCCAGACAAAGTTAAGGTCCCAAGCTGGTGTCGGTGCCCTTCTGGGGGGGCCTCAAGTTGCTAGCCCTTCTGAGGAATTGTTAGATCAAAGGATGTGAGAAAAGGGGCTGCTCAGTGGGAAAATGAGCAGAAATAGCAGAGGCATGACTTTTTATAGAGGTTTGGAATCTGCGGAAGATGTCATAGAGGCAGCGGGGACAGGATGCGCAGCAAGGGGTATCTGTGTTGTCGGGGCCAGTTTGGAGCTATAAGAAGGGTCTTTGGTTTTTCCTCCCTTACTTTGAGCAGTACCCTGGGAATGGAATGAGAGGTAGGGGAGGAAAGGCATAGACCGACAGATTGACCCAGGGGAAGGACATGGCATCCACTTTCCAAGCCATGCAGTGATGCACCCTGGCGCAGAATTTTCTGAGCTGATGGTTGGTGTGGGAGGCAAAGATGTCAACCTTCGGGGTTCCTCATTTCTGAGTTATAAGGGTGAAGGTACTTCTGTTGAGTTGCCACTCGTGTGGGTCCAGAGGGTTTCTGCTTAAATGGTCTGCCAGAGAGTTGAGAGAGCCTGGTAGGAATTGTGCTAACAGGTATGGTTGCATGGAAGAGGCTGTGAGCCAAAGGGTCATGACCAGCCTACATAGAGTATAGGAGTGAGTCCCTCCCTGCTTGTTGATGTATCACATCACAGTGGTGTTGTCTGTTTTGATTAGGAGAACCCTTGGAGAGAGAAGGGGTTTGAAAGCTATCAAGGTGTGCCGCACAGCAATCATCTCTTTTTGACTGATGTGCAGAGGGATTTCCTGAGGGCTCCATCGACCCTGTATACACCTGCCATCCAGGTGTGCACCCCAGCGTAGTCTTATGCGTCTGTGGTGAGGGTCTGGGTGGCAGGGGGTGGGGAGAAGGGTAGTCCCTTGTTGTGGGAGCATGCTGTTGCCCAACAAATAAATTCTTTTTTGAGGCAAGGAATTACAGGTAGAACAGTTTTCAGGTCTTGACAGTGTTGACACCAAAGGCTCTTTAGGTACCACTGAAGTTTCCTCATGTGCAGTCTGGCACATTGAATGAGTAGTGCAATATGCCATGAACCCCAGAGTTTGCAGGATCTTCCTTGCAGACAGCTGGGGCCTGGTGGCTAGTTGAGAGAAGTAGGCTGTCAGGAAAATATGTTTCTCTGGTGTAAGGAATGCCACCTGGGATGCTGTGCCCAGACTTGCTCCCAGGAAGATTATTCTTTGGGTGGGCACCTGTTTGGAGCCCTGTTTGGATTTCTTTTTGTTTACTGTGTATCCTAGGGAAGTTAGTAGTGTCTTTATAAAGGCCAGGTGCTTGAGCAGCTTTTCCTGGCTGTCTGCCTGAATAAGGCAGTCGTCTAAGTATGGGTAAATCTGAATATTTCTTTGTCTGCAAAAGGCAATGGCCGGAGCCAGACATTTTGTAAAAACTCTGGGAGCAGTAGATAAGTCAAAGGGAAGCGCAGAGAACTGAAAAGTGTTGAGATCCTGCCCTGAAGTGGAGATATTTCCTGCATGATTCCCTGATAGGAATGTGAAGGTAGGTCTCTCTTAGATCTAGGGTGGCTAGCCAGGCATCCTTGGAGAGCATGGATAGCAGCTGCTGGAGGGTGAGCATTCTGAATTTTGGGATCAGCAGGAAGGTGTTTAGAATGGATAGATCGAGGATGGGGCGCCAGGTGCCCTCTCTTCTGGGCACCAGGAAAAGTCTGGAGTAGAAGCCTTGGCCTATCTATTCTGCAAGGAACGTGCTCTACTGCTCTCATAGACAGAAGGGAAAGGATTTGCTTTTGAGCCTCTGCCCACTGATTTGGTGGTAGATCTGGGAACCCTTTTGGGGTTGGAAGGGTATGGAAGGAAAAATTGTATCCCTGAGACACAATGTATAGAACCCATTGATCCTTGGTTATGGTGGCCCAGGTGCTTGAGTGAAAAGAGTTTTTTCCTCCTAGGGGTAAATGAAGGTGGGCAGAGGGAGGAGGAGGTGAGTCAAGGGGGTGGCTTAGAACTCCCTGGTTTTGAAGTGGAGGTAGTCCACTGCTTAGATCTCTGCATTCCCTGGGGCTGCTGTGTGGGGAGTCTGTTTCTACGGGGCCTAGGCTGGGCAGGAAAAGACCAGTGCTTGTAGGGGCAATGTCTGCTGAACCTGAGGAGCTGGACTTGTAAGAAAACCTTAACTGTTTGCATAGATTTTGCTTTTTCTTCCATCTTTTTTAAGACCTCTTCTGCCTTAGTGTCAAATAAGTTATCTTTGTGCAAAGGGGCATCCAACAATTTAGATTTGACACTGTCTGGCAAGGGTTGTTCCTTAAGCCATGCATGTCTTCTAATGATGGATCCAGTGACTGCTGCTATGCAAGAAGCCTCGGTGTGGTATTTGCTTTTCACAGGGGAGACAATTGTTAACTTTTTCTGACATTGGTTAGTGCAAGAAAAAAGGATCCCCAACGGGGTACTTAGTTTTATAAAACTTCAATTCGGAGACTTAAACTCAGGTAGCGGCCGACTGGCACTCTTGCGAACTGCTTCTGGCTTCACGGTAAGAAAGACTGATTTAATGTTGTCGGCTGCCTTACTTTATACTACTGATGACCCGATGTCAGTCCTCAAGCGACAGCAACCGACGCAGAAATACTAAGCCTCTGGTATTCAGGCCGGTCAGGGGCTACCCTGGCAGGGATAACCCAAATGTGATGACTGCAACAGTGAAACACGAAGAACATCTGTTATACAACGTGCATTGCAACCTGGAGTTAGAAGTCAAAAGGCAGTAGTGTTCATCATGAAGTGGTAGTCTGTTTTTATGTTTAAAGAACTGGAAATGCTCTCATCCACTGACATTAAGCTTTTCTTGATCATAACAAGAGAGGCTGTGAAATGGCACACAGCTACCCCAAATAATACTTCCTCCAACAGAACAGGACATCAGGGTGCATACCTCATTACTGTGCAGACAGGCAATAATTACCTTTTAATACTTCCTTTATCTATCAAAACTGACAAAGAAAGATCACATAAAAAGATGCCAGGCAAAGCTGACAGAAGCAAATTTGAATGCAAGCTGCTAACCATAAATTAAAAAGTTAACATACGTAACCTGCTAGCCACATAGATGCTTGCGTTGGTTACACTTATGCAATTTAATTCAAGACAGTATTCAGAAATTTTATGGACCTCGAGGACAAAAAGAGACAGCTGAAAAATATAAAAAACAAAAAAACAAACATGTTTTATAAGAACATGAGAAAGAAAGAAAAAATGTTTGCATGAGCTGCTTTAGTAGTATATGAAAAGTGACTAATTTTGACAAGTAAAATACACCGATGAGGATATATGTACTGTTATATTTCTTATCTGTCTCAGAACCTCAAGGGAAAAAAACAGGGTCACTTTTAGTTTCTTAATAGGAGACAGGCTCTTACGGCATACTTTGTATATATACCATAATTATGTGCTGAATGACACTAAGACATTGTTGCCTTGGTAACAAGGTTTGAATAGTAAAGATGCAACAGTGAATAAGGGGTTCCTAAGAAAAGGAAGACCAAAAAAGATAATGAAAAGAGAAAAAAAAACAGGGATATGAATGGTATGAAAGAGTAACAGTAATGAGAACAAAATAAAGATGATATAACATGAGAGGGTTTTAAAAAGGATGATATTTCAGACTAGAAAGATGTACACACCAAACTGAGCAAAAATGGACAAAATGATGGCAAATAAAGCAGACACCAATAAAAAACATGAATATGCAGAATAATTTATAGGGAAGGCATATTACTAAGAAGTGACTTCCTTGAAAGAGGTTCTGAAATATGATAAATTCAAAAGAAAAGAAAAAAAATCACCTGTTAAAATACGGAAAACAGTTTCTTCACCTTCTTGCAAATGAAGATAATGAAAGCCTTTTAAAGAAGGAAAACTGTAGACAGGTCTTGTGCTTATTGAATATATATATATAATCTGCTGTCCCAGTTAAGTTAAAAGTGAATTACGCCTAAAGCCACTGTGTGCTTCCAGTATAAAGAGAGGGGATCTACTTTAGTTGCTAAAAGACAATTGCTTAAAGCGATTACATATATTTTTCAATGGAGGACACAAAAAATATTTATAAATGCCAAATATCAGTTGCAACTGGTCTTACTGAAATAGGAAAAAAACTGAGGTGTTTGATGCTGGTCCAGAGGAATATTTCTACATGGATTACTTGAATGTGCTTTTGCATATCAAAATGCATATTTTCTGCTCCTTTTTTTTTTTTTTTTTGTGGACTGTAATAAATGTCATTCTCTAGACACAGCAACAAAGCACTGCAGGGTGCTCTGTTGCAGAGGCTATCATAATCCCCTGCACACTTAAAAGCATTACATAAGTGGAAAGACTGCCAAGAGGTATGAGACACATTTCTGAAAAGTATGCTAAACATCTGATTCTTTTGCTTAGAGTTACAAATATCCATATTTCTTTCTTTCTATCCTGGAGGTTTTAACAGATGCTCTATTCTTACTTTGAAAATATGTTTACCTGTTCAGAAAACTCTCATGACATAACATCCATTATTCCAAAGTTGGTAAAAAACAAAGGTAACCAGTCTGGTTTGCTGGAAATTAAACAACTGCAAACAGCGCTGGAAATTAAACTGTAAGGACCATATAATATTAGTTTTTGACACTACACAGGCAGAAATTTCAGTATGTGCCTGGCAAGTCAGGACGGATATTCATAAATTTCCACCATGCTCACTACTTCCTCACTTGTTACTAATATCATTCAAAGAAAAGTAATATTTTGACTATGGTGTATACAGTCTTAATTATGCAAACAGGAAAACACAGTTTTTGGTACATCATATCATCTGTGTTTTGTCTGGAAGAAAATGTAACTCCCAAAGTTGCTTAATTTTGTGCCGAAGAAGGATGAAAGCCTAATTATGACTTACACAACTCAAATTTAATTAGCAGCTTTGGAGCTGAAAAAGCCAGCCAAGAAAGAATTTGTGCGAGCAACTTAAGCCAGTTCACTTATCTCAGGGAGACATACTGTGGTATTTGCTCAGCTCACTGCTGCAGATATAAGGGACATGGGATTGACAATCCCAAGCCAGTGATGGCAGCCTTCATAGGCGTGTGTATAGAAGCATGCATGCATACATTGGGAGAGAGCAAAGGATATCATCATATTTCTGCAGGTGTTCACATCAGCTACAAGAAGTTAGGGACAGAACAAACGACCTCACTGTGAGGATGCTAATGGTGGCACAAAATCAACCCCATAGCTGCCTGGATGAATATCCTTCTGGTGATCTCTTACCTTCCTACGGACATAGTAGGGCAGGAGGAACAAACACATTGATATGGGGGTCTTTGTTGTTCAAGAAGTAGAAAGGTAAAAAGCAAATGGAAAAAATGTACCTCCAATATTATGCACTTGCAGAATGTGTACCCATATATACTACCTTGTATTTTTACTTGCCTGTACCCTTCGAAAAATGTTTATGCTTAAATGCTACTCCTGCAAATACTGCAGGTTTGTCTCTGGCCCAGCTCATGGCTAAAAAAAGACTTTTGGACAAGTTACTCACCAGGACATATTACATCAAATTTGCTTGGTGGAATTAGGAGGCAGTAAGCCTATCCAGTCTGTCCTTCCAAGTGCACGGACAATCTCGCTTCCATCCTGCCCTACCTTAACCCCTTTTTTTCACCAGCCAAATGCCTTCATGAATGCCTATGTGGTTTCCCTCAGAATGACCCTTTCTTATCTCCACAACATAATATTTTGCAGTAAAAAGAGCTCTAGATTCTCCGAATTCCTTCAGCAGCCTGAAATGCTTTCTGTACAAAGCCTCTGCAGCTGCACACAGTATTCTAGTTGTGGTCTGTCCAAGGCCCTGAAGAGTGGAATTATTATCTCTTTGCTTAAGGAATCTATCCCCATAAGGACACACCCCAGCATTCTGTTTCCTGCAGATACAGCCCTCTTGCTCTATTCCTGGTGGACAAATCCAGGTCTTACCAATATCCTCAGATCTGATGGCTCTTGGAAATACATATCGTGGTTGTTGTGGCACAAGTATGGCACTTTGCAGTGAATCTCAACTGCCCCCCTTCTATCTGCTTGTTCAGCCTTTCCAAATTCTTCCCCAGGCTTCCTCCACTGCTTCTCCTTTGTGCCACCAGCAAATAATTTTTACTCCCTTAGATGAATCTGAAAAAACATATGCACATTTGGAGGTCTGGTAGTCATGCAATGTTGTGCATTTCTATACACTTTTCTACAGGGACAGAATGTCCAGAGACAAGTAGTACTGCTGCATTTACATTCTGTATACATAAGGCTGCAACACTAATAAACTGCTGTGCAAGAATGGGCTGACCAAATAAATTACGAAAGGGTTCTTTCTCCCAAAAGTATATATACCATTGTGCACTGTTACCTTTAATTGCATGGTTGCTTAGACATGCCCTGAAATGTTTCTATCATCTAAGGCATAAATGCTAACACTACTGAGAGTCACAGTAAACATCTGACTGAAAAGTGACAGTGACTGTTCTGGGGAAACCTGTGACACATGGAAGGCAGAGCTGTGTCACTTGACAAATGCCTAATGAACAGCATGAACTGCAGCTTAGACAATTTATTGAGAGAGTACACTAATCCTTTGGTGTCTTAAGAGTGAATCTTGCATCGTGTCAGGAGTACTTACCTCTGCACTTTATGGCACAAAGAAGAGAAACTAATCTTGGTAGAAAGAGGGGTGCAGGCCTCTCATAAGAGAGAGACACAGCGCATTATGGGCAATCTGGATGATAGGAAATTCACACAGCATGTCTTCAGGATACTCTAATTAAAAGATGTATAAATAAAATGTATGAATGAATATCTGCAAGAAAAAGGGAATACACAAAGTGTGAAACAAGGTAAGGAGAAGCGGTATACAAAGGCGGCACACATTTCATATGAACAAGTCAGTGGCAAGTAGGAAGAGCATCCTATAAAGGCTATCAGAGTATGTGCTTTAAAAGCCCTGCAAGTTATAAGTCAGAGAAAAGGAAAGGCAACAGGAGCTGCGGATGGGTTTCCTTTGTAAATCAAGCCACCAATGTTTGCAGATTAAAAAAATGATAACACTGAATCAGGCCAACACATTTTTAAATAAAATGATGTATAGAAAAGGAGAAGGCCATAAACTACAACTAAAAGCAGAACAGACAATACATGTGGACTCAATGAAATACAGATGCTCTTCTCAAGAAATTAACCATCTGCACTGTAAGGAAAACTAGATTTCAGTGAACCATATACAACTGCGCTTTACTTTCATACATGTACATTCTCCTTAAAAGCTCAATGCTTGCTTATTATTCACAGGTTTTACATTATTTCTAAACCAGTTTAGAAATTGTGCAAAGACACATGGACTTCTACACAGCTTACAGCTCTCTCTTAAGAAAGCAAAATACAAACCAGAATTGAAAATTACATCAGCATCAAAACAAACATTAACAGCATGTTGTGTAGGTCTAACTTCAAAAAAATATGCAAGAGGAGAGAGTTACACCACACTTAAAAACAAAGACTGAGAGACTCATTCAAAATATTCAAGTTTCTTGAGGTGTTGGATGCCATTACAAAAGTTCAAAATAATGTTCTCACTGTTGTAATACATGGATTGCATTTGACATGCAAAAAAAAGGAATTAAAAATACCTAACAATGCAGCATGTGTGTTTTTTTATTTGGGGGGGGGGCTATTAATTACAGAGGAGCTACTTACTGGGCCTCAGCATGAGGCATGATGTAAAACAGTACGTCTTACACACCCGAGAATTGTCAACATTGTAATATACAGCAGACACCGGACTGCCTTATTCTCTGTTGACAATAAGACACACGACTGCCCTACTGTTTAAGGCACAATGGACACCATCTTAAAACATCATCTGAATAAAATTAAAGTTGTAAAACCATAAATTTAGTTCAGCATGGAAGAAAACATCACATATCTATCATTATAGGTGGCCACAGGCAGACAAAGCTGCCACCTAGTGTGCTATTCAGCTGGAAGTGCTTTTCAAAATTGCATTAAATTTATTTTTACATAAAGGAACAGTGATATAGTACTCTTGTTCAAAGCAGCTGTGGCTGTGATGACATATGAGGGAAGGTGTGCCACATCTCACCAGCAAAGTAGCTGTGGCTGCGACTCTATGGTGGAAGGCGATGCAAACTTGATGAAGAAAGCACTTAACACACTCAATGGAGCAGCAAAGCAACAAAATTGCAAACCAAATACGACAATCCAATCCAGGAAAAGATAAACAGATTTATTATGTTCTAGTGCCTTGGCATTCACTGCCTTCAATGGAATGGAATGATGAAGAACGCAGCTGTGGCACCTTACAGGGGAACGAGCTGCACAACTGACTAATAAAGCAGCTGTGGCTGCAGTGCTTTATGGGGAATGTACTACTCTCCTGAGCATCAAAAGTGTTTATCTATGGCACCTTATGGGAGAAGCTGCTACACACCTGGCCATTGGAGCAGTTGTGACTGTAGTACTTTATGGGAGAAGCTACTGTGCCTTACACAAGAAGGTGCTGCCTACCTAAGCATCAAAGCAACTAAGGCTGTGGTGGCTTATATGGGAAGGTGCTGCACATCTGACCATCAAGGCAGCTGAGGCTTTGGTGCCTTATGAGGGAAGCTGCTGTGCGTCTCACCATCAAGGCAGCTGTAGTTGTGGTGCCTTATGGAGGAAGGTGCTGCACATATGACCATCAAATCATCAGGGGTGCCTTATGAGGGAAGGTGCAGCACAACTGACCACCAAAGCAGCTGTCATGGTGGTGTCTTATGAGGGAAGGTGCTACACACATCTGGTCATTAAATCTACTGGGGCTGTGCCTGAGGCACCTTATAAAAAAAAATAATCAAACGCCTTTGGGGCCAGAAACTGGTCAATGTTGATCACTGTCCTACCCCAGTAAACAAAAGTAAATGAATGAATAAACAGTACTGCAACAGTGACTTACTCAAACTTCGACTACTATGGTAAATCAACTGTACAATGTGCTTCATTAGATCACTCTTGCAGTACTCCTTGCATCTGGGACATCTCCCAGAGCTTAGCAAGACTCTATGGTGGAGACCTTGGCAAACCAAGTCATGGCCCTGAACTGAGAATCTAACTTGTAGTGTTTGGAAAACATAAGAATAGATGACCAGGCTGCTTCTTCCAACCCAGAGTGGGACTCTGTCCCCTGCATGGAGGCTTCGGTAGTGGCAGCAGCCATGTATCAGAAATTAATATAGTGTGATGCCATTTTAAGAATGTTTACTTTGATGACAGTAGAATCTCTTACACTTTTCTACAGCAGGAATCTGTCAATCAGGAGAAACACAAGGTAAAGTAAAGGCACCCCCTAAAGACCCAAGCACAGGAGGAATGGCAAGAGGTTTAGGAACACCCATGTAAAGATAAAAAAAAAACGTTATGTACTCACCATAATGTTCCATCTGTGTTGTCCATTTTCATTCTTCCTCAACCTTTGGGTTCAGATCCAATCCTCGGATCTGACTTGGCTATTATTTTCAGCTCGTGACCACTAACAAACTCTCAAGCTCCTCCCTTTCCAAAAATGCTGTATCCCCTAACATACCTCAGATACTGTTTACTGGCTTATAGCAGAAAGGAAAATATTAGTAACATATTAACAAAAATCCACATCTGGAGCTCAACATAAGAACAGTGGTCCGTACAAGGTCTTGTTCTTCCAGAAGTCATTAGTTCAAAAGTAGGGGATTGGTCGGAGGGAAGCTGAGGAAGAATGAAAATGGACAACACAGATGGAACATTATGGTGAGTACCTAACTTCTTTATCTGAGGTTGTCAATTTTCATTCATTCCTCTACCACTGGGACAGATTCCCCAACTACCTGAAATCTTAGGAGGACTCTATATTCTTGAGCACAGTCAAGCTGGAGACTGCTCTTCCCCTTGAGATGAGATCCAATTTATAATGAGTAATAACGGTATGAGGATATGAGGATTAGCCCAAGTAACAGCCACACATACATTGTCCATGGATGCTCTGGAAAGAAATACTGAAGATGTTGCCACGGACGTGGTTGAATGGGCTCTCAATAGTTTTGGTAAAAAAGGCATAATTTGTTATAGACAAAGGATATACAATGTGCAAGCCACTTGGTGGAAGGTAGGATTGGTTTATAAAGTCACCCTATCTTTATGAAATACTAAGTAAGAAGGTTTAGAAGATGGTGCTTGAAGTTCTGAAAGTCTTCTAGCAGAAGTGATGGCTACCAAAAATATAGTTTTCCAGGTCAGAATCTTTAACTCACATTTAGCTGCTGGTTCAAAAGGTGAATGAATTATTGACTGTAATACCAAATTTAAATCCCATGGCAGGGTTGGATCTTTACAAGGGGGGGGGTCTCAAAAAGGCTTTACAAAGTTTAGATGAAGCAAAGGAGGAGTTTTCAATCCCAATGTGAAAATTAGAAATAGCAGCTAGTTGTACTCTAATAGTTGAGGAACTGGCTCCTTCACTGAAAATAGTTGCTAAGGATTCAAGGACACTCTGGACAGGTGCCGTAAGGGGGTCAAATATATTTCTACTGGGCCCAAAAAACAAATCTCCTCCATTTACTTCTGCAAGGTTTCCTTGTAGAAGGTTTATGGGAGGACAAAAGTATATGACGAACAGGGGAGGAGAGCGTATGTTGTCTGGCTATCAATGAAGTGGAGAAACCGTGCAGTCAGTCTTAGGTTTGAGATATCCAAGTGACTCATGCCTGTTGGGTGAGACAGAAGGTCGGGAATTGGATACAGACTCCATGATGGGTAGACTACATGAGGCCAAAGGAAGGGGAATCAAATTTGCCATGATCAGTAAGGGGCATTAAGAATGACTTTGCTCTTCAACCAGGAAGTTTTCTGCAGAAATTTGGGGATCAAGGGAATTGGGGGAATAAGCATATAGGAGACCGGGGAAGGAGGGGGGACAATTGTGCAGGAAAACGTCTCTTGGTGACTCCCCTGGTAGGGGAATTACGGCAAAGAACCCACTGCACTTATTTATAGGAGACGCAAGCAAGTTGCAGCATAGCTGGCCCACTGGCGAAAAATCATTTCTACCACATTCTCGTTGAGAGACCACTTGTGAGGTAGTAGAATGGACCGGCTCAACTTGTCCGCTATCACGTTGGATTTCCCCTGAATGTGCACTGCTATCTTCAGAAATTGGTTGGATAAGATCACCCACTGCCACACTCTGAGAACTTCCCGACATAAGGGGTAAAATCTGGTTCCTCCTTGTTTGTTGATGCACCAAACCACAGACATATTGTCTGTCTGAATCACAAGTATACCAGAAGAAAGACCGTTTTGGAAGGCCTGCAACACTAAGACCACTGCTCTCATTTCCAGAGCACCAATGTGCAAATTGACCTCTTCAGTGGACCATGCGCCTTGGACTGTTATTTCCCAGAATGTGCTCCCCCACCTCACCCAATATCATCTATGCATCTATGGTCACTATGGCCTTGGGATGCAGAGGAATGAAGAGAGACACAGCCTTATAGAACTTGATCTCAGTGGACCCACCACCAAAGGTGTCTTTTGCATGCTTGGGTAATTCTTACCTGAGCGGACCTCAGCTGACGAAAAATGGACCACTGAATGCTAACATTCAGTGAAGAATCCTCATATGAAATCTTGCTTGTTGAATAAGAACTACAGCCGCAGACATTGATCCCAAAACCTGTATGATTAATCGGGCTGAGATTGTGGAGTTTTGAATTATTTGCCTGACCTGGAATCTGACAGTCTGTACTCTTGACAGAGAAAGAGAAGCTGTCACAGATACTGTGTTGAAAATGGCTATTTTGAACTCCAGTGTCTGAGATGGTTCTAACTGAGACTTGCTGTAATTTATGGTTATGCCTAGATGGCAGCAAGTCTGGAGTACCTGATCTTGAGTTCGTATCAGTAGATGCCTGGGTGGGGTGGTAATAAGGCAGTCACCCAAGTACGGAAACACTCTGAATCCCTGCAGTCTCAAGTGAGTTGCTACTACTGCCTCACATTTGGTGAACACCCTGAGGGATGTAGTGAGGCTAAAGGGCAATGTTATGAACTGGTAATGGCTGGCTCCCAGCTGGAAGTATAAATACCTTCTGGATTGTCTGTTCATTTTTATGTGATAGTAACCATCCTGAAGGTCTACTTAGCACATCCAGTCATCCTTGCACAAAAAGGGGAGGATGGACTGAGTCGTGACCATCCACAACCCGGTGTGCTGAACTGATTTGCTCAGACTGTTGAGATCCAAAATCGGTCTCTAGTCCCCTGTTTTCTTGAGTAAGTTCTGAATTCTATATGGCCTGGTGGGGCCTCTTGGATGACACTTTTTTCTAGCAGCTTTTGTATTTCTAGTGCTGCTGCTTTCCTCTGACTGGATGAAGCATCAGGAATTTTGCATACAGGTGGAGGTGGTAGGGAAAAGGGAATTATATAACCTCTGGAAATAATTCTCTGCACCCAAGTATCTTTTCTAATTTCCAGCCAGTCTCTCTGGTGCAAGGATTAATGAACCTCGATTGTCTCCAGAGGCGGACAATCAAGCCTCATTTCAGGAGTGCTGGTAGGATCTGTCGAAGAAGGAATCTCTGGACTGCTGGTTCTGTGGGCCTACTCTGCTGCTTGGGCTGCATCTTCCATTCGAGTCCCCCCTCTGTCCCTAGGGAACTATTTCCACGGGGATCTTGGAAAGGACCCTGGAACTTTCTGCACCACATTTACTAACCTCCTTGTTGATTCCTGGAAAAAGCTTCTTTGAGGAGTCAAAAAACACAACTCAACTGCAGAGAGGGTCTTTCCATCTTGTTCGCACCTTGAGAGTGTGTCCTTAACTTTACTGTCAAACAAAGAGCTTCTGTCAAAAGAAGCACTGATGAAAGAGGACTTGAAGGGCTCCGCAAAGTCACAAAAGCACATTCAGGCATGCCTCCTAAAAGAAATGTCTGAACCCACCACCCTTGAGGTACCTTCAACCACATGAGAGATAAGTCTCACAGATGAGGTATTGACTGATTGAAGGATAGCCAACAGCAAGGCTACAGAAGACTGAGCCCTCAGAGTACTGGTCCCAGAAGTTCCTTAATAAGATCCCTCTGTAATCCTGTGATGTGTGCTAAATAATTCAGCAATTTGAGTGCAAAGGTCCCTTAAGCAAACACACGCTTCCCAAATCTGTCCAACACATTAGATTCCCTGTTAGGGGGGATGGACAGAAGAACTCTGTTCTACAACTTCTTTCTTGACGGCCGCCAACACAACCATGGTATCTACATGTACTCCACTGCTCCAGAATTCCTTTCCTGTAGGTGGTGCCAAAATGTGGTCTGGTCTTTTGGGGACTGCCTTCAACTGTGTCTAGATCCCTCCACCCCCATCTAGAGACCAACTCAAAGAGCTAGTCAGCGGGCAGAGTCACCCAGGAGGTAGACGGGCCAGACACAAAGCCCTCAAGGAATACAGATTCCTCTTTGTAAGGGTTATCGGTGGACCTACCACCCCTCTGCTTAAGGATCTCTAGGATGTCTCCAAATGAGACGTCTGCGGGTGGAGATCTTGGGGACCCTTCTCAGTCATCAAAACCTGTATCTTCTTTGATGGACTCCTGAGGGGAGTCCAAGTGCCTCTTTTTGCACTTCCTCTTCCTAAGGACTTCTTCAGTATGGTGTTTTGGAGAAGTATTTGAAGAAATAGTAATACCCTACTGGGTAGCCTGGAGGATTTGGGCTGGCTGTCCTCGTGGAGTGGAATGATGGGGCTCAAGGTGCAGACATACGGGATCCAGAGGGGAACATCCTGGGGGGAGGAACCGTCCACCCTGCAGAAGCAGATAACTCTCTCCACTACCTCAAAGTCAGAATGCTCCAGGAAGAAATATGTCGATGGACCCGAGAAGTCAAGCTTCAGACCCATCAGCTCCCCCTACCCCAAAGGCAATCCATCAGAGGCAGAGATCAGAGCCGAGCTATCTAATGCCAAAACTCCGAGGGGCAGAGATGGCTCTGACAGCTTTGGAGTTGTCTCTAATGCCTTGGATCTAACAGGGAAGCTTCGGCTCCGAGAGTTGTCCAGCGTGGAAACACTCGGAGCCGGCACCCTCAGAGAAAGCCTCGCAGCTGAAGATACTATGTTCTTCGGATCCAAACCAGATGGTCCTGGGAAACTTGGACCCAAGGGCTACGAAATGACAAGTCGGATTGGAGAAGGAGTCGAGACTGGAGGTGTAGTACTAGTAAGGGCTTCCTGAGCCATGTGGATAGCAGCTGAACAACTCCCATTTGAATTGAAGCCGAGAGAAGCTTCCTCATCATTCTATCCATATCAGCCTTGGTTAGGCTTCTGGAACAAAGAGATGATGCCACTAAGGGAGATCTGGAGTGCCAGCAGGTTTACAAAAAAAGGTGATGTACCCAAGGCAGTATTAGATCTATGGTGGGAGAGTAATGGGTTTGAAATAACAACTTCAGATCCGAAATGATAGGATCTGATGAGGTTGATTTGCTTTCCGACACTGGTTTCAGGGGAAGGAGCAGGCATCGGATCCCAGTTAAGCTTTTTCTTGGGAGGTTCCATCAACAGATCCAAGGATGGGGTTGAGGATCCAAATGGACCTGAATGTTTACTACAAAGCTCCTTTTGCTTAGGTTTGGGGGGTTGAGCCCCAGATAGAGCTTCCAAGAATGAGGAAGGGAACAAACCTTTTAAAAGGTTTTTCCTGTCCGTGATGGCCCTAGGATTAAAGAATTTGCAAATTGTATACTCTGAAGGTGTTTTGGGCCTAGACAACAGATGCATAATAGGTGAGAGTCAGAAAGCATTAATTTGTGACTGCATTTCTGACATTTTTTAAAACCCTGACAATTTTTCAGACATTATTAATAATAAATGACAGAAAAATATAACAAACTTTTTGTTTTTATATTTAGTCAAGAAAAAGAGAGAGAGAGACCAACAATGGTATCAAGAATACACACTGTGTGTATAAAAAAGGGAAGAAGAAAAGTTTACCAACAATGGTAACAAGGAATACACAAAAGCGTAGGAAAGGGAGGAGTTAAAGTAGATACTACAATAATAAAAGCTATATTATAAAAGATATAAAGATATACAATAAAATTAGACTTATCTTCTGAAATAACAATACTAAGCTCAAGAGTGCACACTATGTCCAAACGCGACAGCAGCAAACAAGATCTGAGGTATGTTAGGGGCTACAGCATTATGGGTAAGGGAAGAGCTCAAAAATTTGTTAGTGGCCATGAGCTGAAAATAACCGCTGAGTCAGATCCGAGGATTGGATCCAAACCCAAAGGCCAAGGAATGAATGAAAATTGACATCATCAGATCTTCTTTTTTTCAGTATCAGAAATCTCCCTTCCTCCTTCCTGGAAAAAAAATCTTTTGTTTTGGAAATGGTTTCACAAAAAGAGATCTCTTCCTTAGGGATATCAGAAGAAAGGGCATTTTCCACATCTAACTCACAGTCCAAAGGAGAGGGAATTAACAGGCAACAAATCCAAGCCTCCTGCATCAGACACAGCCTCTTCTTCAGAAAAAGACTATTTTTCATTTTAAAGGGGGAAAAGAACTTTGTCCTGGCTGTAAGGCTTGTACAGCTTTTGGCAAACCCTGAGCCAGGGAGAACTAGTCAGGGAAAGGAAGGGGTTGGGATAATGAATAAGATGAGGGGACTCACCCCCAACATAAGGTATAAACAGAGAAAGAGAGAGAGTGTGTGTGTGTGTGTGTGTGTGTGTGTGTGTGTGTGTGTGTGTGTGGGAAAGGATGGTGGAAAGGGTACTGCAACTCTGATCTACTCTGACATCCACAAGTCTGTTAAGTTAGAAACACAACTGTACTATGTTCACTGGAGTCAATTTTGCAATGCTGTTTCTTGGGAAGACTCTCAAAGCTTCTAGGTAGGTGAGTTGGACAATAATCCTATCCGGAGACAATAGACTCTGCAAGATGACTAAGGAGAGTACAGATGGTGACCTCTGAATGGACAAGGTGTTATGTTTCATGAAGGTGTGAACAAAGGACCATGTGGCCAGAATGGCCTGGGTAGACACTCCTTTCAAAACGGCAGTAGTGGTCACTTTGTGCCTGGTGGAGTGAAGTCTAACCCTGTCAGGAAGCTGTTTTCCATGCTAAAAACAACAGAAAGTGATGCAGTTTGCAACCCATTTAGAAACAATTTGTTTGTCAAGTGGCATACCCTGTTTTCCCTCTGCAAAGGCTACTAAAAGCTGGTCAAATCTGTCTGGGACATTAGCTCTGTGGAGGGTAAATCTTAGCTGTCTGTATATGCCCATGGAGTGCAATATCCTCTTTCCCTTGTTTTGGGGGGGGGGGTTTCAGATGAACACAGGGAGATGAATGGCTTAATTCAAAGATAATTTTGAAAGCACCTAGTGCATAAATGTGGGACTGGTTTTCAGGATGGCTTTGTCCCTGTGGGAGACTAAGAATGGTTGCTTGCACATTGATGTGAGTGCTAAAATCAGGACAATTTTACACATCAACAGCTTAACAGGGACTGACGCTGCTGATTCAAAGTGTAGTGGAGTAAGTTTTTCAAGTACAAAATTCAGGTCCCAGGGAAGGGCAGGTTCCCTTCTGGGTGGCCTGATGTATATTATCCCCTTTAGAAATTGTTTTATGTGTGAGTGGGTATGAAGAGGCAGGGAAACTAGGAGGCAGGCTGAGGTGGCAGAAGTACGTACCTTAACACATGAAGAAAACAATCTCTGCTTGAAGAAATAACAGAGGTATTAAAGTACCTGCTTTGGATTTGTTTGAGAAAAGAAAATACCACTGGACTGGTACCAGATATAAAACTTTTTCCATTTTGCTATATATGACACTGTAGTGTTTAGTTTTCTAGCCTCTTTTGCAATAGATTAGACATCCTGTGAGTAAAAAAGGTGGATGGAGTCAGTGTCTAATCTGACAGGCCACAGATTGGAATGCATGACAGGACCCTTGTTCTGGGTTAAAGGGTTCATGACTTATCTACCTATCTATCCTTTGTTGACCATGTTAATCCCATTGTACAGTAGCCTCTTTTAAGGGAAGAGCCGATACGGTATTTATACTGCTAGGGGAAATGTGTCCAAGGCACTGAGGAACTTCCCTTACTCTTTTCAATAGGTGTCATGAGATCTTTTGCATCCACCTAAGCTAGATAGAACCCACAGCCTTCTGCACCAAAGGCAAATGTGCTACCTGTTGTGCCACTGACACTATTATTGGTGGGGGTGTTCTGGTTTTCCTTCCACTAATGGTCAGAAGGGAGAAGGTAAAACTGATGTTGCCTGTGCCAGAATGGAGCAAGTGATATCATTTTGAGCCTGTCTGATTCCATCTTTAGCAGTACCCACAGGATAAAAGGTATCAGTGGAAAGGCATACAGAAAGAGGTCTATCCACTTGAAGGAGAAGGTGTCTGCTCAACAGGACCCTTTCTGCTGGATTCTCAAACATAATTTGCTTAGCTGTCTATTTTTTGTTGAGGCAAAAAAATCTGTCTCTGGTACCCCTAATGGTGTACAAGGTCCAGAAAGATTTATCTTTCCAGCATCCATTTTTTAGGGTCTAGGAGACTTCTGCTTAGGGACTCTGCCACCAGATTATCCTGACCAGGAATGTAAGACGCTATGGGTGTTACAATGATCTGCTGAGCAACCAGTCAAAGCTCCATAGCAAGTCTGCATAGGGAGTATCAATGTGTTCCCTCTTGTTTATGACCACATGCTTGTGGTACTGTCTGTCCAGATCTGAAGTGGTCCTGGGAACAGCTTGTCTTTGAAAGCTTTCATAACCAGGATGACTGCCATCATTTCCTTTAAGATGACGTGCTGTTTTGCTTGCTGCTTTCCCCAAATCTGTTGGACTCTGAAGTGTCCCAGATGGGCCCCAAGGCCCTATCAGAACAGGCTGTTGTCAGGCATAGTGTTGTCTCTGGCAGGAGGAAATGCACACATGTCGTTGTGAACACTCTCTTTCTTCCCACCACAGAATATCCTTTTTTAGACATGTGAGCAGTGGGATCATGCCTTCCAGGGACTTCTGATGCTGAGCCTTGGTGTTCTTTAGGAGCCACTGCAACTTTCATATATGTAGCCTTGTCAAGGAGCTCATTATAATGCAAAAAATATGTAACCTAGGGCCATGAGGAATTCCCTTGTAGAGATGGAGTGCAGGCCACCGAGATATTTTGAAAGGAAAGTTACTTTGCCCCCAGGGAGGAGTGTCTTCTGTTGTACAAAGTCTATAACTGCACCCACAAAATTAGCTCTGGTGCTTGGGTGGAATTGTGACTTCTAGAAGCTGAGGTTCAGACCCACCTTCTGAAAGTAATCCATAGTGATCTGCACAGCTACCTGAAGTACTGAGCAAGACTTTGTCTGAATCAGGTAGTTATCTAGGTAAGGATAGATGTGGACCTTTTGTGTCTTGTAAAAGGCAATGACTGGTACCAGACATTTGGTGAAAACTCCGGGAGCAGTACATAAAAAAAATAATACGGCACACAAATGGTAATGCAATCCCTCTAACTGGAATTGTAAGTATTTTCTGTGCTCCCAGGTCATGGGTACATTCAGGTAGGTGTTTTTTCAAATCCAGAGTCACCATTCATGCCCCTAAGAAGACAAGGGGCAGTTAAGTAATCTTTGAAGGATTAACATCTTGAATTTGGTACCACTAAGAACTTGTTGAGACTTGTGGGATCTAGGATAGGCATCAATGTACCTTCTGTTTTGGGACAAGAAAATGGGGGGAGTAAAACCATGCACTCTCTTCTTCTTCTTTGGAAACTCTCTGAATGGACGCCTGAAGTAATAGCTCTATTATAATAGGTGGAAGACATTTTTCTTCTGGTTTTTGGTGTGAGGGGAACCCCTAGAAATGGGAGATTTTTTCCCCCCAGAATTGGACAGCACACGCCTTCCTTGTAATCTGCAAGACCCATTTTGTCCTGTGCTACCTCTTTCCAATGATCATAGATAGTGGACAACCTTCATGCCACATGGAGAGTGACAGAAGGGAGTTGGGGTGTGATTTGTGGGAGGGGAGGGAGGTGCTACAAATTATCACAGCCGCTCCATGGGTAGTGTGGGATCTCTGAATTCCCCAGGTTTTGAATGTTGTTCAGTTTGCCACTTTCTTTGTTGTCTAGGCCTTATCCCCTTAGACTACTTTATTTTTTCATGTTTAGGCAGAAATGACCAAGACTTGGAAGGATAGTTTCTACTGTAACTAAGATTGGGAAACAGGTGGAATTCTATAAAAGATTTAATCTGTTTCTCCTTCTTGTCCATTTTATCAAACCCTTACTCCGTTGGGGGTTCAAAAAGGAATTCCTTGTCCAAGGGGACATCAGGGTTCAGCTTTTACCTGGTTCTGACAGAGGTTGTATCCTCAAGGCAGGCATGTCTCCAAGTGACTAACCCTGTGGCAGCCACCTTGTATTATGATGCATCTAAAGTATCAAATCAACATCTGAGGGTATGTCTAGATACCTGGAGTATGACATGACACATTTACTGGCTATTCCTCTAAATGCATTTGCCCTAGATCCTCTCTGCATGGTTTTAACTTGTTCCTGCAGTGACTTAAGATACCTGAGCATGTCGAACTGGCAGTTAAGTGTCCTTATTGCTAGAGCAGTTGAAGAGTAAGTTTTCTTACCAAACCTGTCCATCAGTCTGCTTTCCCTATTATTTTGTAAGGGGTTCTTGAAAGCATGGCCAAAAGCTCCCTTGTCGGATTTTGTAGACACCACTGCTGGGTCCACCACTGGGTTTTTATAGAGGTGCTTAATGGACTCCAGCATCCTACAGAAATAAAAAGTCAGGTTTCCTAGGAGCAGGGGGGTGGAAGTCAGGGTAAAATGGCAGGTCTTTAAACACAACAACCAATACAACATGCACTGCAGGGACTGCCAAAAGTCTAGAGATAGGAAGGCTCAGAAGCTCTCTGTACCGAGTCTGAGCCTTAGAAAAATCCCTAGATTCCCAATGGAAGGCTTCCTTCACTCCAAATTGGGTCTCCAAAAGACAGATCCTCAGGAGGTGAAGCTGAGGATAGGGTGTCATCTAAATCAGAGTCTTCTTAAGTATTTGAGGGAGGCGTTTCACATAAGGTAATTCCTCCTCATCCTCTGATTCTGAGGAATCAGAATAACCCTGGGGAATGTTCCTTTTTCTTTTCCTAGGGGATAGTTCCTGGCACAAGGTCCCTTTTCTGGATATGTTGTCTGGTCCTCATGAAGTACTGAGACAGCCTGACCAGGTTCTGTGAAGAGACCTGGGATGATGTGGCACAGTAGGCTGAGACATCGAGAGTTGGGGCAAAACTGAGTGCCGCCCGGGTTCAGATATACGGGCATACCTCTCAGACTCTTAGCACAAGAAATCTGGACATAGTAGCCAAAAATAATGGTGAGACAAAGGCCCAAAATCAAGGACAGACTTTAAATAATGATCTTATAAACACAGAAAGTTGATAAAATAAAACATTTTAAATTAGCATATATTTTCTAAAGGATATGAAGTCTGAAACTCAAACGTGTGTCACTATTTAGTGATTTTAACCCTCAACCATTTGCCAAAAAACAAAACTTTTATAAGGAACAGACCAAAAATCTGAGGCAAAAAATAGTACAGATGTGTACACTTACCATAAATGTAGATGTTCGAGTGTATTCACTGTTGCAGTCATTACACTTGGGTTATCCGGCTGGCAGGCTACCCTCAGTCGGCCTGAATTCCAATGTCTAGGTCCGGCGTCGGTTGCTGTCGCCTCTTCCCTGACGTCAGTGCGCCAGGAGTATAAAAGATGCAGCCGACGCCATTTTCTTCCGTTTTTCTTGCCCCAGATGTCAGGTGCCCCCAAAAGGGTAGGCTAAAAATATGCCAATAAAACATGCATGCACCAAAATATATTATACCTTCATCTACAAGCAAATACACCACATAGGTTGTATAGATTAGAGAAGTGCAGATAAGTTCCAACAAAGAAATGGGGGATGGCGGGTGGGTAACCTGGACTGCAACAGTGAATACACTCGAACATCTACATTTATGGTAAGTGTACACAACTGTACTATGTTCTTCGTGTTTCACTGTTGCAGTCATTACACTTGGGTTGAATCCCAAAGCTATGGTTGGGAGGCTGGAGCTAAATAGCATTAGGAGCGGCTATGAGGCCCTGCAGAACTGCAGTGGCAAAGCCTGCCCTGGATTTAGAGTAGAGTGGTAAATGATAGTGCTTTGTAAAGGTGTGCACTGAACTCCAGGTAGCAGCCTCTAAAATGTATTTGGTTGGTACTCCCCTGAGGAAGGCTGCTGAAGTGGCTGCTGCTCTGGTTGAATGTGGCCTTATGCCCTTAGGCACTGGCTTGCCATGTTGTGAATAGCAGAAACGAATGCAGTGGCCTATCCACTTTGAAATAGTCTGCTTTGAGATAGCCTTTCCTTGTGATCCTGCAGCATATGCCACTAGTAGTTGCTCTGTCTTTCTGAAAGCTTTGGTTCTGTTCAAGTAAAAGCGTAGCTGTCTGTGTATGTCCAAAGAATGCAGAATTCTCTCCCCCTTATTCTGTGGGTTTGGATAAAAAGTAGGCAGATGAATAGTTTGGTTAAGGGCCACATTGGACACTACCATAGGCATAAATTTCGGGTTTGTCCTACTGCCTTAACAAAGGATGAGAAAAGATTGGTGGCTCTGTATTGTAATGAGCCGAAAAGGCAGAGGCATGAATTTTAATTGATGAAAAGGATAGGCCTTTGT
This sequence comes from Protopterus annectens, assembly GCF_019279795.1. NCBI lineage: Eukaryota > Metazoa > Chordata > Ceratodontiformes > Protopteridae > Protopterus > Protopterus annectens. The sequence continues at coordinate 278,096,346 of NC_056733.1, read as the reverse complement.
CCAGCATCTCAGTTAAGTATTGCAAAATCTGAGGAATATTTGGTACAGCTGTGTCAATTCCTTGTGCCTGGTTCCAAGCACAGAATCTCTTCCATTTTTCAGCGTAAGATTTTCTGGTACTAGGCCTTCTGCCCTCCAAAATGGCATCCGTCACAGCTTTAGTGAGAGGCGCGTTTTGTATGACTACATTATCCGCCATGCTGCCAGAGTTAAGGTCTTTAGTTGGCTGTGCAGGATCTGATTGTTTTGTTGGGATAGTAGATGAGGTATGTGAGGCAAGGTCCAAGCCGGGCATTGAGACAAGTTCCTTAGGATTGGATACCAGTACTGGCAGGGCCATTTTGGGGCAATCAGTATCATATTTGACTTCTCTTGCCTGACCTTTAGGAGTACCTTGGGGAGGAGAGGCAGTAGAGGAAAGGCATATACTGCTAAGCTTTTCCAGTTGAAAGATAGGGCGTCCACTTTCCATGCTTGTCTGTGATAAATCCTTGTGCAGAATCTTTTTAATAATCAAAAGTTGGATTTGGATTAGACCAAGAGTTTTGCGATTCTGTTTTATAAGTATTTTCAACCAACCCAAAGTACACTGCAGTGATACCGCTTTCCATTCTTCCAAAAATTCCTTCTCCTCTTCGCCAAAACGAAAGGCAGGAAGTTTGTCCACACAAAGACCTCTGGGTGTAATCGAAAGGCTAACATACGTCTCCAAAAGACGGGTATCATAAAACAAGGAAGTTTCCTTGATCATAAGTCTCTCTAACTCATCAAATCTTTTATTAAAACTCTCATTACCAGGAAAAGTCCAAGGATCAAAACGAGCCAGCTTGTCTTCCCTTTCTTTTAACAAGTTGGCAAAAAGATATCCATCAGCATTAGATTCAACACTTTCCATATTATAAGGAAAGACACCACAGCTCCTTCCAAATACGATAAATACAACACCCAACAAAAGGAATAATCAACAACACAAAGTAGCCAGGTTAGAACTGCAACCTTTAATGTCTTCTGGTACCTCGGCTATACAAGCCTTCACAGGAATGAATTAAAGACAATGAGCAGCATATTTTATAGCAGCAACAATTAAGTAGGCAGTCCTATTTCTGAACATTTTAATACTATTCATAATGGAATCAGCGATTCTCTCTTTTTTTGTGTCTTAGCTAAACCTGATAATAAGAGCCTTGGAAATTTTTCTCAGAGGCTTCTTAGTTTAGAAAGTAGATTCATACTGAACTTTAATACACTTGCACCTAGGGGTTTGAATTTGGAGATGCATTTGACTTTATAAATTGTTAATTTGGAAATGGAAATGTCATGTTGCTTTAAAAATCTGTGATTTTTTTAATTAATTACTTAATTGTTGCGGCTATAAAATATGCTGCTCATTGTCTTTAATTCATTCCTGTGAAGGCTTGTATAGCCGAGGTACCAGAAGACATTAAAGGTTGCAGTTCTAACCTGGCTTCTTCGTGTTGTTGATTATTCCTTTTGTTGGGTGTTGTATTTTGCAGAATCTTTTTAGTTGGTAGTTGTGAGGAGAGGCAAATAGATGTATATCCGGGCATCCCCATTTCCTTGTTAACATGCTGAAGACTTGTGGATCCAATTTCCACTCGTGGGGATCCATGAGGTTTCTGCTTAATTTGTCTGCCAGAGTATTTATCTTTCCTGGCAGGAATTGTACCTGCAGATATACTTGGTAAGTCAGTGCTGTGTGCCACAAATTCATGGCTAGTCTGCAAAGGGGGTAAGAATGAGTGCCCCCTTGCTTGTTTATGTACTACATGACCATGGTGTTGTCTGTCTTTATCAGTAGTTGTCCCGGACGAAGTAGCTCCTTGAAGGCTGTCAGGGCATTCTGAACAGCTAGCATCTCTTTTTGATTGATATGTAGATGCATTTGGTTTGCAGACCATGTGCCTTGAATACATCTTCCTGCCATGTGGGCCACCCAGGCATAATCTGATGCATCCGTTGTTAATGTCTGCCTGGCTGGGGGTAAAGTGAATGGCTGTCCCTTGTTCTGGTGACAAGCCTTCGCCCACCATCGATACTCCTGTTGCAGGCAGGGAATGAGGGTAATTATTGTTTCCGGGCTGTGGCAATGTTGAGTCCAAACACTTTTTAGCTACCATTGAAGTTTCCTCATATGCAGTTTCGCATAATTAGTAGAATGCAGGATGCTATGAAGCCCAAAGCCTGCAGAATTTTTCTTGCAGATAACTGGGCCTTTGTTGCCAACAGGTTGAAATAGGTAGTCAGTTGCCTTTGTTTGTCTGGTGTGAGATAAGCCATCTGGGCAGTTGTATTTAAGCTTGCACCCAGGAATATTATCTCTTGAGAGGGTACTAGTTTTGATTTCTTTTCATTGACTGTGTAACCCTAGGCCTGTTAGAAATCTCTTTACAAATGCCAGATGCTGTAGTAGAATGCCCTTGTTCTCTGCTTGAATGAGGCAGTCGTCCAAGTAAGGATATATTTGTATTCCTCTTTGTCTGCAGAATGCAATTACTGGTGCCATGCACTTTGTGAAGACCCTGGGCGCAGTAGATAAGCCAAAGGGCAGTGCAGAGAATTGGTAGTGCATTGAGACAGCTTTGAATCTGAGGTAACTTCTGCATGTTTGTCTGATTGGGACATGCAGGTATGCCTCTTTTAGTTCTAAAGTCACAAGCCAAGCATTCTTGCCCAGCATGGGCAGAAGTTGCTGTAGAGTCAACATTTTGAATTTTGGTATATCCAGATATGTGTTTAGAATAGATAGGTCCAGTACTGGTCTCCAGGTCTTGTCCTTTCTTGGTACCAAGAACAGTCTTGAATAAAATCCTTGTCCCCGCTCTTGCTCTGGTACTTGTTGAATGACCCTCATGTCCATGAGGGATGAGACTTGCTTTTGTGCTTCTGCCAATTGATGTTTTGGCAGGTCTGGCCAACCGTTTGTCCTTTGCAGGGTATGGAAGTGAAGCTTGTAGCCTTGTGACACTATGTCTAGGACCCATTTGTCCTGGGTTATTACGTGCCAATTTTGAGAAAGAAGTGCTAGTTTTCCCCCTAAAGGTGCTGCCAAAAGATAAGTGCTTGGTGCAGGCAGGGGGAAGTCATTGGGACGGTTTCCTGTATGGCTGTGATTTGTCTTCTCCACTTTTGGAGGTAGAAGCACCCATATTGTTTAGACCTGTACGAACCTTGGGGCTGGGATCTGCCTCTTGGGCGTCTGTATCTGCCCCTTTGTGGTCTGTCTGACACTGAAAAGGACCAATTCTTTGTAGGCCAGTGTCTGCTAAATCTTGGAGGCTGTACCTGTAAGACATCCTTAACCATTTGCATAGATTTAGCTTTGTCCTCCATTTTCTTTAACACCTCTTCTGCTTTAACCCCAAACAAGGTATCATGCTGTAATGGAGCATCTAATAATTTTGCTTTGACATGATCAGGTAGATTTTTGTTCCTTTAACCAAGCTTGTCTCCTGATGACAGAACCCGTAACAGCGGCCCTGCAGGAGGCCTCCAAAGAATCAAAACCACATTGCTAAGTATGCTTTCCAACTTAACAGCAGAGAACCAAACCAGGAAGTAAATGCACACACAACCAGGAAATGGAACAGCTTGTTGTAAGTTCACCAAGGCAGATTCAGTAAATCCAGGTAGGCACCAAACGAATTCAAATAATTCCTTTATTCAGAACCACAGAATAATAACACACAAGCGCTTTCGCTCAGAGGAATTCTGAGCTTTATCAAGTGACACCATGCTGTTGAATCAGGTGTCTTATATACCTTGAAAATCCTAGGTTAATTAGAAAGCACTACCAATTAACATTTTAAAGAGACTGTGCACTATTCCACATGCTTAAAAATTCCTTTAAAACAAAATATATAAAAAAATATAATAGATTGCTTAAAATAATGCATTAATGCATCTGTCACTACTAAAAATGCTAATAGCTTAAAAAAACAAAACATTGTGCACTGTTACCATAGTGTTTAACTTTGTAATAAAATTTGCTTTGTGCAAAAAGTTGCACTTCTTTTGAAAATTGGGATAAGATGGAGTGACTTGATGTACCAACTGTTGTTCGTGTAAGTATAATATAAGGCTAATGCCTAGTATGGGTATGACAATATTTTCCTTTTCTTGGTCTTGTTGACAACCCTGCTGGAAAAAGAACACTATATCTTAACCAAGTTAAACTATGCTGTACAATAGGTCTTTCCTTAACATAGACTTTGTATAGTGTAGCATTAAGTGAAAATCATGCCCATGTGTATGAGTACTTGCCATAAGTAATTGTGTGGGGAATGTCAAACTAAAGTCTTGCCCTTCTTAGTTTCAATAGCGGCTTGATACTGATCAAACCGTTAAGCCCAGGGGGTCTCCCAGCATCTAACTTTAATTGCCAGAGGAGTTCTCGATATTCTAAAGTTGATTCCCAATCACCCCCCCTGGCATCAGGCTTAACTTTTTGTCATACCCATACTAGGCATTAGCCTTATATTATACTTACACGAACAACAGTTGGTACATCAAGTCACTCCATCTTATCCCAATTTTCAAAAGAAGTGCAACTTTTTGCACAAAGCAAATTTTATTACAAAGTTAAACACTATGGTAACAGTGCACAATGTTTTGTTTATTTTTAAGCTATTAGCATTTTTAGTAGTGACAGATGCATTATTTTAAGCAATCTATTATATTTTGTTATATATTTTGTTTTAAAGGAATTTTTAAGCATGTGGAATAGTGCACAGTCTCTTTAAAATGTTAATTGGTAGTGCTTTCTAATTAACCTAGGATTTTCAAGGTATATAAGACACCTGGATTCAACAGCATGGTGGTCACTTGATAAAGCTCAGAATTCCTCTGAGCGAAAGCGCTTGTGTGTTATTATTCTGTGGTTCTGAATAAAGGAATTATTTGAATTCGTTTGGTGCCTACCTGGATTTACTGAATCTGCCTTGGTGAACTTACAACAAGCTGTTCCATTTCCTGGCTGTGTGTGCATTTACTTCATGCTTTCCAACTTGTTCAGCTGCATGCAATAAATCCTGCATTTCTTTGTTTTCTGCACATTCAGAATTTATCAACATTTTCTGTTTAAGCAGTGACATAATATACTGCTGATATTTGAGCATATGAAACTGACAATTTAAAGCCCTTATAGCCAGGGTAGCAGAAGTGTAAATCTTTTTTCCCCATCTGTCCAATGCCCTAGAATCCCTGTTAGAGGGGGTAGGGTTTTTTGCAGTGGAAGCCTTGACCCCTTTTGGGACCCTGAGAGATAGTTTCTGGGTCAGCAGCAGGGTTTTTGAAAAGGAATTTATGAGAGTCAGGAACCCTGTAGTACCTGTCCGGCTTAACAGGAGCTGGAGGTAAGGAGTCAGGGGTCAGACTGGACTCTGAAAATACATCATCTACAATGTCTAACACAGGTGGAATAGCTAGGGGCCTGTGTTGAGGTAGTAAAAGGAAGTCTCTGAGCCTTTTCTTAGATTCTGAAAAATCTTGGCTCTCCCAGTGGAAATGCTCCCTCATGGTATGCAAGGTTTCCCCAAAAGAGTAATCCTCAGGAGGAGAAGCTGAAGGGATAGATTCTTCAGCATCAGAATCCTCACAGGGAGGAAGAGAGTATTCCTGATCAGAAGAGGAATCAGATGAAATGGAAACCTGATCTGAAGATTCATATTCGGTCTCTTACCTAGGCCTTTTATCAGGTGGGGGATGGGAACCCCCTGATCATAGTAATTAAGTCTTCGGCCATTTTGAGCATCTGTTTTTTGGGCATGGAGGCCTGTCCATGAGGCTGTTGTACTTGTTTCTTTGTCTTTAAAGGTGCTTTAGTCGTTGCCTTTGAAGCTGAGGTCGTTTTAATGTATAATTGAGTAGGTCTGAAAACACCCTCAGAAGCCGATGCCTGCTCAGCGGCTCCGGACCCATCTGAGGGAATAGTCTCCGAAGGTCCAATACCTTGAGCTTCCAGCGGCCTAGTCGACTCCACGTGGGAGTCGGTAGCGGCCTGCAGGTGTAAAGTAGCGGGTGTCATGGGCTGCGAAGGCGCCTCACTGAGAACCGGCAACTGGCTTAGAAGAAGCCTCATCGTCGGTTTTGGACCTTGGATGCCTGTCCTTTACTTTGCGTTTCTTGTGAATTCCGGTAGTCGGATGGCTATCCGATGACATCGTATAATTAAATCTTCTGCCAAAATAGTGTAATGCGAAATGGTACCGACACTTAATAGTGCGTTGGTTAAATCTAGCACAAAACCGACAACTAGCAACGTCGTGGTAAGGGCCTAGGCACGGAATACAGTAAGAATGAAAGTCCTTATGAGGTATTTGCTTCCCACAAGAAATACAATTATTAACTTTTTCTGACATCGGTCTGGAGCAAGAAAAAAGTTTCCCCAATGGAGTACTTAGCGTTTATTGAAGACTTCAGATCTGAAATTCGAACACGAAAATCTCAGGAGTCGGTCGACTGGCACTTGCGAACAGCAAGAAAGACTGAAGAAAATGGTGTCGGCTGCATCTTTTATACCCCTGGTGCACTGACGTTAGGGAAGAGGCGACAGCAACCGACGCCGAACCTAAACTTTGGAATTCAGGCCGACTGAGGGCAGCCTGCCAGCAGGATAACCCAAGTGTAATGACTGCAACAGTGAAACATGAAAAACATCTTGACATTCTGCAAAAATCTGGACTGTTCAGAAGTATGTACATGGGTCTTATAGGTGCACAGATTCATACGTGTGTACTAAGCTAATGGCCCTGGAGCCTTTACAAGCCTAGCCAATAGGATTACCCTGGCATCGTGCCACCTAGTTCCCAGTGCCTCTGTCAGGCAGAGTAACTGGAGTGATCCCCAGGGAGAGTATTTTACTTCCCATCCACTCATCAAGATTTCTCTTGAAGACGGCCAGTGAGGCACTCCTCTTGACATGTATGGGAAGTCTGTTCCACAGCATGGGCAGCCTCTGGGTTATGAACCTGTCCCTCCAGCTTGTTCTGTTGATTGTGGTAATGAGGTTGAGATCTCTGGAGCACGTAAGTGCAGAGGGATTGGGATTTCTTTAGATGTAGCACTTCTAACAGAGCTGGGTTAGATATGGCTTTCTAAGTCAAGCAGAGATCGCCTCTAAGTAGGCGATATGAACAGAGAATAGTTGGAGTTTTTTGAGTATGTCCATATAGGATGTGTTTAAAGCCTAGGATCCTCTAGACCTCTTAGATGAAGTAAAGCCTCAGGTCATGCCTGGGTGGCCGCAACCTCTATCCACTTCCCCGGGATATCCTCCCTTACAACAACCAAGGGGATACCTCTTTCATCCTTGGTCACCAGTACCTGGATGTCAGAATTCATGGCCTGCTGAAAGGCTTCAGACCCAGCTGACGTTGGACTGTGAGATGTGGGATTGAGTTGTGGTGGCCCCCAGAGGGATCTCACCAGAGGACTTCAAGTTAAGGACTCAGGGGCTGCAAAGTCACTTCAACTGCATCAGCGACATCAATGTTTGTCAAAGGACCCAGACACAGAATTGCTACTGGTATCCTTGACATCCTGCTCCTTCAGATGCTTACCCTTACACTTTTTGGGGATGATGGCTTTAGAACCGGTAGATACCACAGCATGTGAAGGCTTTGCCCTATTGGAATTGGCATTGTTGTAGAACAGTACCTTCCCGGTTGGTCTGAGCAGAAGTGGGCATGCCTTGTGTGATTGACATGACAAATGGCAGTGATGTCATATGCAAATGATGCATCATTCACTGCCATGCAGATTTGACAGTGACATCATGCATGCACTGGCCGCGTTATAGCTCAGAATGGGAAATTTACCTTTTTCATCAATGTAGTGTGATCTTGGAGTTGGTATATTTAATTTGAAAGGGGTGTGCGGGCCCCCTGAAAAACGTAAAAAAAAACATGAACTGGAGTTACAGTGCTGTTTCTTTAGCATTCGGTAAGTGTAGTGCCCCCTCGAGCTAACGTGCCAAATACCCGAAGAACATTCATGCAGCATGTGAAGACATCAACGTGAACATTCATTCATTACTCGAACACGTCACAGGGTGTTGGATGGTGTGCAGGGTCTAGGCGTGACTTGCTACTGCACACCCGGGAAGGTACTGTTCTACAACATTGCCCTGGAATCTATGTGATGCTGAAGGAACCTGGCTTTATGTTTAATAGTTTTAGAATTAAGCCTAGCACAGAACAGACAGTTAGAAACGTTGTGCTGTAGGCCTAAGCAAAAAAGGCAGTAGGAGTAAAAAAAAAACTTTGTGGGGATCTGCTTCCCACAAGAAAAGTAGTTATTAACTTTCCTGCTCATAAACAAGGAACATTCAGAAAAAGTAAAAAAAAAAAAAATCTCAAATGGTGTATTTATCTGGGGCTTCTTAGTGTTCTGACAGTTCAAGCTGACCAACAGACTGTCCAAAGATGCTGAGAAATGTGTTGTGAAACACCGCACTACACATTAAGAAGGAAATTATGTTGAGGCCGACTGATGCCCTCTTTATACCTTGACATCTACACTTTGGTCTGCAGTGGACGTCCACCACTTGGGGGATAGTGAAAGACTCTGGTGTTCAGGCTGGCCATAGGCTTCTGCAAAGCAGGAAGTCCTTAGAATCATTACTGCAATACTGACTATGATAGACAAAATTAGTAAATGTTGAAAGAGTTACGCTAAATTTGCCTAAATCAAAGGAGTTGACAGGCATGTATGCCAAGAATTTTTTTCACCAGAATGGCCTTATGCTGGAATCACCCTGCCTCAGACTTCATACTTATTCACAAAACATTCCACTTCACTGCTGGAGAAAAGGTTTTCCCTTGGCATAACCTGCATTCTACTGGGTCTCAACATTAACAACTCCTATTTAACAGAAGTAATGTGTGTGACTGACTGTTGCAAGGCACACTATCCAGTTATTTATTAACTAAACACTATGCGTGTGTGTGTGTGTGGGGGGGACAGAACCCCTCCTCTGTACAAAGCCTTCTTATACCTGTTAAATATTGAACACTGGTCTACAACACAGTCTCCTGCTTAACCTCTGCCGATGCAGCAAGTCCAACCCTTTTTCATGATGGACTGTAAAAAGCCACATCAACAGTGCATAGTGTCATGAGTACAAGTATAAATATCAGCTCCTCAATCTTGGGAATTCTGTTGCTGTGCCAATATGTAGCTAAAGTGTACTTCATTACCATGTTCACTTTTTTTTTTTTTTTGCACTGTGCTGCAGGCGAGGTATTATATATTCTGTAGAAATAATAAAACACTGTGGAAAATGTATGTAAATTATTTGCAGACTGGCTGAGAAATTAAAAACAGCACCTACAAGAGTATGCTCCTCCCTTTGGCACAGGAGGTATGCAATTACCGTAGTTTGCCCTCAAAAGCTGCCTGCTGACAATCTGAACTACACTGCATGTATGTAAGTCAGCTTCTGCTGGGATGGGATGTGGGTCACATTTCAGAAATCTTGCAATATATCTGCATAAATGCAGCATGTTAGTTGTTACATATCAGATAAAAAGAAACAATCCTTGTGACATCACGCTGAGGCAGATCATCAGCGTATGTAATATGTCTATGGTTTGGGGGTGGGAAAACTCAAGACAGCTCTGTCATGAAGCAGGAACTATATCAAACAAAGCAAATTCAAAAGCAGAGGTTTCATAAAACGAGCTGTGGGTTGGGGGGTCTGAAAAAGCTAGACACACTTCAAAAAAGGACAGGACAAAAAACAAAATCAAAGAAACCAAATAGACCTTACATACAAAGTTAGTTCAAGAAAAGGACACTAGCAAGGGATGAAAAGTTTAATTTCCACAAAAAGAGTTTTAGTCCTGTTTGCTCTTAAGTCAGCCATAGAAAGTGGATACTTCCCTTAGTGAGGTCCCATGGGTTTATTTGCCTTCTTTCAGAATGCAAGAAGACAACTCAATGTATCAGCTACTTCTCTGACAGCACAAAGCACTGGCTGCCGATACTCAACTTCCTAACAAATAATTAAACAGCAATGGGTATGCTGAGCTGGATTTCACTGAGGCACTTCAGATCCCCCTCCCCAGCACTGACAGAAAAAAAAAAAATATATATATATATATATATATATATATATATATATATACGATCTGCTACTTGGGGGGAAAAAATCATTCTTAGAAATTACTAGTGATAATAAGGAAGCCTAAGATGAGGTTACTAAACAAAGATCATTTCTGTTTATATAGTTTGTTTCTTTTCCAGTTTAAATGATTTTGCATTGTAAAAACTGCAGTGTTACTCAGTCAAATGAAACCAGCACAGATCATCAAGAGAAAAAAAAATAATTTTATTGTCTCCAACATACAAAACTACTTCAAACAGTCTTAAACAATTCCGAAAAGGTGCACAAAAGACAACTGTATACCACACGGCACAGATGGACCAGGAGATGGGGATGAGTTTAATTGCAACTGCTTACAAATTAAAGAAAATGGCAACTGAAGGGAAATCTGCTGTTATTCATCTCCAAACTCAATATTTTGTGATGAGTTTGACAATGAATGTGAGATGGAAGCCTTGTGTCCATATCACTGGCAGCTTGCTTACTTGTCTCCCTTAGCTATGGTATTAAAATTATGCAAAACACAAATATCAGAATTTTCTCCGTCCACAAATGGATACAGTTAGTAGCTAGTTTAGAAACATATTCCCACATCTTTGACAACACTGCTGCAAGTACTCCCCTGAGATCCTGCTTTGTTTTGTTTTATTTAGATGCAGTTTTAATACAAAATACAGATTTCTTTTTCCACAGAGGTAAAACTTCTGCAAAGTTCTGCCTAAAATCAGTAATGCTCTCATTACACTGGTTCATAAGTGATTGCAAGGCTAATGACCACTAACTAGGTCGTTTATAAGCCTGGTCCAGCACTCCAATTGTATCCCTCAAGTTTATGTGCCTTAGAGATTATTTTAAGGGGTATACGTAAACTAGGGCAAGATTTACAGGGTGCCCCTGTCCATTAGAGACAAAGGTGCTAGACCCAGGATGCATTTTCAATTTCTCATTCACTGGTCACAATTTTACTCTAACCCTTAAATTCAAAAATTCCTAACGTGGAATCAAACTCTGCACTGCTTGGGCTGTTCTTCAGAACTTACTTCATTAACCTGTTGCTCCACTTAGAACATTTTAATCATAGGTAAGTATTACGTCAACTGCCCTTGTGGGTCATTTTAAGCCTGGCCAATTATCCCGTTTGAGAATCAAACCCTACAGCCTTTATTTCTATAGTAAACATCTTAACCATTTTGCCACATCCAACCCCCTGCAAACCCCTAACACTGGTCTTAAATATTTTTTTCCTAACTTGGTAAAATGCCATTTAACTAATATACTTCATAAGTACTGCTGCTGAGCAAAAAGAATTCTGAAAAGTAAATCAAGAATATGAAAACATTTTACTCAAATGGAAAGCACTAGTACTGTGAAGGCTTAAAGGTTAAACTTCCATTCTTCACCTAACACATATATAAAAGGAATTACATTACTTTTGTGTATCAGTGTCTTTGTGGTTTTAGTACATACAGTAAGTTTGCTGCAATAGAGCACAAAGTCTGCAGTTTTTCCTCCCATTATTGGTAGAAAACCCCTTACAAAAATATCTAAAACTGTTTACAACCCAAAAAGTTAAACAAACTGCTTTAGCACAGACAAGAGAAATAACCATTTCACTGAGGTAGTGGTGGACAAATGGAATGGACTTTCAAACAGGTTACCACAGATTAAACTAAATGAATCATTAACAAGTGTGTGGAATGAAAGGAAAATGTATTTACCATGAAGACACATGTATAGGGCTTGGACCAAGCGGTGGTGCAGCGGTAGCATTGTTGCCTCACAGCAAGAGGTTCTCCCGTTCGATTCTCGGCTGGAGTGCAGTGTGTGCCTTCTGTGTGGAGTCTGCATGTCCGCCCCACGGTTGGGTGGGTGTTCGAAAGACATGCTTAAATGGGCATGCCTTCGTTGAAGGTTGAACTTCGAGCTGGCACCTTGGCGTTCGTCAAAATCTACTGCCAATCATTAGCGGACCGGAGTTCCGCTGTGGCAACCCCTAACCGGGAAAAGCCAAAAGACAACAACAACACATGTATAGGGCTTGGGCCATCTCCCTCTACCATAGGACTTGAGACACCTAACTCCTTCCCTTTTCTCAATTCTGCATACAGAAGGACAAGGCTCTAAATCTCTGTTAACCCATTACTGGAAGGTGAAGCACAAGAAAAGGAAATGGCAGGAAGAAGACAAAAAGCCTTCTGAAGCAGTATTCGATCTCTTCTGAAAGGCAGCATACCTTTGAACTGTCATGATTTTTGCAGAATGAACAGATTTTCCCTCATATTTTTGGTCTATTCCTCATAAAACTTTGGAGTGTCTGGTAAAACATTGAGGACTGACGTCAGAAAATAATGGCAGACATTTGAGTTTAAGACTTTTTGCCTTTCAAAAAAAATCACACTAATGCAAAACCAGTTATTCTGTCAACTTTCTAAGTTTATATGTGCAATATTTAAAACTCTGTCCCTATTTTTTGGCTTTTGTCTCCCAATTATTTATTGCTTTGCCCAAATTTCTAGCGTTTAGAGGTTGAGAGGTATAAGGGGGGTCATAAAAGAAACACAGACCTGGTTTTATACATCTATTGTTATTGTAACTAAATGATATCTGTATGTGATCAATACAGTCTTCCTTCACCTGTTGGTTGGTCACTGCAAAGGCTGTCTGACAGCACCTCCAGAATAGCCTAGAGTGGAGCTATCTGACCTAACAATACTTCAAAATAGTGCATGTCCAAAAGGACCTTAACTTGAGATAGCTGACCTACAATAGCATCTTCAAAAGGACCTAAACTGCAGATATCTGAAATACAAATGTCTCACAAGGAAAAAGGAAACAACACTAATACTCTGTCAATAAAATAAGACAGGTGAGGACTAGTAGACTGTGAGCCCATGGCTTGAGATCCAGTTCATGTTACAATAACTGTTGGTAGCATGGATTTCAACTGAATAAAAAGTACTCCTGGAGACAAAGGGAAGAATTAAGGCAAAAGTGTGTACAGATGTGAGACAAATGGATAGTCTAAAAGCAGTGAACTGTCAAGCAAGTGGAAGTTAAGCCTAAAAGGAAAGCAAGGTACAAGGTCAACAGCATAGGACCTCAGGAAAAAAATAGGCATCTATAAGCTCCCAATGAATTACCAAAACACATCATCAATAAGTCTTCCAACAGCCTGACAAAAATGGAATCAGACTGGCGCCTAATGTAAGGAAAAATATTAACCCTATGACAGGACTCCTCAATAACAAAACGGGAATCTTGAAATTAAGCACAGAATGAGTAAAATGCATCAAACTAATAGTAATCCATTAACTGGGCAGCAATGGAGACAGTCCGGGCCTAAATATAACATAAGGTACAAATCCAATGACAGAAAAACTCTTCAGTGAAGTGGAGTCTGGTAAGTCAGCAGAAAAACAAATAAAATAGCTAAGAAGGAATTGCTACCTACAAGACAGCTAGAAAAGTTCAAAGGTTACAAGTAATGTACCACTCAGAATATGGAAACAGAGTCAAGTAAAACTAGGATCTATCCACCTATGGAATAGAACTATTCTCTGAAAAGGAGAAGGAGGAGAAATTTTGGATAACTGCAAAGTATACCATGCTGTAGGACCTGGCAAGAGCACCTGCTCACAATACAGCAAGGGATGTTCATCTGCTGCATGTAAAGTAGTACTCCGTGTAGGAAGTAAACCACCAGCAAGCTGAATTTAAGCCTCCAGCACAGTCTGCCCTGCGAAATAGACAGAGAAACATTCGGTATACATCTAGCTGGTATAAAGCTCACAAGAAGTACACAACCAAGCTATCAATCAATGTCAGTAACTGTTGGGATAATACAGCCATTGAAGAAAATCATCCATGTACAGAAATAAATGAATGAATCAGGTTAAAGCTAAATTCCATACTGCCCTAACTGCCAGAGATTCAAGGTTTGATTGTTGGCTAAAGGAAGTTACATCAAAACCAGGAGAGATAAAATGGAATTCAAAGCTCTAAACAGGATATCACCACTGAAAGCAGTGCAAGAAGACACAAGTTCTCAGACTCCCAATGGGGGCAACATCAGTGTCCTTTAAACGTCCAATGATAACTCTTGTAACAACAATGTAATCACAGGATTGAAAGAAAACGAGCAATAGTGCCATTTCTGAGACAAAGAAACCTCTTTGAGGTTAGGGTCAAGGAATGTTGACTTGACTGACTAAATCCCTTGTCATGTTAAACAGCTCAGCTATGAAAGTTGTGCCAACTCTAAATGGTTTCTTTACTTATGAGTTTGACTTCAAAGTGAGCTAGTTCCTACGGCCCAAACTCTGAAGCATTGTCCAATAGAAAAAGACCTCCTTGGTGTCAAGCCACTCAATGCCAAATTCTGTATCAAAGACAGACATCATCATTCGGAGCCCTTAGTTCAGGAAGACATTTAACTCTGGAGAAGAGGTTAAAGCCTGTACTGAGGTCAATGCTGAGAACCTTGAAGTTGACCTTAACATGAAAAGAATAGCTCATTAAGTGCCCTGTACATGACCTTGGTAATGAAGCTTACACAGGGCAAAAGGTAAACATTGACTGAATTGATCCCAACAGACATAAGACCGCAACTGACACTGAGTCCAGATGGGGCTGTTAAGGCAGCCCAAACAGAAATGTTCTGTTTGACTCAAAACAAGTATGAAGGTGTTCCACAAGGATTAAATGGGTGAAAATAAGGACAGGCCAATGTAAACATCTGTATATTTCTCCATGCTACTCGATAAGTAACCTAAGGCATGACCACAACAGACACCAAACCAGAAATGGGCTAATGAGAAGGCCCAACTGTGAACTAGTCCCATTCAACTCATAACTGAATGCAATGAGTCCAGGCAAGCCACATACAGAAAAAAGGCAATCTCTACAGATTTAGCAAGACAAAATATATATTTATTAACAAAGAAACCATTAAAAAGACTTTGTATGCCCTTAAACATTAGTAGAATTCAAGAATCAAGCTTCCCTACTTATCCATGTACAATATAGTAAGTTATTTTAGCAACCAATTATAATAGGCAATTTCTAATTAACATACTTTTCTTAACAAAACAAGTAACGTTAAGTATCAGTCAATAAAAAGAAAGTACAGGTTTGTACCTACCATAAATGTAGATGTTCGAGTGTTCACCCTGCTGCAGTCATCACACTTGGGTTATCCTGTCGTCAGGCGGTCCCGCAGTCGGCCGGAATTCCAAAGTCTTGGTCCGGTGTCAGTTGCTGTCGCTTCTTCCCTGACGTCAGTGCACCAGGGGTATATATAATGCATCCGACGCCATTTTCTTCAGTTTTTCTTGCCCCAGATGTCAGGTGCCCCCAAAAAGGTGGTCAGTAATTAGTACCAAATTAAGTAATTTTTGCACAAACACAAAACCCTCCAGCTATAAGCAAATACATCAGGAAGGTATTGTAGAGATTTAGCCAGTTAGATCAGAGGGGAAGGAGGGAGGGTAACCTGGACTGCAGCAGGGTGAACACTCGAACATCTACATTTATGGTAGGTACAAAACTGTACTATGTTCATCGTGTTACCCTGCTGCAGTCATCACACTTGGGTAGAATCCCAAAGCTATGGATGGGTGGAGGAGTTATAGAGGGTTAGAGGAGGCTAAAAGGCCATGCAGAAATGCAGTGGCGAAGCCAGCCCTAGTCTTAGAGTAAAGTGGTAAGTGATAGTGTTTGGTAAAGGTGTGTACTGAACTCCAAGTTGCAGCTTCCAAAACCTCCTTGGTTGGAACCCCCCTGAGGAAGGCCGTAGATGTAGCTGTAGCTATTGCCCTGGTAGAGTGGGGCCTAATGGTAGCAGGAACTGGTTTTCCATGATGGGTATAGCAACAACGAATGCAATGTCCTATCCATTTGGAAATGGTTTGCTTTAATATAGCCTTCCCTTGTGAAGCTGTAGCATAGGATACAAAGAGCTGGTCAGATTTTCTGAAAGCCTTAGTTTTATCCAAGTAGTAACGAAGTTGCCTGTGAATGTCCAAGGAATGCAGGAGTCTTTCTCCTTTGTTCTGTGGGTTTGGGAAGAAGGTGGGTAAGTGAATGGTTTGATTTAAAGACACACTGGAAACCACCTTAGGCATGAAGGAAGGATTAGTTCGTAGAGAAACTCTGTCTTGATGGAAAATGAGGAAAGGTTCCACTGCCATTAGTGTCTACAGCTCTGAGACTCTTCTAGCTGAAGTTATTGCTAGCAGCAGGGTAGTCTTCATGACAGGAACTGTAGATCTGCAGAGAAAGCTGGTTCAAAGGGAGGTAGCGTAAGTTTTTCCAGAACAAAATTTAGGTCCCATGTTGGTGTAGGTGACCTCCTGGGGTGCCTAATGTTTTTTGCCCCTCTGAGGAACTGCCTTAGAAGTGGATGCGAAAATAAGGGTGGTTCTGTGTTGTAGTGGGCTGAAATAGCTGATGCATGGATTTTAATGGAAGAAAAAGAAAGTCCTTTGTGCAACATCTCAGTTAAATACTGTAGAATCTGAGGCATGTGAGGCTGAAGTGTGTTTTGGCCTTTAGCTTGGTTCCAGGCACAAAACCTTTTCCATTTGTCCGAATAGGCCTTCCTGGTGCTGGGCCTCCTGGCTTCCAGAATAACATCCATAACTGCTTGGGAAAGAGGAGCTGGCTGGATGTTTAGGTGCTTTGCCATGCAGCCAGATTTAAGGTTTTTAGCTGGCTGTGAAGAATCTGATTGTTCTGCTGTGTGAGCAAATGGGCAATTTGTGGTAAAATCCAAGGTGGGCCCTGGACCATATTCCTCAATAGTGGGTACCAGTGCTGGCGTGGCCAGTCTGGTTCTATGAGTATCAGTCGTGGTCTCTCCTTTCTGACTTTCAGAAGCACCTTTGTGAGGAGAGGCAATAGAGGGAAGGCATATACTGTAAGGTTTTTCCAACTGAATGAGAGTGCGTCCACTTTCCAAGCTTGATGGTGAAGTGTCCTTGTACAAAATTTTGTTAGTTGATAGTTTTGAGGACTGGCAAACAGGTCTATGTCTGGAAGGCCCCATTTTTGAGTTATCATTGCAAATACTTGTGGATCCAGTTTCCACTTGTGGGGATCCATGATGTTTCTGCTGAGGTCGTCTGCCAATGTGTTCTTTTTTCCTGGCAGGAATTGAGCTTGTAACTGGACTTGGTAAGCCAGAGCTGTGTTCCACAAGGTCATTGCTTGCCTGCATAGAGGGTAGGAGTGTGTACCCCCTTGTTTGTTTATGTACCACATTACTGTGTTGTCCGTCCTTATTGTAAGTTGTCCTGGATGTAATAGATTCTTGAAGGCTGTCACAGCATTCCGTACAGCTAGCATCTCTTTTTGATTGATGTGCAGATTCCTTTGATCTGCAGTCCATACGCCCTGAACGTACTGTCCTGCCATGTGTGCCCCCCAGGCGTATTCCGATGCATCTGTTGTCATAGTTTTCCTGGCTGGGGGCAAGGTGAAAGGCTGACCCTTGTTGAGGTGACATGCCAGTGACCACCATAGAAACTCCTGTTGTAGCAGGGAATGAGAGATATCATTGTGTCCAAGCTGTGGCTGTGTTGAGACCATACGCTTTTTAGGTACCACTGTAATTTCCTCATATGCAGCTTTGCAAATGGTATTAGTAGGATGCAAGATGCCATGAAGCCCAAGGCCTGCAGAATTTTTCTTGCAGGTAGTTGGGTCTTTGTTGCCATTGTTTTGAAATATTGAGTCAGTTGTAGTTGTTTGTCTGGCGTCAGATAAGCCTTCTGGGCCGTTGTATTCAAGCTGGCACCCAGGAATGTCATATTTTGTGAGGGTACTAGTTTTGATTTCTTTTCGTTTACTGTGTACCCCAGGCAACTTAGAAGATGTTTTACAAAAGCCAGATGTTGTAAGAGGATGTCCTTGCTTTCTGCTTGGATGAGGCAGTCGTCCAGGTATGGGTATATTTGAATTCCTCTTTGTCTGCAGTATGCAATTACTGGTGCCAGGCATTTTATGAAGACCCTGGGCGCAGTAGATAAGCCAAAGGGCAGTGCAGAGAATTGGTAATGGGTTGAACCTGCAATGAAACGGAGGTATCTTCTGCAACTTTGTCTGACAGGGACATGCAGGTATGCCTCCTTGAGGTCCAATGTAACTAGCCATGCTTCCTTGCCCAACATGGGAAGAAGCTGCTGTAGTGTTAGCATCTTGAATTTGGGTACTTGTAAGAAGGTGTTTAGAATTGAAAGGTCCAGAATTGGTCTCCAGGCATTGTCCTTTCTGGGCACTAGAAAGAGTCGAGTAAAATCCTTGACCTTGCTCTCCAGTAGGTACCAGTTGAATGGCTCTCATGTCCATGAGAGCTGTAATTTGTGTTTGTGCCTCTGCCCATTGATTTTGTGGCAGGTTTGGCATTCCTCTTTTCATTGGCAAGGTGTGAAAATGGAATCTGTATCCTCGTGAAATTATGTCTAGGACCCATTTGTCCTTTGTGACAATGTGCCAGTTGTCTGAAAAAAGTGCGAGTTTTCCTCCCAAGGGGGCTGCCAAGAGAGTGTTGCTTGGCCAGATGAGGTGAAAGTCATTGAGTTTTCCTTCTGGTAGTTTGGGACCTATCTTCTCCTCCCTTCTGTGCTGCAGTGCCCCATTGTCGAGGTTTGTACTGGGCTTGTGGTTGTCCTCTGCCTCTTGGACATCTGTATTTACCCCTCTGTGGTCTGTCAGTAGCTGGAAAGGACCAATTTCTTGTTGGCCAATTTCTGCTGAAGCGAGGGGGCTGTACCTGTAGGAAATCTTTGACTGTCTGCATAGATTTTGCCTTATCCTCCATTTTCTTTAACACTTTACCTGTAGGAAATCTTTGACTGTCTGCATAGATTTTGCCTTATCCTCCATTTTCTTTAAGACTTCTTCTGCTTTAACTCCAAAAAGAACATCCTGCTGTAAGGGAGCATCTAGAAGCTTTGCTTTAACATGATCAGGCAGAGTTTGTTCCTTTAACCAAGCATGCCTACGTATAACAGACCCAGTGACAGCTGCTCTGCAGGAAGTCTCCAAAGAATCAAACCCACATTGTAAAGTATGTTTGCCCACCTGTTCAGTTGCATGCAACAGATCCTGCATTTCTTTCAATTCAGACTGTTGAGGGAGTGTGCTCATTTTTTGTTTTAACTGAGACATTAGAAATTGCTGATATTTTAGCATGTGAAACTGGCAGTTTAGTGCCCTCATAGCTAGAGTGGCTGAGGTGTAAACCTTTTTCCCCACCTGCCTAGTGCTCTGGAGTCCCTTTCAGAGGGTACAGGATTTTTTGCCATAGAAACCTTAGCCCCTTTGGGACCCTGGGAGATAGTCTCTGGATCAGCAACAGGACTTTTATAAAGAAATTTGTGGGAATCAGGCACTCTATAGTATCTGTCAGGTTTGGCCGGAGCAGGAGGCAGAGAATCTGGGTTCAAACTGGATTCTAAGTAAACATCATCCACAATGTCTAAAACTGAGGGGATGGCAAGTGGTCTGTGCTGAGGGAGTAAAAGAAACTTTCTGAGCCTTTTCTTTGAGTCAGAGTAGTCCTGACCTTCCCAGTGAAAATGTTCCCTCATAGTGTGTAAAGTTTCCCCAAAAGAGTAATCTTCAGGAGGAGAAGCTGATGGAATAGAATCCTCAGCATCAGAATCTTCATAAGGGGAGAAGGAATAATCTTGGTCCTCAGAGGAGCCTGAGGAAATAGACACTTGTTCAGAGGAGGCATAATCTTCCTCTTGTCTAGGCCTTTTGTCGGGAGAGTTTTGGGAACCCCTGATTAAAGAGATCAAATCTTCAGTCATTTTGAGCATCTGTTTCTTAGGAATGGGCCCTTGAACAGGGGACTGAAGTGCAGTCTTTTTAGGTTTAATAGGAGTCTTAGTCTTAGGATACGTTTTTATGGTGAGCGTCGTCGGTCTGAAGACGCCTTCAGAAACCGAAGGTGTTTCTGCAGGACCAACATCTTTTTCAGCAGTGTCATCGGTAGGGGCTAAACAAAATGGCTGCATCGGCCTAGTACTTTCCGCCAAAAGTTCCAAAGCGGTCTCGGGTTCCAGATCTGTGGTAGATAGGGACTGCGTCGGAGCCTCACTGAAGACCGGTGAACCGGAAACTGGACTAGCCGAGGCCTCGGAGTCTGGCTTGGGTCTAGGCTGCCTGTCCTTATCCTTGCGTTTTTTGTGTACGCCGGTAGTCGGTTGCTCCGACGGCATAGTGTAGTTAAATTTTCTACCGAAGTAGTGTCGTGCGAAATCAAAGCGTCTTTTTATAGTACGCTTATTAAACCTAGCACAAAAACGACAACTAGTGACGTCGTGGTCTGGGCCTAGGCAAGGTATGCAGTAAGAATGAAAATCCTTATGAGGTATTTGCTTCCCACAAGAAATACAATTGTTAACTTTTTCTGACATCGGTCTGAGGCAAGAAAAGTTTCCCCAACGGGGTACTTAGCTTTATTAAAGACTTCGGATCTGAAATTCAACTTCGAAAATCTCAGGAGTTGGCCGACCGGCACTTGCGAACTGCTTCTGCTTCGGGCACTGCGCGGCAAGAAAGACTGAAGAAAATGGCGTCGGATGCATTATATATACCCCTGGCGCACTGACGTCAGGGAAGAAGTGACAGCAACCAACGCCGGACCAAGACTTTGGAATTCCGGCCGACTGCGGGACCGCCTGACGACAGGATAACCCAAGTGTGATGACTGCAGCAGGGTAACACGATGAACATCAGTGCATGCTGGAAACATTTTGATTGTACGTGTCTACTTAAAAATGCTCTTTTAAAGATCATATGTTTCACTGCCATGAAGCTTCATTATCATTCGGAACTCAAAAAGAAATTTGGAAATCCAGAACACCTGAAAACAAAGCAGTTGTAGTACTACACTCAGTTCCAGTAACATAAACCAACGTCTGCCATCCAAGAAGATAAAAATCCTGTCCTTCAGACACAATGTGACTGGCAGTATTATTTTAGAGGTTTGTAGGCCTGTACAGTGGGCACCCAGTAGATCAAACAAGGTATTTGTGTACTACATCCTTTCTGCTGCACTACAACAGTCGCAGATAAATTTTAAAAGCTAATGGAAAACAATAACACATTCAGTAATAACACAGCATACACAAAAAGGCACAATGGACAAGACTTTATAAGCTGCTGAAAAGATACTACATGTGTTTTGAGTCTCCAAGCTCCCTCCTTTTTTTTCCCTTTTTAAAATACAACATATCAAACAGAGCAGAGATATAGAGAATTAATACCTCACACCAGTAGCAGTAGCAGATTAAGTGTACCTTGGGCCCTGGGTGGTTTTCAAGCTATGCCCCCCCCCCACACACACACACACACATTTTTGGGACTAGACATAAATGCATGTTCTTTTGTATTTACCTTCCTGCTTTAAGATCACTCAAACTGTTGCCATTACAACCTACCAATGTCTTGCCCATCAATTACAGCAACTTGACAGTTTACACCTCAAATGTTTGATTGTGAGAAAAAACAACTCCACAGCAAAGCATTCCAGCCTGCTTTATACAAATGTATACTAGTCCTGCAAAGCCAGACTAATGACTTTTTAACTTCAACATGACAGCAGGGTCAAACCATTCTCATGCACAGACAGCCACAGTATCCACAATTATAGTCTCTATGTTTTCTGTCTACACCAGAGTGTGTTTAACTTGATACTGACAGCAGGGTCAGTCATTCTCATCTACAAACATCCCATACCTTGTAAGTAGAGGCCCACTGTTAACTGAGCACACCTCAGAAGTCAGATTGTGGAAAAAATAAATAAACTTATAATAATGTAGTTCAGGTTTATTTCCCACAGACACATAACTGTCCAAGTATTCCTACTTATTTTGCACAAATCCACACTAATCTTGTAAAGCCAAGCTGTTCAAACTGGCTAAACAACAAGAGGGTAAGTTACTTTCAACCCCAACTTACTGTCTCCACCCAGCAGTAACAGCCACTTTGCCATGTACACCTCGTCTAACTGTGATAAAAACTTTTAACCACCAATCTCGTAGAGCAAGAATGAGGACATAGCCAAAAAATAACATAAGGCAAATTCCTAGAATAAGGGACATACGTTAAATGTTGCTGTTATATACTTAGAAAGTTGACAGAAAATATGTTCTTGCATTAGCATGCATTTTCTGAAGAACGTGAAATCCAACTCAAATGTCTGTCATTATTTAGTGACTGAAAACATCAAATATTTGTCAGGAAAAAAAAAGAAGTTATGTACTCACCATAATGTTCCATGTGAGTTGTTCCATCTCGCCTTCATTCTTCACTGATGGGTTCGGAGCCGATCCTCGGCTCCGACACGGCCGTTTAGCAAAGCTCAAAGATTTCCAGTAGCTCGAGACCAAGCCCCTTATCCCATGATGCATTGCTGGAATTACCTCAGATCTTGCTTGCTGCATGTACCATATCCTAGTAAGAGGACTAATCGCCTCAGACAGGAAGAAACATTGAATAACCAGGATGAAGTCAGTCTCCAGGTCAAATGTCAGCCAGGTGGGGGATGGAGGGAGGGACGTGAGAATGAAGGTGAGATGGAACAACTCACATGGAATGTTATGGTGAGTACATAACTTCTTTATGTGAAGTTGTTCAATCTCGCCGTTCATTCTTCACTGATGGGTAGCATCCCTAGCACCCTAAATCCTGGGTGGCTCACAGAAGTATATTTTTCAGGACTGTAGAGCCAAAGGAAGCCCTTTCCCCTGGAGGCCTTTTCCACTTTGTAATGATTAATAAAAGTGTGAGGCTTAGACCAAGTGGCTGCAGCACAGATATTATCAAGAGGTAACTTGGCTAGAAAGGCCGAAGAAGTAGACTGCTCTGGTTGAATGTGCCTTCACTTTATGCAACAAAGACCTACTACCAGATGAGTAAGTGTAGTTGATGCAATCCGAAAGCCACTTAGAAAGGGTTGTTTTAGCCACTGCTCTACCTTTTCTGGCTTCAGAGAATGAAACAAAAAGATGGTCTGACTTTCTGAAGTCTTTTGTTCTGTGCAGATAATATCTAAGCTGTCTGTGAACATCAAGTATGTGCAGCATGTATTCTAATTTGTTGGTATGGTTGGGGAAAAAAAACGGGCAACTCAATAACTTGACTGATGTTCGTCTCAGAACACACTTTAGGCAAAAAGGAAGGGTTAGTCCTAAGGTATACTCTATCAGGATGAAATATCATATAAGGGGGCTTGATAGATAATGCCTAAAGCTCTGACACTCTGCGGGCAGAAGTAATGGCCACTAGAAAAATAGTTTTCCATGACAGAAACTTGAGCTCAAAAGATGATGCTGGTTCGAAAGGAGAAAGAATAATACGGGATAGCAGGAAATTCAAGCTCCAGGGAGAATAAGGAGTCTTCACTGGAGGTCTCATGTGAAAGGTACCTTTGAGGAAGGCCTTGGATAACTGGTGTTGCATAATATTCAGTCCATCAATACCTAGATAAAAATTAGATATAGCTGCTAAAGTACAGTTGTGTACACTTACCATAAATGTAGATGTTCAAGTGTATTCACTGTTGCAGTCATTACATTTAGGTTATCTGCTTGCAGTAGCCCTCAGTCGGCCTGATTAACAAAGTCTTGGGTCCTGCGGCGGTTGCTGTCTCTTCTTCCGTGACGTCGGGTAGTTAGGGGTATAAAGCATGCAGCCGACGCCATTACATCAGTTTTTCTTGCCCCAGATGTCAGGTGCCCCCCAAATGGGAAGCAATTAAATCTATAAATATACAAAGTTATACCTCAAACAAAAAAGTAAATACACCAAAAAGCTTTTAAGCATTGAATTGAAAAGGAGAGAAGAGGTATAGCCAAACAAAGTCAGGGGGCTGGAGGGAGGGTAACCAGGACTGCAACAGTGAATACACTCGAACATCTACATTTACGGTAAGTGTACACAACTGTACTATGTTCTTCGTGTTTCACTACTGCAGTCATTACATTTGGGTAGATTCCCAAAGCTAAGGATGGGAGGAGGAATTTAGATAGCATTAGGACCAGCTATAAGGCCCTGGAAAACTGCAGTGGCAAAGCCAGCTTTGGATTTAGAGAAAATTGGCAAATGGTAATGCTTGGTGAAATTATGTACAGAACTCCAGGTAGCAGCTTCTAGGTTGTCCCCTGATAGGTACGCCTCTGAGAAAGCCTGTAGAGGTAGATGCAGCCCTGGTTGAGTGGGATCTGATCCCCTGTGGGATAGGTTTTCCATGGTGCTTACAGCAGAAGTGAATGCAATGGCCTATCCATTTGGAGATGGTTCGCTTTGAAATAGCCTTCCCTTCTGTTCCTGCAGCTAATGCCACCAGCAATTGTTCAGATTTCCTTTGAGGTTTAGACCTGTCAAGTAGAATCTAAGTTGTCTGTGCACATCTAAGGAGTGCAGTATCCATTCCCCCTTGTTCTGTGGATTAGGAAAGAAGGTAGGCAAATTAATTGACTGATTAAAGGCCACACTGGATACCACCTTTGGCATGAAAGAGGGATTGGTCCTGAGGGATACCCTGTCCGCATGAAAGATGATGAAAAGCTCCAATGCCATAAGGGCCTGTAATTCAGATACCCTTCTTGCTGAAGTGATGGCTAAAAGGGAAGTTGTTTTCCAAGAAAGGAATTTTAAATCTGCAGTAGCAGCTGGCTCGAAAGGAGGAAGAGTGAGTTTATCCAATATGTTATGGTCCCAGGCTGGAGTTGGAGCTCTCCTGGGTGGTCTTAAATTTTTGGCCCCTCTGAGGGACTGCTTGAGCAGTGGATGAGAGAAGAGGGGAGGTTCTGTGTTATAATGAGCGGAAATGGCTGAGGCGTGAATTTTTATTGAAGTAAAAGACAGGCCTTTGTGAAGCATCTCAGTTAAGTATTGTAAAATCTGAGGTAAATTGGGCACTGCTGTGCTCATCCCTTGAGATTGGTTCCAGGTACAGAATCTTTTCCATTTTTCAGCATAAGATTTTCTAGTACTAGGCCTCCTTGCCTCTAAAATGATATCCATCACTGGTTTACCGAGGGATGGTAAAGGAGAGCTTAGGTAATTAGCCAGGCTGCTAGGTTCAGTGTTTGAAGCTGAGGGTGCAGAATCTGGTTCTCCTGCTGAGACAGCAGGGTAGGAGTCTGAGGCAGGTGCCATGGGGCCAACAGTAACACACTGCGCAGGAGGGGGTACCAGTGTTGGTGTGGCCAGGCTGGTGCAATCAAAATCATCCTTTGTTTGTCTTGTATGATCTTTAGTAGAACATTGGAGAGCAAAGGCAGAGGAGGAAAGGCATAAACTGATAGGTTTTTCCAGCTGAAGGACAGAGCACATCCACTTTCCAAGCTTGTCTGTGGGGAGTCCTTGCACAAAATGTTTCCAATTGATAGTTCTGGGGGGAGGCAAATAGGTCTATATCTGGGCACCCCCATTTGCTTGTCAACATGCTGAAAATCCTTGGTTCCAGTTTCCACTCGTGTAGGTCCATGAGGGTTCTACTTAGTCAATCTGCCAGTGTACTTAGTTTTACAGGTAGGAACTGAGCTTGTAGATGTACTTGGTAGCTCAAGGCTGTGTTCCACAATGCCATGGCTAGTCTGCAGAGGGGGTAGGAATATGTACACCCCCTGCTTGTTTATGTGCCACATAACAGTGGTGTTGTCCGTCTTTACCATTAATTGTCCTGGAAGAATGTGGTCCTTGAAGGCTGTCAGAGCATTCTGTACAGCTAACATTTCTTTATGACTGATGTGAAGGTGCATTTGAATTGGGTTCCATTTGCCTTGAATGCACTTCCCTGCCAGATGCGCCCCCCCATGCATAGTCTGATGCGTCTGTTGTTAGGTTTTGGGCGGCAGGGGGTAGTGTGAATGGTAGTTCCTTGTTTTGGTGGCAGGTCTCTGCCCACCAAAGGAACTCTAGGCGTAGACAAGGAATGAAAGGAATCATTTCTTCTAGATCCTGAGAATGTTGACACCATAGGCTTTTTAGATACCATTGTAGTTTCGTCATATGCAGTCTTGCATATAGAATTAGAAGAAAACAGGAGGCCATGAACCCCAAGGCTTGTAGTATTTGCCTTGCAGATAGCAGGGTTTTTGTGATCACTTGTTTGAAGTAGGTTGTCAAGTGAATTTGTTTCTCTGGTGTGAGGAAAGCCATCTGGGAAGTTGTATTCAAGCTTGCTCCCAGGAATATAATTTGTTGACAGGGTACCAGGTGTGATTTATTTTCGTTTATGGTGTACCCCAGACAAGTTAGCACCCTCTGTACAAAAGTCAGATGCTTCAAAAGTATGTCCTGGTTTTCTGCCTGAATTACACAATCGTCCAGGTGTTGGTATATTTGAATATTTCTTTGCCTGCAAAATGCAATGACTGGAGCTAGGCACTTTGTGAATACCCTGGGAGCAATAGATAAGCCATAGGGCAGTGCAGAGAACTGATAGTGCGTGTAGCCTGCTTTGAAGCGTAGGTATCTTATGCAAGATTCCCCGAATGGGATGTGCAGGTATGCTTCCTTTAAATTTAGTGTTGCCAACCAGGCATCTTTGCTTAGCATAGGAAGCAACTGGTGAAGAGTCAGCATCTTGAATTTTGGAATCACAAAAAAGGTGAATAGGCAGGTCCAGTATAGGACGCCATGAATTGTCTTTTCTGGGTACCAGGAAAAATCTCGAGTAGAAACCTTGTCCCTTTTTCTCTTCTGGTACCAATTGATTAGCCCTTATGCTTAAGACAGAGAGAGTACTTGCTTTTGGGCCTCTGCCCACTGCTTTGGAGGCAGATCCCGCCAACCGCTTGAAGTTGGTGACGTGTGGAAGTGAAATCTGTATCCTTGGGATACTAAATTTAAAACCCATTTGCCCTGGGTAACGAGTCCCCAGTTCTTTGCATAAAGTGCAGTCTTTCCCAACAAAGGGGCAATCAGTTGAGAAGTGCTTGGAAGTTTTAAAAAGAAGTCATCGAGACAGTTTACCATAGGGGGGAGTTTTATTACTCCCAAATTTGGAAGTGGAGGCCCCCCACTGCTTAGTCCTGTGCGTCCCCTGGGACTGAAGCCTGGGTGTTCTGCTGGATCTGGGTTTGGACTGAGAAGGTCTGAAAGACTCAGGAAAGGACCAATTCTTAGAAGGGCAATGCCTACTAAATCTTGGAGGTTGTACTTGTAAAAAAGTCTTTAACAGTTTGCATAGATTTAGCTTTTTCCTCCAATTTTTAGGAACTTCTTCTGCCTTGTTGCCAAACAGGTGGCCCTGATTTAAGGGAGTATCCAGTAATTTTGCTTTAACATGATCTGACAAGGATTGCTCCTTAAGCCAAGCATGCCTTCTAAGTACAGACCCAGTTACCGCAGCCCTGCAAGATGCCTCTAGTGAATCAAAACCACACTGCAATGTATGTTTACCAACTTGTTCAGCAGAATGCATAAAATACTGTAAATCCTTATTTTCAGCACAATCAGGAATCAATATAATTTCTGTTTAAGCAATCCAATAATATGCAGCTGATACTTTAACATATGAAACTGGCAATTTAAGGCCCTACTGGCCAAAGTTGCAGAAGTGTATACCTTCCTTACCCAATCTATCCAGCGCCCTGGAGTCTCTATCAGAGGGGGTAGGATTTTTGGCAGTAGTAGCTTTAATGCCCTTGGGTCCCTGTGAAATGGTTTCAGGATCCGCAGTAGGATATTTGAAAAGGGAACTGTGAGAGTCAGGAACCCTGTAATACATATCAGGTTTTTTGGAAGCAGGAGGTAAAGAGTCAGGCCATGCTTGATTCCGAAAAGGCATCATCAACAATGTCCAGTACAGGAGGGTATAGCTAAAGGCCTGTGCTGGGGCAGGAGTAAGAAATCCCTAAGCCTTTTTTTAGAATCAGAGAAATCCTGATTTTCCCAACGAAAAAGCTCCCTGAGAGTATGCAAGGTATCACCAAAAGAGAAATCCTCTGAGGGGGAAGCAGAGGGAATAGAGTCCTCAGCATCAGAAACCTCATAGCTACATAAGGGTAAATCCTGGTCATCAGAGGAAACAGAAATTTCAGAATCCTGGTCAGAAGTATCATAAGCAAACTCAGTCCTAGGTCTCTTAAAGGGGGAAGGTTGGCTTCCCCTGATTAAAGTAATAAGGTCTTCAGTCATTTTTATCATTTGTTCTTTAGGCATAGAGGCCTGACCATGCAGTCTGGGCGTCAGTTTTCTAGGCATGGTTAGAATTTTAGGCCTTGAAGAAGAAGAAGATGGCACTAGTTTAATATGCAAGACAGGCCTGAATACACCCTCAGTAGCCAGTGCCTGCACAGCGGCTCCGGACCCATCCAAGGTAGAGACATCCGCAGGTTCCACAGTTGAAGCATCTCACGGCATACCGGACTCTGAAAGGGTCTCAGTAGAGGCCTGCGAATCTGAAGTAGCGGGTATCAGGGGCTGTGAAAGCGCCTCACTGAGTACCGGCGGCCTGTCTCTGTCTTTATCTTTGCGTTTTTTCAGAATGTCGGTAGTCGGATGGCTTATCGAAGACATATCCGGATAATAGAACCGAGCACCAAAAAATTTAGAAGCGCAAATATACCGACGACGGATAGTTCATGGTTTAAATAAGGCATAAAACCGACAGCGAGGTACGTCGTGGTCAGGGCCTAGGCAAGAAATACAATACGAATGAAAATCTTTATGAGGTACTTGCTTTCCACAAGAAATGCAATTATTTACTTTTACTGACATTGGTTTAGAGCAAGAAAAAGTTTCCCCAACAGGGTACTTAGCTTTTAGTTGAAGACTTCGGTTCTGAAACTCAAAAATGAAAATCAGGAGTCCGCAGACCGGCACTTGCGAACTGCTTCTGCTTCGGGCACCGCAAGAAAGACTGATGTAATGATGTCGGTTGCATGTTTTATACCCCTGACGATCTGACGTCAAGGAAGAAGAGACAGCAACCGACATAGGACCCAAAACCTTGTTAATCAGGCCGACTGAAGGCTACTGCAAGCAGATAACCCAAATGTAATGACTGCAAGAGTGAAAACTAAGAACATCTGGACCTTAACGGTAGCAGCTGCCGCTCCTTCATGAAAAATCTCAGTCAAGAATTCCAGTATGGATGACAAGGGAGCTTGGTAAGGATCAAGGTTTTTGTTAGAAGCCCAAATGGAAAATCTTTTCCACTTACTACGATACAATTTTCTGGTGGAAGGTTTGTGGGAAGCCAACAAAATTTGACTTGCGTCATCTGAAAGATTACTGAGCCTGGCTATACGGGGAACTGGAGCAGCCAAGCAGTTAGCTTCAGTGACTGCAAGGAAGGATGGAGGCCCCCTGACGGGCGTGTCAGAAGGTCTGGAACTGGGTCCAGGGTCCAGGATCCATGGATCCTCCAAGAAATGATGCTAAAGAAATGGAAACCAAATCTGCCGAGGCCAATGAGGGGCTATATGAATGACAGTCCTTCCCAGCGACTTTGCTTTCTGTAAAAATCTGAGTATCAGCGGAATTGAGGGAAATGCATAGAGGAGACCCGGGGGCCAATCGTGTACGAGTGCATCCCTCGGGGGTTCTCCTGGAGGGGGTATCAGGGCAAAGTAGCTTCTGCATTTGGTGTTGATGTGGCTGGCAAAAAGATCGCAGCAAGGCTGGGCCCATTTGTGGAAAATCCTGTCCGCAATCTCCTGTTTGAGGGACCACTCATGTGGCAAAAAAATTGCCCTGGTCAGCTTGTCCGCTATCAAGTTGGATCTCCCCGGGATGTGCGCTGCCAACAGAAAGCGCTGGGATGACACAGCCCACTGCCAAACTCTGAGGGCTTCTCAGCAAAGGGGGTAAGACTTGGTCCTGCCCTGTTTGTTCAAATACCAGACCCTTTCGACTGGAAGACGTAGAGTGGTGGTTGAAGTGTCTAACTCTGCCCCTATAAAGACGATATGCTGCGATAAGGCAGACTTTTCGACGTTGACCTTAATGCCTAAGTGGTTGCAGAGTGTCAGAGTGGATTCTGTTACCTGAATCAGTTGATGCCTGGTGGTGGAGGTAAAAAGCCACTCGTCTAGGTACGGAAGCACCTGGAATCCTAGATGCCTCAGGTGAGCTGTGATCACTGCCATACATTTGGTAAAAACTTTGGAGGTTGTAATGAGACCAAAGGGCAGGGCCGAAACTGGTAGTGACTGGCTCCCAGCCAGAAACGCAGATGATCTCTGGATGGTCTGGCCATTTTTATGTGGTAGTACGCATCTTTGAGATCGATCGAGCACATCCAATTGTCCTTCCCTAAAATGGGGAGTATGGACTGAAGCGTGACCATCCGAAACTTCTCTTTTTTTACAAATTGGTTCAGTCTGCTGAGGTCCAAAATGGGTCTCCAGTCCCCTGTTTTCTTTGGAACCAAAAAGAATCTTGAGTAAGTTCCGAATCCTGTTTGGTCTGCTGGGACTGGCTGGATGACTTTTTTTTCTAGCAACTTACGGACCTCTATGGTTGCTTGTTCCCTGTAACTGGGTGAACATCCGGGATTCTCTTGACGGGAATGGGTGGAGTGGAGAACGGTATGGAATACCCTCTGAAAATGATGCTTTGTACCCATGTGTTATTTGTGATATCTAGCCAGGCTTCTGGGTAAAAAGAAAATCGACCCCCGACTGCCTCCAGAGCAAGACAGTTGGGCCTCCTCTCAAAAGCGCTGGTAGGGTTGGCCAGAGAAGTGATCTCTGTCACCCTGGTGTTGCGGACCCCCTCTGCCGCGAGGGTGGTGTCTTCCATTATTACCCCCTCCTCTGCCCCTAGAGGGAGGTTCTCCACGTGCGTCCTGAAAGGCTCCTTGGGCTTTCCGGAACCACATCTTTCCTCCCCTGTGGCCTTTGGGAAAAGGCTGAGTAAGGGCGGAAAAATGGAATCCGACGGCAGATAGAGTCTTTCCCCTTGTTCACACCTGGTCAATGTTGCCTTTACTTTTGGCCCAAACAAGGACGAGCCATCAAACGGGGTGTTTACGAATGAAGACTTGAAAGGCTCTGCAAAGGAACAGAGGCGAATCCAGGCATGCCTGCGAAGAGCAATCCTTGTACCTGCAGCCCTACTCGAACCATCAGCTGCATATGATATGAGACGCATGGACGATTTCACAATGGAATTAAGGGTAGCAAGGTGGGCCGAAACTTTGTCACAGACACCTGCAGCTGCAGTACCCTGAAGAGAATCTCCCAGCTCCTTAAGGAGATCTCTTTGCAGTCTGGTGAAATGGGTTAGATAATTCAGTGATCGCAGAGTGAAAGTCGCTAAACTGAACATGCGTTTCCCATATCTATCCATGATCCTGGACTCTCTGATAGGAGGATGGATAGATGCAGACGTTTCCGACAATTCCTTCTTTGTGGCCGCCACCACCACCATGGCATCAACAAGAACTCCTTTGGACAGAAAGGATTTATCCACGGGGGCAGAAATAAACTTATTAGGCCTCCGAGGGACAAGTTCCATGGATTCTGGCGACTCCCACGCCCTACGAGAGATCAATTGCATAAGTTCATCGTAGGGTGGAGACACCCAGAAGGTGGAAGGTTGAGACTCGAAAGCCTTCAGAAGAACCAACTCATCCTCAGTAGGGCTTTTGGATTGCCAATCACCCCTCTGCCTAAGGATCTTAAGTACCTCCGCAAAAGAGATGTTCTCAGAAGGGGATCGAGGGGACCCTTCTGACTCCTCCAAGTTGGTGTCAGATGTCAGGGACTCCTGTGGGGAGTCCAAGTGTCTCCTCTTGTACAGTTGCTTTCTGGGTACTTCTTCAGTGGGGACTTCTGGGGAAGTCTCAGAAGAGCAGGGAGCACCCAGTGGGGCTACCTGAGGCTCTGGGTCTCTACCTTTGGGGTGACTGATGGTAGCAGAAGTGGACACAGGCACTTTAAGGGAAGAAGAGGCCAAACCTGGTGATGAGGAAGTCTTTGGAGACAACACTCGCCTCATGGCTTCGAAAGCATCACAGCTCCAATGAGAAGGAGTCGACGGACCTGAAGGGGCTGCGATCCCCTCCCTCACCGATGCCGTGGGCTCCACAAGCCCAAGATAGGAGACGAGCTCACCCGAGCCGAAGCCCCGAGAGGAAGAGTCGGCACCGGCAAGTCAGTGCGACTATCCTCCCCAGATCTGACAGGGGAGCGTTGGCTCCTGGAGTCCCCAGTCGGCACCGAGGACATCCGAGCAGATGGAGCCGACAATACTGGAAGGGATCTACAATCATCAAGTCTGCCTCCCCCTGCTCCGAAGGACCAGTACGGCTCGGAGGAGTAGTAGTCAATTCAGGAAGTGTGGTCTTCGGTTCCGACGCCCGGGTTAGAGCCGACAACAATTTAGTTAGGCCTGGTGCCGTTAATAGTGTCTGTACCAGTCGATCCATATCCGAATCTGAAAGGCTAACAGATGACCTGGAAGAAATTGCCGATTGGAAAAGTGGAGAAGAGGGAGTCTCAGTGACCAGTTCAAAGCCAGAGTCCTGGCTCCGAAAAGAACAGACTGCTAGCTCCGAAGGCTGTGGAGTGGAAGTCACAGTATATTCCACTTTTTTTGATTTTTTTTGTCTTCGACTCCGAGGAAGATTTTGATGATTTGCTGGCCCCATCATGGTCAGGCAAATCTTCTACAAAGGGGTGCTTAAGGATACCTCGATCTATGAGTTTCCTCTTCCTTTCAGCCAGCAACCTATTGGAAAAGGAGTGGCAGATACTGCAGGACTCCTGGAAGTGCACCTCACCCAAACAATAAATGCACTGAACATGTGCATCTGTCACAGACATTTTTTGTCCGCAGTCTGGACATTTTTTAAAGCCAGACTTCGGATGTTTCTCCTTCTCTTCAGACATAATATCTTAATTAAAAAAATAACAACTATGAAGAACTATCAACAACTTTGACAAACAAACTCCCAAAGGGGCCACTCTAAATATAATACAATATAGAATATATACTCCTAACTAGTCTAAACTACAACAGGCCAATGGCCAAGAAGCAAAAAGTCATGAATAACATGGCAAAGCTATGAAAGGGAAAGGGGAACACTTCTAAACAGTCTAACTATATCTAAGAATATATATATATATATATATATATATATATATATATATATATATATATATATATATATATATATATATATATATATATATATATCTACATACATATATATGAGAATAAAATGAAGAAAAATTGTGAATATGCAGAATATCCAACAAAAGGTCTTGAACAACACAGGAAACCAAGAGATCAGTTTTGCGGCAAACTAGATATGAGGTCATTCCAGCAATGCATCATGGGATAAGGGGCTTGGTCTCGGCCTACTGGTAATCTTTGAGCTTTGATAAACAGCCGTGTCGGAGCAGAGGATCAGCTCCGAACCCATCAGTGAAGAATGAACGGCGAGATTGAACAACTTCACATCATACATTTTATGACAAACAAACCAAAAAATAACAGGTAAAATAAGGGACAGTTGAGCGCTATGGAATTTCAGCTTTGTTTCATAGACACAATAGCCAGTCCACCAAGTATTCCAACTTAGTTCTCAAAAATGCACATTTAGTCTGTAAAGCCAGATACTTAACTCAGCAAACAATAACAGGTTAAGTTACTTTCATCCACAAACAACTGCTACCTGCATTACGCAGTTACAGCCACTTTGCCATATACACCTCACCTGACTACAATGAAAAATAATATCTCTCAACCTCGTAAGACAAAAATGAGGGAAAAATTTAAAAAAAAAAGTAAATAAAGGAAAGCTCAAAATCAGGGCAGATTTTAAACACTGTACTTATATAATTAGGAAGCTGACAGACTATGTTTTTGCACTGGAATACACATCATGCATGTCTGAATGGAGTTTACCACCCAGTTATAAGGAAATACAGAGGAGTTTGGATGCCTCTCTTTTTTTTTATTTATATGTTGAAAATCAGTGACTGTTAACAGTACTGAATGTAAGGAAATATATTTTAAATAATTTTCGATTGGAAAGCAGGGTGCAGAATGTTGGATGTGCAGCCATGAGCCCCCTTGGAGATGTGGGCCCCAGGTGGATGCCCATTTTGCTATGATAATCCGACACTGCCTTACCCTGCCATTCAGTCTGCTAACTCAGCTGCTGCTGCACTGTCCAACAAAGTCTTCTGCATTACATTTGCGAGCTGAAATGGAGTATGCTTCAGACAACTGAAAGGAGGGGGAACCTCAAAAGCAGCCAACAAATAGGGGAAAATGAAGTCGAATTTTATGAGAGTAAGCTTAACTCCTGAGCTCAGCAAGCAAAGTTAAGGGAAAAAGACATGAATGGCAGCTAACATATAATACCTGTTTTCACATTTTGGCTATTATCATTTCCTTAGTCCTGATAATGCTGCAATGTTTCTATTGTAAAGGAAGCTGAGAAAACTACAATAAAATTCAAAGTCTGCACAGCATAACAAAGAATCGCGCAGGTGACATGGTGACATGATTTTTGCTATTGCTATGACTAAATGGTTCTACGCGTGTTCAAGGACCTCACTAATTCCTGATGTACATCAATTTATGCTTGTGAGCTATATGCAGTGTAATTCAAATCAGGTAATGCCACTTGGGTTGTTGTCCAATAGTAAATGGAAACAATATGCTCCTATTTATTGCAAGAACATTTTCAAATTCTATACAGCTATTTTCCTTCAGTTACAGTTAAATAACTAATTAGGAAGCAACAACATTTTAAGAAGACAGACTTTGAAAATGCATGCAAGCATTACAATATGTTCACAGTTTAACACAGCACTTTTTGGAAGGATAATAAGTTAATTATATGCAGCTAAGGCACATTTAAATACGGAACAGAAATGAACTGTTTTAGAGAAATGCCATCCTGTACACTGACATCCAGCACTGTGCAAGGTAATATGCCTGAGCAACCTACCATTATCTTCATGATATGGTACTTTGTCAATGTCTGTTGTAAGACAACCCATTCAGTTGCCACTCATAGGATTCATAGGAGTTACATGGTCATTAGACTAAAATACTCTTGCAATACCTTGCCAACACCTACCCTCCAGTTTTAACTCCTTTCTCTAATAGGGAAAAGACAGCTAGTCCCAGTGTTAATTTGAGAATACTCATCACTTAGTCTTTCCAGTTGGATACTAACAATGTGGTGTCCAAGTCTCTGTTTACACTCCCATCTTTCCTTTTCTTTCAATATTTTGAGAGTTCTGAGTTGCATGGTTTCAAGCAGTTTATTTTCCTCTTCCTCTGTACAGCTGACAGTACCAGAAATGTAGGCAGTACCAGAGATGTGGCCTTATTGATATCTTGTGAATTGGAATAATGACCTTAACATTTCAGAAGTCACATCCTGTGTTAGGCTATCATCCTGCTGGCCTTCTCCAATGTGCTTTTAATCCATACAACATAACTTTATTTTGGGAAAGATTATGACTTCCCAAAGCCATGTCCTTTCCAACTTGGGACATGGGTGTCGTAACTCTTGAAGGACTTAAAACAGATTGAAATCCAAGGCCCTATAAAAGGGGTTGAGGTATACTATTATTAGTGCACATTCATCCCTGGGGACAGTGCAGAGTTGTAGTGGCTTACTCGAGTCCAAGCTTAATTACTTCAGAGTATGTAATGTTCCTAGAAAATCTGGAAATTATGCATACAACTTGCAGCAGGCGACTGTAATTAACCTAACATACAACAAAACACAGGTATTTAAAAAATTCAATATGAGGCAAACTTCTTGGATAATGTTAACCCACATCAACTGATACAAGTGGTTCAGGATCCTAGAAGAGGCAGCAATCATCTGGACTTGGTACTGGTTAAAAATATGCAAATAATTAATAACTTATAAATTCCCATATTCCCAGAGTTCCTCAGATTATGATTCCATTCATTTCAATCTAACACTGTGTATGCAAACGTAAGATAAATAACTTACTATGACACAAATAAGCTTATCACTACAGAACTGATAAATGACTTAGAAACGGACACTGACCTAAGTGAACCTTACACAGGTTGGGACTGTCTACAAAATACTTGTAGAATTTATTAAGACAAGAATTACAAAGGTCAAATTCAAGCATGAAACAACTAAAAGAAACACTGTGGGACAAAAACATGAGATAATTATCTAACAAAAGAAAAAAAACTTACAAAGCTTTATAGGCAGTATCAGAATATGTACTACATGAATAAACTAATAAATATTTCAAGAGAATTCAAGAAAACCTTGTTTGACAAAAAGAAGAACTCTGAAAAAGAAATTGGCCTATGCAGAAGATAAAGTACAGTTTTGTACCTACCATAAATGTAGATGTTCGAGTGTTCACCCTGCTGCAGTCATCACACTTGGGTTATCCTGTCGTCAGGAGGTCCCGCAGTCGGCCGGAATTCCAAAGTCTTGGTCCGGCGTTGGTTGCTGTCGCCTCTTCCCTGACGTCAGTGCGCCAGGGGTATATATAATGCAACCAACACCATTTTCTTCAGTTTTTCTTGCCCCAGATGTCAGGTGCCCCCAAAAAAGGTGGTCAGAAATTAGTACCAAATGGAGTAACCTCTGCACAAACACAAAATCCCTTCAGCTATAAGCAAATACATCAGTAAGGTATTGAAGAGATTTAGCCAGTAGATCAGAGGGGATGGAAGGAGGGTAACCTGGACTGCAGCAGGGTGAACACTCGAACATCTACATTTATGGTAGGTACAAAACTGTACTATGTTCATCATGTTACCCTGCTGTAGTCATCACACTTGGGTTGAATCCCAAAGCTAAGATAGGGGGGAGGTATCATAGAGGGTTAGTGGAGGCTATAAGGCCCTGCAGAACTGCAGTGGCGAAGCCCACCCTGGTCTTAGAGTAAAGAGGCAAGTGGTAGTGTTTGGTAAAGGTGTGTACTGAACTCCAAGTTGCAGCTTCTAAAATCTCCTTGGTTGGAACCCCCCTGAGAAAGGCTGTAGAGGTAGCTGTTGCCCTGGTAGAGTGGGACCTAATGGTAGCAGGAACTGGTTTCCCATGATGGGTATAGCAGAAACGTATGCAATGACCTATCCATTTAGAAATGGTTTGCTTTGATATAGCCTTCCCTTGAGAAGCTGTAGCATAGGATACAAAGAGCTGGTCAGATTTTCTGAAAGCCTTAGTTTTGTCCAAGTAGTAACAAACTTGCCTGTGAAAGTCCAAGGAATGCAGGAGTCTCTCACCTTTGTTCTGTGGATTTGGGAAGAGGTGGGTAAGTGGATGGTTTGATTTAAAGCCACACTGGAAACCACCTTAGGCATAAAGGAAGGATTAGTCTGTAGAGAAACTCTGTCTTGATGTAAAATGAGGAAAGGTTCCACTGCCATTAGTACCTGTAGCTCTGAGACTCTTCTAGCTGAAGTTATTGCTAGGAGCAGGGCAGTCTTCCATGATAGGAACTGAAGATCTGCAGAGAAAGCTGGCTCAAAGGGAGGTAGCGTTAGTTTTTCCAGAACAAAATTGAGGTCCCATGTTGGTGTAGGAGCTCTTCTGGGTGGTCTAATGTTTTTTGCCCCTCTGAGGAACTGCCTTAGAAGAGGATGTGAAAATAAAGGTGGATCCGTGTTGTAGTGAGCTGAAATAGCTGAAGCATGGATTTTAATGGAGGAAAAAGAAAGTCCTTTGTGCAACATCTCAGCTAAATACTGTAGAATGTGAGGCATGTGAGGCTGAATTGTGTCTTGGCCTTTAGCTTGGTTCCAGGCACAAAACCTTTTCCATTTGTCCGAATAAGCCTTCTTGGTGCTTGGTCTCATGGCTTCCAGAATAGCATCCATAACTGCTTGTGAAAGAGCTGCTGGTTGGATGTTTAGTTGATTAGCCATGCAGCCAGATTTAAAGTTTTGAGCTGGCTGTGAAGAATCTGATTGTTTTGTTGTGTGAGCAAATGGGAGATTTGAGGCAATATCCATGGTGGGCTGTGGGCCATATTTCTCAATAGCGGGTACCAGTGCTGGCGTGGCCAGTCTGGGGCTATGAGAATCAGTCATGGTCTCTCCTTTTTGACTTTCAGAAGAACCTTTGTGAGGAGAGGCAATGGAGGGAAGGCATATACTGTCAGGTTTTTTCAACTGAAAGAGAGTGCGTCCACTTTCCAAGCTTGATGGTGAAATGTCCTTGTACAAAATTTTGTTAGTTGATAGTTTTGAGGACTGGCAAACAGGTCTATGTCTGGAAGGCCCCATTTTTGAGTTATCATTGCAAATATGTGTGGATCTAGTTTCCACTCGTGGGGATCCTTGATGTTTCTGCTGAGGTCGTCTGCCAATGTGTTCTTCTGTCCTGGCAGGAATTGAGCTTGTAACTGAACTTGGTAAGCCAGAGCTGTATTCCATAAGATCATTGCTTGCCTACATAGAGGGTAGGAATGTGTACCCCCTTGTTTGTTTATGTACCACATTACTGTGGTGTTGTCCGTATCTATTGCAAGTTGTCCTGGATGTAATCGATCCTTGAAGGCTGTCAGAGCTTTCTGTACAGCTAGCATCTCTTTTTGATTTATGTGCAGATTTCTTTGATCTGCAGTTCATAGGCCTTGAATGCATTGTCCTGCCATGTGTGCCCCCCAGGCGTAGTCTGAAGCATCTGTTGTGATAGTTTGCCTGGCTGGGGGCAAGGTGAAAGGCTGACCCTTGTTGAGGTGACATGCCTGTGACCACCACAGAAATTCCTGTTGTAGGCAGGGAATGAGAGATATCATTGTGTCCAAGCTGTGGCGGTGTTGAGACCATATGCTTTTTAGGTACCACTGTAATTTCCTCATATGCAGCTTTGCAAATGGTATTATTAGTATGCAAGATGCCATGAAGCCCAAGGCCTGCAGAATTTTTCTTGTAGTTAATTGGGTCTTTGTTGCCATTGTCTTGAAATATTGAGTCAGTTGTAGTTGCTTGTCTGGCATCAGATAAGCCTTCTGGGCCGTTGTATTCAAGCTGGCACCCAGGAATGTCATTTTTTGTGAGGGTACTAGTTTTGACTTCTTTTCGTTTACTGTGTACCCCAGGCAGTTTAGTAGATGCTTTACAAAGGTCAGATGATGTAAGAGAATGTCTTTGCTTTCTGCTTGGATGAGGCAGTCATCCAGGTATGGATATATTTGAATTCCTCTTTGTCTGCAGTATGCAATTACTGGTGCCAGGCATTTTGTGAAAACTCTGGGCGCAGTAGATAAGCCAAAGGGCAGTGCAGAGAATTGGTAATGGGTTGAACCTGCAATGAAACGGAGGTATCTTCTGCAACTTTGTCTGATAGGGACATGCAGGTATGCCTCCTTGAGGTCCAACGTTACTAGCCATGCTTCCTTGCCCAACATGGGAAGTAGCTGCTGTAGTGTTAGCATCTTGAATTTGGGTACTTGT
Source organism: Protopterus annectens (assembly GCF_019279795.1). Taxonomy (NCBI): domain Eukaryota; kingdom Metazoa; phylum Chordata; order Ceratodontiformes; family Protopteridae; genus Protopterus; species Protopterus annectens. Next base: position 278,056,817 of record NC_056733.1, on the reverse strand, counting down.
AAGTAAGTGTTTAGAATTGAAAGGTCCAGAATTGGTCTCTAGGCATTGTCCTTTCTGGGCACTAGAAAGAGTCTTGAGTAAAATCCTTGGCCTTGCTCTCGAGTAGGTACCAGTTGAATGGCTCTCATGTCCATGAGAGCTGTAATTTGCTTTTGTGCCTCTGCCCATTGGTTTTGTGGCGGGTTTGGCATTCCTCTTTTCATTGGCAAGGTGTGAAAGTGGAATCTGTATCCTTGTAAAATTATGTCTAGGACCCATTTGTCCTTTGTGACAATGTGCCAGTTGTCTGCAAAAAGTGCGAGTTTTCCCCTCAAGGGGGCTGCCAAGAGAGTATTGCTTGGCCAGATGAGGTGCAAGTCATTGAGTTTGCCTTCTGGTGGATTGAGACCTGTCTTCTCCTCCCTTCTGTGTTGTAGTGCCCCATTGGCGAGGTTTATACTGGGCTTGTGGTTGTCCTCTGCCCCTTGGGCGTCTGTATTTACCCCTCTGTGGTTTGTCAGTAGCTGGAAAGGACCAATTTTTTGTTGGCCAGTTTCTGCTGAAGCGAGGGGGTTGTACCTGTAGGAAATCTTTGTCTGCATAGATTTTGCCTTATCCTCCATTTTCTTTAAAACTTCTTCTGCTTTAACTCCAAAAAGATCCTGCTGTAAGGGAGCATCTAGTAGTTTTGCTTTAACATGATCAGGCAGAGTTTGTTCCTTTAATCAAGCATGCCTACGTATAACGGACCCAGTGACAGCTGCTCTGCAGGAGGCCTCCAAAGAATCAAACCCACATTGTAAGGTATGTTTGCCCACCTGCTCAGTGGCGTGCAACAGATCCTGTACTTCTTTCAATTCAGATTGTTGAGGGAGAGTGGTTATTCTTTGCTTTAACTGAGAGATTAGGAATTGCTGATACTTAAGCATGTGAAATTGACAATTCAGTGCCCTCATAGCTAGTGCGGCTGAGGTGTAAACCTTTTTTCCCCACCTGTCTAGTGCTCTGGAATCCCTCTCAGAAGGTACTGGGTTTTTAGCCATAGAAGCCTTAGCCCCCTTGGGACCCTGGGAGATAGTGTCTTGGTCAGCTACAGGGCTTTTGTAAAGAAATTTGTGGGAATCAGGCACTCTATAGTATCTGTCAGGCTTAGCCGGAGCAGGAGGTAGAGAGTCTGGGTTCAAACTGGATTCTAAATAGACATCATCCACAATGTCCAAAACTGGTGGGATGGCAAGAGGTCTGTGTTGGGGGAGTAAAAGAAACTCTCTGAGCCTTTTCTTCGAGTCAGAGTAGTCCTGACCTTCCCAGTGAAAAAGTTCCCTCATAGTGTGTAAAGTTTCCCCAAAGGAGTAGTCTTCAGGAGGAGAAGCTGAGGGAATAGAGTCCTCAGCATCAGAATCTTCATAAGGAGAGAAGGAGTAATCTTGGTCCTCAGAGGAGTCTGAAGAAATGGACAATTGTTCAGAGGATGCATAATCTTCCTCTTGTCTAGGCCTTTTGTCAGGAGGGGGCTGGGAACCCCTGATTAAAGAAATCAAATCTTCAGCCATTTTGAGCATCTGTTTCTTAGGCATGGGGCCTTGAACAGGAGACTGAAGTGCAGTCCTTTTAGATTTAGTAGGAGTCTTCGACTTAGAAAACGTTTTAATGGTGAGGGTCGTCGGTCTAAAAACGCCTTCAGAAACCGATGGCGTTTCTGAAGCACCGACGTCTTTTGTAGCAATGTCGTCGGAAGGGCCTGAACTAAATGGCTGCGTCGGCCTGGTGCATTCCGCCAAAATTTCCATAGCGGTCTTGGATTCCAGATCTGCGGTAGTTAGGGGCTGTGTCGGAGCCTCACTGAGGACCGGAGAACCGGAGACCTGATCAGCCGAGGCCTCGGAACCTGGCTTAGGCCTGGGCTGTCTGTCCTTATCCTTGCGTTTTTTGTGCACGCCGGTAGTCGGTTGCTCCGACGGCATGGTGTAGTTAAAATTCCTACCGTAGTGTCGTGTGAAATCAAAGCATCTTTTAATAGTACGCTTATTAAACCTAGCACAAAACCGACAAGTAGTGACGTCGTGGTCTGGGCCTAGGCAAGGTATGCAATAAGAATGAAAATCCTTATGAGGTATTTGCTTCCCACAAGAAATACAATTGTTAACTTTTTCTGACATCGGTCTGAGGCAAGAAAAGTTTCCCCAACGGGGTACTTAGCTTTATAGAAGACTTCGGTCTGAAATTCGAATTCTAAAATCTCAGGAGTCAGCCGACCGGCACTTGCGAACTGCTTCTGCTTCGGGCACCGCGCGGCAAGAAAGACTGAAGAAAATGGCGTCGGTTGCATTATATATACCCCTGGTGCACTGACGTCAGGGAAGAGGCGACAGCAACCGACGCCGGACCAAGACTTTGGAATTCCGGCCGACTGCGGGACCGCCTGATGACAGGATAACCCAAGTGTGATGACTGCAGCAGGGTAACACGATGAACATCAGCAAGGGTTTCCTTCAAGTATGTCAGTTCACAGAAAAAAACATGTTTTAGTTTATTTATCTTCTGTTAGCTGGGTTAGTCTCACTATGCTAGTTGCCTCTTTTTAAGGGAGATCCCAAGATGGTATTTATGCTACTAGTGGAAATTTGGCCAGAGCATTGGGGAACTTCCCCTACTCTTTCGAAAGTTGCCATGGGATCTTCCACCTGAGCTACCATCAACTCAAGCAGATGAGATCTCAATTAAAAAGTCTCATCTGAAGGATGAAGCTATAGATAACTCAGGACTTCTTATTATGAATGATATTCCATTTGAGGTCTCTTCTGTGACTGCTGTCATGTTTAACAGCCACTTCTCAAATACTGAAAAGACTCACGAGACACTAACCAAACATGCTATTCCAGTGTGAGTTAAGAGACTGCCCTTGCATATTTGAAGAAGAAGAAGAGGCTAAGGAATACCTAAAAAGAACTTAAAGAAAGGTCTGTGGCCCCTGACAGTGTACATGGATTATTAATTAGTAAGATTATTGACAGTTTAGTTTCCCCTTTAACAACAATGTTTAAACAGTTACTAATTATAGCACTTGTACCTGAAGAGCAGACTAAGGCCAATGCAGCAACTATTTATATGAGTGGTGACAGACAGAATACTACAAGTAAATATCCTATTAATCTATCCTCAGTAACGGCTAAGTGTTTTAACATTACTATTAGAGTTAATTAGAACAAAATATGAGTCTTGTTGATGAAATTCAACGTGGGTTTATAAGAGCACTCAACTTTTAAGTGTCAAGTACAATTTTTATGACAGGATATCTAATCCAATTGATCAAGATACGGACTGTGCTGCAGTAAACATAGATGTCTTGTAGACTGTTGATACTATGGCCAATTAGCAGATACTGGACAAGTTAATTAATCTCAAGGTAAATCATTACATCATTAGATGAACTAAGAATTGGTTCACTGCCAGAGCACAATCAATGGCAATAATATGAGTTAGCTCATCTTGGAGGAATACTGCAGCTGGTATTCCTCAGGGCTTGCCTGTGCTCTTCTAATCTTGTATTTTTCTAACTTTTCAATATCGGCTACATTCTGGTTGTTCAAGTACACAGATGAATACAAAACTAGCGCAAAAATTCAAGATGACAGTGACCTAAGCCACTTAAATTCCTATCTAGAGCAGAGTCTTTGACCTAGTACACAGGCCCCCTTTAACACCACCCTCACTGTAAACCACAGTAGCTTCCAATGCTCTTACCCATGGCAAATGTCTTTCATACACATACACACAATTCCCAGTGAAGACTAGCAAAATGTTCCAATTAAAATCCTACAGCTTTCTTTTTTAGCAATGCAGTACTGCCACCACTATGGAAGGGCCAGGGACCTCCAATTACCCTCTATTCGTAATTTAGCAAAATATAAAATTATACATATTAGTATTTTCACTGGTAGTATGACCAAACAATCTAGCTTAATGGAGAAAATAAGCCACATCTCATTAACCAGTGGTAAATGATAACTCTCCTCTCAGATTAAAAAAAACACATACATAATACAGACCAGCCACAAGTGAGAAAAATAAACACATTTACTTAAACAATAAGCCAACAGTGCAGTTACAGGTTAAAAAATGAAAATGGATGAGAAAGTGCAAATGGAAGAACAAAATAACATTCAGTTACACTGACTAATCCAAGTTAGAGAAATATTAAAAATATACAGTTAATTCCTTAACACTTACATACTACCAAGTTCTTCTAATCAAAGTCAAGACAGACAAAGCACGTTTGCATCTTTATACATCTGAATTTCCTTGGTTGTGTTCCAAAGCTTCATTGGGTTATAGCTGTTTTACTTTCCCAAAGCACAGGTAAGTAAAATCAGAGCTGCCACTTAGAAAGGATAAGTGTTTAACAATACCTGCCAAGAGCCAACAGGTAGCACCAATACACGAGTAGTCAACATACACAACTTGTTAGTAATTTTATGTCTGGTTTCTTTTCAGTTTTAGTCAGTTACTGTTTTGAAGTGGACTGCGATTACATTTTATGACCTGCTTAAAAAATTGTGCTCTAAAACACACATTTCCTTTTCTATTCAAAAGGAGAAGAGGTCACATTTTTCAAGGCCATAGGAAACATGCTAGACAGACCAAATGTGTTACTAGTAGGAAATAGGAAAGAGGGAAGAAAAAATAAACATTTCTGAATCGGTTTTCCTTAGCCTGCCATCAGCTCTGACATCACACATGTTGTAACATATTTATGTGAAAGGCTAGGAAACATACACATGGTTTCCCTCATTATAAAAACAGCAAGCCCAATGCAAAAGTAATCTGAAGAAACACCCAGCAGAACCTAGACAGATTACTGAGAAATTACAAAACAGATGGAACTGTGATGCTCTGGAATAATTTGATGTTTACTATATAACAAAGGTAAGTCTGCCCTTCAGTTAATCTTCCTACATTTGCCTTCATAGATACCAGCCCACATACGCATGACATTTTTCCTCTGTTAATTATACCTGCCATCTAGTAGTGAGGATTATGTGAAGTGCAACCTGCATTTAATTCACAACAATCAAATTAAAGAGTCCATAACTGCTTTTAAATATCTTTCCAGTGCCAAAACACAAAATGAAAATATCCCATTATCTATTTTGTATCAAGAAATGAATTAAAAAAAATAAGTGTATCGCATTCAAAGATGATGACTTGTGAGGAAAGACTGACATAAAAATGTGTAATGTTACCATGAAAGTGCTATAGCTTTAAGGGTTGCAGAATGCAATGTCTTAAAAAAAATCACAGCAGGCAGAACAGGATAACAAACAGATTTTCAGACCTTGCAGGTGCCTAGGAGGGAGGAATAAGCTGTTTAATGATTTATAAACTGCTTACTCTAGCTAGAATCAGTGGGCAGTCTATGAGACAGAAGCAACACTCAAGAGCTGTCACTGCTAAAATGGCAAAATTATTCTGCTAATACAGTCTAAATGAATAATCTGGCAGTGCAGAGCTGACACTGGAAAATATAACTCACTGAACTGTGATCAGCTATTTGAAGCATCTCCACCAAATACTTATAAATTCAACAACAAAATTCTGACCACCAGAGTTTAATGAATGTCATATATTCCATAAATCAACAATAGTTCAAAAAAAATGAACATTTCAAAATGACTTCAAAGCTTTCTTCTGAAGTAAAACATAAAACTATTGAGTTTTATGAAATATGTTTCATAAAGAATCCTGAATGAAGGGGTATACAGAGAGAGAAAGAAAGGGAGAAAGAGAAATGTGTGGTGGGATCAGTCCCCTTCATAATGTCGACCCACAGTTTGTTGACTGTCAAAACAGCGAGATGAAAACACCGTAATTTTACAAGCACAAACTCCCAGAACATCGTACATCCTATCTGGGTAAGTAACCACTTGGCCACAAACGATAAAATCACAAACGGTACCAAATTATACCCACAAGTGGGAAGCTTTGCCCCCCACACCCCCTACTTTAATATACCAACTCAGAGATCCCACTACAGAGGAAAAAGGGCACAGTTCACCGTGGTGGCCAAGCGGTTACTTTCCCAGAGAGGATATGCGATGTTCCAGGAGTTCGGGCTTGTAAAATTATGACGTTTTCGTCTCGCCGTTTTGACAGTCGATGAACTGTGGGTCGATGTTATGAAAGGGACCCAGTGGGATATTTAGCTACAAGTAAGATTATTTCTGTTTATCCGACAGCCTTGCTTTTGAAAATCATAACTAAAACCACTCTTACAAATCTCAGAAACTAACAAATTAAAACAGTTCATAGGTTCACAGGTTAAGTACTAGGCAACCAGTCTGCAAACCATTACAACGGCATATTAAAAGGTTCCCTCCAGCCTCAAGAAAGGCAATACAAGATAGACCATGGGTGAATTTGAGGCCACCCATTCAATTACTTAGGCTTACCTTGAAGATAAGTGTGACACACTGCTCGACATGCAATGGAAGTTTGTTCCAGAGGTGGGGGGGGGGGGGGGGATACATTTGCGATGGTGCTTTCATATCTCAAAATGTTGAACACAGATCCCCACAGGTAACTCTCTAAGAAACTGAGTTTAGAGAGAAGCCTGATAACTAAGATTTTTGAGGCCACTGATCTTTTTAGTTAGTTACCTCTGAGATCTATTAAACTGAGTGACATGTTTATACAAACACATGCCAAAAGGGGTATTACTGTCAATAAAAGCTCTGATGAGATATGAGTAGAGAGTTAAGACTTCTTTGGGTATAGAAAAGATGTTTTTAAAAATTATACCATCCAGAGGCTTTCCAAACTAATGAGGAGACATGATGGTCAAAAGATAATTAATATTAACAAAGAGTACTTATTAACTGAAGGGGCATGTCACCTATGTGATATGGGGAAATGTTTTGTTTACCAAACTCAATTATTCTGTATTTTTTCACATTTAATTTGAGACAACTGCACTTGCACCAGCTGTTAACATGATCTAACCCATGCTGAAGCAATTGTGAGTCAGTGGAATATGGAATAACATCTTCCTATTCGCAGTCATCTGCAGACTTAGATGACCATAGGCTAACAGAGTTAGCCTGGCAGTCTGAGAAAAAGATCCAAATAAGACAGGGCCCAGTACTGAGCACTGTGGTACACTACTGATAGCCATTTTGTTTTCAGAAGTGGCACCTGCAACTCCAACCATAAGGGGTCTGTCAAACTACCAGTTAGCTATCCATTGTACAGTATCATCACTGACTCCCTTTCCCCCCATTTTCTACTTGGGGGTTGGGGTGTCGTGTCACTTGTCGCCATCTCTCCCTATTCAATGCCAGTCTCCTATCTTCTTCAGCAATCATGCCTAACTGTCATAGGTCTTCTCTCACACAATCCATCCACCTCTTTGCTGGATGCCCTCATTTCCTCTTGCCTTCTTCCTCTTCTTCACCAGAATGTCTTCTGGTTTTCTGCACATGTGCCCAAACCACTGTAATCAGTTCTCTTTGACTTTTTCTGTAACTGCAGCTACTTTGGCTTCTGTTGTTATGTCCTCATGTCTCTGCCTGTTCCACGGTGTGCATCCTACCACCAGTCTCAGGAACTTCATCTCCATTACCTCTCGCTTCCTCAACTGCTTTGCCTTTAATGCCCAGGTTTCTGTACCATACAGTAGTACTGGTTGCACCACTGTTTTGTACACCTTACTTTTCAGCTTCTTTGGCATTCTTCTGTCACACACTACCCCTGATACTCTGTGCAGTTGGCTGCAGCCTCTCTGACTCTAGCTTTGACCTCCTCAGTCAGAGTTCCCTTCTTTTCAACCACCCTCATCTCAGATATTTGAAGCGGTTAATGTGTTCCACTGTTTTCCTTCTATCCCAATTTTCGGCCTCTTCTGATTTCTGATTTAGGAGAACATGGATCACAGAATGCACACTGTTGGAGGGCTAGCCACTTGATGGTGTAAAAAGATGGCTCTAGGTTATCTGATCCACCATACAACATGCACATTATATTCAGATTTGCAAGTCTGTCAATAATGCCTGCATGGGGAAAAGTGTCAAATGCCTTAGCAAGGTCCAGATATGCTATATGTGCTGCATAAATACACTGCTTCACTTAATGTAAAACACTGTTTTAAGTAACATGGATAGACAGAAAGGCAATTCAATAATCTCCTCCATTTTAAAACATATGGTTCACTCTCAGACATCATTTATCCTTCAGGTTGAACCAAACAAACAATGAAAGAGACACTGCCAGCTGATTTACCCTAATGTTGATATTTAAGCAAATAAAAGTGTCTGCTTCAGCTAACATTACTTTTTACTTTCCTTTACTTATGTGACGACAACAGGAGGTACTGCCAGCCATGCCAGGGAGAAGTAGGGCAGTGGCTGTATGACTTGTGCCAGCACAGCTAGCTGGAATTTTGTAAATAATTATATGTCATTTGTATATCAAGCTGGTTTGTACAGATGCTTGTGCTAAAAATATATTTGTGGGCTTTGCTTGTGTTAACTGTGTTAAAATGTATCAACAGTGTACTCTGCTGAAATGAAGAGAAATGTACATGTATTACGGTATCTGAATTAAATGTACATGCTTTAATAAAGGACACTGGCACAGCAATGGTTAACTAGCTGGCTTATTTTAAGAAAAGTAAGGGAAATGTAAATGAGCTGTTAAATCATTGAACAGCACCCCACAGTGCTGAGTAGGTCCGGAGACTATGGGTTTGAGGCAGAGCCTTTGTTCATTAGGTCAGTGAAAAGAGGGGAGGCCTTCAGGCACTGCCATAAACACTTGGACGTCTACTGCAGCAGTCTATGTTCAATTCCTGTCTCAGCTTCAAAGGGTGAGAACCTAGACTCAGGTGACCAGATGAGGTCATTCTTCCAGCCCTCTTGGAAATTATATTTTAGATATTACAAAGAGAAATCTGGGAGTACAGCGTACTCTGTTTAGGAGCCCGACTAGAAACGACTGCTCATGTATTTCATCTTGCCTTGCCCAAGTACGTTATTAGTGAACAGTAAATTCTCTTAGATTTGGTCAGGAATACAGTGAAGTTTAATTTAGAAATAGTTTTTCGTTATTTGTAAGTCTGTCCATCAATGTTAATTTCAATATTTTCTGTGATTTGATCTCTGTGGTTTATTGCAAATATATACACAGTGTTTTCATGTTCTTTTATTATTAAATATATTTATATATGCAGTATTTTCATGTTCTTTTATTAATTATTATTAAATATATTTAAAACTTTTATTGTAGCTGGTCCTTAGTATCCATCATTTGAGAGTACTTACACTTATTTGGTGACACTGTGAGGGCCACTCCAGAAGGCCTAGCCATCTTTGTGAACTACTACCACTTGTATCAGTATTAGTATTACACAGTATAACTGGACACCATTTGTTAAGGGCCTTAGAGTAGCTGATTGTGGAGTGACTGGTGACAGTGAATCTACCTTACAGTCTAGGCAGAAAGGGATCATAGCTAGTAAACCTGTGCCAGCCTTTCAAAAGGTGTGTGTGTGTGTGTGTGTGTGTGTGTGTGTGTGTGTGTGTGTGTGTGTGTGTGTGTGTGTGTGTAAATTAAATCTTAAAGAGTGTGTGCGTGTGTCAACTACTTGGGACAGGGGCATGAAGCACTGTATTTACAGACAGGGTGCTGGAGAACTAGGTTTGGGTACTCAGCTGAGGGCCTACCCTACAGCTTTACCAGTGGGGAGGGAGTCTTATTGGGGATCTGGAGGGAGACTGATATACAGAGGTCCAGACCCTGAGCTGAGTGTGTTCCCTGTGTGCTCTTAAAGGAAACTGTAACTGATGCAGAGAGGTCTGCATCTGGGAATACTGAGTGTATCCATTTGTATTCCATGGGTACGTCCCTTTCGAGTGTCAGTGGTGAGGATTCAGGCTCCTTGATTACTGACTCAACATGGGGACAACACACAGTGATGCCCATCACATATGGTAGCAGTGGTGGGCGTCACAACTTAACATAATAATTTACAATTAAATATGCAACAGATCCCTCAAAAATAAACAAGTCAAAACTCTTAAGCATGCACACAAGCTGTCTTCAGATTCAAGCAAACAAATCTATCTCAAAGGACACAAACATTACGTGGCCCTTGGCAGGCATATGACATATGCTAGTATGACCAGTCACACACCAAGATGTTTTCACCAATTACCTTTAAAAAGAAAAAAAAAATGCAACAATTACTGTTGAAAAGTTGATGTCTATACACTGGGAATACAGAAATACTGATTTTAATGATCGATAAAACACACATGGCATATCTAGTTTGCCCAGTGCCCTGTTAGACAAGTTGTTAAATACTAGCTAACCAGCAGCAAACAGTTCCTTGCAGTAAGTTAATCAATTTACAATAAGCAAGTGGCATGTCAACCATTGCAGGCATAACAAACAATGTTACTGAGAAAGAACCTTAAGAAGTAAGATAATAAGATAATGATGGCAGGATAGATTTCAATTCAGAATATTTTTAGCTTGGATAATGCTTGAGGGGAGGGAAATATGGAGAGCCTGGAGAAAGGAGAGGAAAAGCAGGAAAGGAACGGGATAACTGAGAAACAGCCACCTCCTCAAAAGTCCAACTAATAGATCACAACTGGTCACCTTGGCACAAACACAAATTCAGTACCTTTAGCCCACACTCTTACTTGTGTATACTTATTCTACATAGTCACCTGATTACACGGAAAAAAGAAACACCTGAAAACAGTGTCAGCACGTGCAGAACTAAAAATCTCTCTGTCTCAAAACACCTTACAACATGTTTTAAAAGACTGTACGCATATTATAAATATATGGGTGGTCAAAACTTAGATGCATGCAGTACATTACTACAGGGATAGGGAGCAAACTTCACCCCTTGTCAAGATATATCCGTTTGCATAAAAAGCATATTTAGTCTGCCCTTTAAAATGCCTTAACATTCTATACCATTTCCTTCCCTATCTTTCTCCTTAAACTTGCTATCCTGTACCAAGCTTTTCAGAACAACACTGTGCATTCCCCACTCTATAATCCATTTTAGTAGTCCATCTGTTGGGTTCACAACCTACTACTATTCTGAAACAGCTACTTTTCAGTGTGTTGTAAAACTGATAAAAAGGAAGGCCAATGAGTTTTGTCTACAGGCATGCATACTCAACACTCCAGTGTTAACATTCTATAGGAAAGGTAAATTTCTTAAGCAAACAATATGAAAATCACAGACTGAAAAGTAGCTGTCCTAAAAATGAACAACTGTTTCGGTATAGAAATTTTCTCTCTCAGGAACAAGTCAGTCATCCTCTTAGAGAGATCCTCTACATATTTTAGAATGTCAAACTAGCCTTCATCTATGTGGACATGGTAACTTATTGCTCTTTTCCCTAGGGTGACCGACATACATACTTTTTTCCCAAATCTGTCCAGCATTTAGATGAAGATCTGACTGTTGGTGTTACAGCAGATCCTTATTTGCAGTTCTAACTCTACAGCAGCACAGCCTACCACCAGGGCTCTCTATAAACAACTCTGCTCTTTTGACTACAAAAATAGTTTGCCTTCATTGGAGCTGACAGATAAGCAATTGGATCAAAGGATACGTCATAAATCTTCCAAAGTTTTATAAATAGTAGAAAAGCAAGACATTTTGGCTTGTTTAGTCTTTAGGAGATGAACATAATTCTTCTTTGGGGAATATAACCTCTTAAAGGACCATCTGAAGTGGTGTTTCATGAGACAGAGAGTTTCTCCAAAGGACACTCTTGTAAAGGTAGCCTGAGGGGACAGACCCATCATAAGCTTCATTTGTCTCTTACCCACAAGTGGTGAAATATGACTTGAATAAACAGCGCCACAATTTTCTTCTTTTTGTGAAGCTGACAAAAGTCTGTTTGTGGTTACTTTTGAAAGAATCTGCTCAGATGCTAAAGATTTCTGTTCATTTACACAAGATGATGCAGCCTTCTGTACTAATTGAAAGCATTGTTATACTATCTCCTTGTAATCAATGAAGACAGGAACCATGAACATCAGGGGAACAACACCCAATCCCCATTATGCCCACTCCTGTAAGTTTCTTTTGGCTACAAGACAGGCACTGGCCTACTGATGTCTGACTGCTGGACAGTTGCACAACAACAAGAGGAAATTTTGGGGAAAAAAGTAGGCACACAAACACTGATGGTCTCAATGTCACCAACACTGGAACCTATTTTGATACATTGCTTGACCCAAACATCTGGAAGAAAAATCTAGGGAAGCAGCTTTTCTTTCTATAGTCTTAAAAACTCAAAGTGCAGCCAGCCAGTGGCATACATGGGCAAATCTGTGACTAATGCAAAGCAACCCAAGTTTGATTAGTGGTTCTGGCAACTGATGGAGCCGACAGGGGGGATGAGCATGCCTACCTTGGGTGGAGGGTCTGAACTGGTATAGGTTGATAATTTTTCAAAGCCTGCAAGTATATAGGATTTGGAACAGTCAGTGAGTCAGAAGGCCAAGAAAGCATGGTCACCGTGAAGCCCAGGGTAAGCATATCTTCAAAGACCTATCAAACACTCACTCAGCATGCTTGGGGGGGGGCAAGGCCTGACAGGCATAAAAGCAAATATTATGCTGCCAGCTTCCAGCTCCTTTGTCTGCAAATCCCCATTCCATCCTAACTGTGACGGCTTCAACTAGGGGAGTACAGGACAGCTGCTGTTTCTTTCACTGTGCTCCTTGTCTTCACCACGGGACAACTCATCCAGGGGACCAGTACTGGGAGTGCAATTTCACAGCAGATGAAACAGAGGCTGAGCAGCTGAGGACAGCTGGCACACACTAACTGAAATGGAAAAAAAAATTCAAAGCCATGAACCTTCTTAGTTTAAATATCTTTTACACAGTGCCTTCTACCAATTTGTCTCACATAAGTTATTTACTAAAAATATTAGTAATAAGAATATGACAATATTTGGTACAGAAGATGTTAATTCAGATATAATTTACTTATTATTCCCCAAAGTACAATAACTGGGCTAGACTGTACATAAATTCTATTTCACAGGAGCACGTGCACTTAGCTGACAGCTTTGACAAGCATCCCATAACTATTTCAGATCATTCAGTGATAAAGACTAAGATAAACATACAGGGTAATTGGGGTAAAAATGAGACACCAGTGCCTTCCTTCTTATCTAATAAAAAGACAGGAATTTAAAGCATGCATGGGTAATGGAAATGATTCAGTCATTGGGGAGGAGGAAAACTTTATTCAGAAGATATAGTTAGTGAGGGTGATAAAATGAAAATGCAGTTTAAAAAAAGGGAGTAAATAAAGAGATATGGGAAAGAAGTAATAGGAATTACTTGAAAAAGTTGGCAAAAGTTAAAGTATTGAAGAACAAGGGGAATTCCATACAACAAAGAAGAGGAACAACTACAGAGTGCTAAGGGAAAATAAGAGAGTATTTGGATAACACGCATGTGTTTAGAAAGGATGCTGCCAAGCAACTATTCTTCTTTAACAACTCCAAAGCACAAAGACTTTTAGCACAACAACTTAGGCAACAGAAAATGGAACGGGATTATCATAAAATTTAGGGTGCCTATGATAAGAAAACTAGACAGAGATCCTATAGATGCACTGGATATATTTTTGAATTTTAAGAAAATCTGTATAAAGCAGAGGAATGTAGACACCAAGAAAAGATACAAATGGAAATATTGATGGAAGACTTAACCACACCAAGGGTTAGAAGAAGATGACACTCAACAAATAATAGCTAAGATAGGAAGAGACGAGACAAGAATGGTGATGTATAATCAAGCAACAGAAAAGTATCCAGGAAGAGACAGTGTTCTTCTGGAAGTTTAGAAGTTAGGAAGGAATTGATAAAAATCTCAAAAGTTTTGTTTAATACCATTTTAAAAGGGAGGAAGGACCAGCATCTTGAAAAAGCAGCGGTGACTTTATTATCCAAAGAGATACAGCTACATATGCACCCATTTCAATTTTAAACAATGATTACAATGTGCTTATGCTCAACAACTGGTGCCATTTTCAAACAGCCTTTTCATCCTTATGAAGGGAATTTCCTCTGCTCTCTGACTGTTGTTTACAATTCTCCCAGTGAGCACACCCAACTAACCCACCACCCCTTGGCACCTTCCTCGTGGCAAGAAATACAAGCACTCTTCTCAACTGCAGGAAAACTATTAGTGTCATTAATCTTCCTGCTGTACTAGGCAAATTTCTGTAGTGAAACACTTTAGTGCTTATTTGACTAGTGGCATGCTCACTAACTCAATCAAATAATGTTGTGTTGAACTCCCCCTATCCTTTCCCCTGAACTTTCTCCCTCCATTCTTCTCTCTTTTTAGCAACTGCTAACATCAAGAGCTGCAAAACTATACGGAACTAATAATGTAGCATGTGTTAACTTGTTATTACATGCGTTTTTCTTACCTCTAGGAACTACCTACTCTTAACTGCTCCACTGTCTTGAGGCATACATTAACTGATTGTTTCGTCTGGCAAGCTGCCTCAAGGTTTCCAGGGATCATTTCTGTTTACTCAACCTCTCTTTCCCCTTTCCTTTACAGCTTCTGTCCCATTGGTACTGTATTTTGGCACTTCCCTTCATCCTTTGCTTCCTACTTAGACTGCATCTGCCCCTCCCCTGTGATAAACTTCCTCTCTGAAGTTACTTAGTCACCCACAACAACTGGCGCCATTTTCAAACAGCCTTTTCATCCTTATGAAGGTAATTTCCTCTGCTCCCCAAGTAAGTGTGCATGCCACTTAAGTGTTACATGTAAAGCTGCTACTGTTAAATCATTCTATACTTTTTATTGTCTGTACACTACTTACACCAGAGATGGCCTGCACCTGTCGCCCTTGGGATTCCGGATACTGGCCAAGGCTCTTGCCACCCCTATAGTGCCTTTTTAGGCAAGGTTCAAATGACAAATTCACCACCGTAACAGGTACAAGCAAGCAAAATCTGAGGGTAATGCTACTCAATGCTAGAAGTCTAAACCTCAAAATGCACTCACTCGAGGCACTCCTTAAAATGGAAAACATCGACATCTGTGCAGTGATAGAGACCTGGTTCAAGGCTCCAGAGAGCACACCTGCATTACCAGGCTATAATTCATACCACACCTTTCGTGTGTCCATATTCATTAAGGATATCAACACCTCCAGGCTAGTTGCTCAGCATAATGCATCCGAGATTATCCAAGTTCAACTAACTCTGGCCAAGACCGCAATCCAAATTGCAGCTTGTTACAGATCCCCCACCATGCCCCAGAATTCCCACTCCTCATTTCTTGATACAATGGAAAATATTAGGGTACAACCCAATATCCTAATAATGGGCGATTTCAACTACCCCACCATTAACTGGGAAAACTACTCATGTACCAACTCTTTTGCTCAATGTTTTCAGGAATTCATAAATGCCAATGCCTTGGATCAACTTATCCACACCCCCACCAGGGGCAGCAATATCCTAGACCTGGTCATTACCAACATGGGCGACCAGTGTTCCACACCAGAGGTGAATTCCTCATTGGTTAGATCTGACCACAAGCTAATCACCCTAGACATCCACATCCCGCCCCCACCCCCATTAGGGAAACCACCGTAAAAAATTTCTCCAAAGCCAACTCCACGCTCAAGACAGAAGTGGCAAACTTCACGACACCCATGCAGATGGACAACAGAAGTACGACTGCTGAATCCTACACAAATGCACTTTATAAGCACTTACACGAGTGCATGGATCGTGCTATCCCTAACAGAACCAAGATGCAATCCTCCAAAAAAAGGAAGCCAATGTGGTGGTCCCCTGCCATAAACAAACTCTACAAACAGAAGAAAGAAACTGTTGCAAAAAAGAGTAAAATCCCATGATTGGAGGAACTCCCTGGTCAGCCTCAGTAAGAAGCTGAGATCCATCATAAAATCCTCCAAAGTTAGTTACGAAAACAAAATCGCCACTGATTCTAAAGACAACCACAAAGCATTCTATAGCTATGTCAAGAATCTCAATGGCAACACTCACATCTGCTCTGAGTTACGGCACAACGGCTCTAAATATACAGAACTAACTGATATTGCCAACATCCTGGCAGATAGGTTCAGTGCTAACTTTACCCCCCTCTAACCCCTTAAAAGGCCTATGTCTATACCGGAAGAATGCAAAGTTCCTGTAATCACGGCTGCACAGGTAAAAACCACACTCTCCAAAGCCAAGAACGCAGCATCCATGGGACCTGACAACATCCCAGGCTGTGTTCTACACAAACTACAGAACGAACTGGAACCCCACCTAAGTACCATGTTCAATCATAGCCGCACCTCAGGCTTTGTGCCCACTGAATGGCGCACAGTGACAATTATCCCACTCCACAAAGGGGAACCACCACAGACCCCAGGAACTACCGCCCCATTAGCCTGACAAGCCTAGCCAGCCTCCAAGGCCAGGGAACTTATAAACAAAGACTTTGGTAATCTCCAAACTCTGGACCCCACCCAGTCCAGGTTTGTAAAAGGCAGATCATGTCTCCTACACCTGACAGACTTCTTTGAAGCAGTCACCAAAGCCATAGACATGGGTAAGGCGGTTCACATAGCCTAGCTAGATCTCGCCAAGGCTTTCAACACCATCCCCCACTCTGGAATTATAGATAAACTCACTAAACTAGGTATAAATCACAAGATGGGTTGCCAACTGGCTCACTGACAGAACCCACACTGTGAAAGTAGCAGACTCCAAATCCGACTTCAGACCAGTGACAAGTGGAGTACCACAGGGTTCAGTCCTGGCTCCTCTCCTGTTTGGTATCTACTTCTCTGAAGTAGAGGCTAACACAGAAGGTCTTTGGCTAACGAAGTTCACAGATGACTGCAAACTAGGAGCCATAATCGAAACTCCTGTGTACATCATACAAAAGGGCCTCACTGAGACAGATGCCTGGTGTCAAAGCCATGGCCTCAAGCTCAATGTCAAAAAAGTGCACTGTCATCCCCTTTGGTAAAAACTCTGTACCCATGAACTACCACAGAGCCGGTAGTCTACTTAACACCGAAAGTATGATAAGAGACCTTGGGACACAGTGGACAGTAGTCTCTCCTTTGATAATCACATCGTCACAGTAGTCAGGAAATCCTTCTACGTGGCACACCTCATCACAAAAGGTTTCTCATCCAGGAAAAAAAGAGGTCATTGTTCCCCTCTACTCGTCACTCATTATACCCATTATAGAGTACAATGCCCCTTTTGGTATGTACCTCACAAGACATCTGCAACAACTGGAAAGGCCACAGAAATACCTCACAAAGAGGATTACCGGCCTCAAACAGATGCCCTACGCAGACCGTCTCAAAAAACTCCTGCTTTACTCCTACTCAGAGGCGATCTCTGCCTAACATACAAAGCTATGTCAAACCCAGAGTTGTTGGACAAGTTCCACTTAAAGAAATCCCAATCCCTCCGAGCTACACGTTCTAGGGACCTAAACATTGTCACCACAATAAAAAGAGCATTCAGATTCCTGTCCCATAGACTTTCCATACTCTGGAATAAACTGCCTATCTATATCAAACAAAGCTCCTCATTAGCACTCTTCCAAGAAAAATCTTAATGATTGGATGGGAAATAGGAAATTCACCCCAGGGATCACTTCTATGGCTCTGCTCAACAGAGGCACAGGAAAATAATTTTCTTGGGTGGCGAAAGGAAGGGTACCTTTTTGGCTAGGCTTATACAGGCCCTACAGCCAACACCCTAGTACCTACCTATGAACCTATGTTATACTGGGTTTTACAGGGTGCTTTAAACTGTTGAGTTTTGCTACATATTTTTTGTGCTGTACTGCACTCTTCCAATGTTGGTGATATCTTCCAGGCTTAGGATACGAGTGAGCATACTACCAACATACTTTTTCCATCCAAGTTTTCCAATGCTATTTTTTTTTCCTGGGTGTTACTGTGCTAACTGCTTAAATAAAACTGTGATGTGGTCTGCCTCTTTGGTTCTTTTAACATCCAACTGTAAACAGAATTCCAATTTTCACAACCATTGTTTAAAGCATTACCTCTACATGTGTTTTTTTTTTTTTTTCTGGGCATTACTGTAACTGATGTACTGCTTTCTATGCAAGTATTTCTGGGGCTGGTCTCTATTATATCTACTTTGTTAGTTACAGAAAATGTACTGAAGAAATGTTAACTGAAGAGAATAGTGCAGTTGCTATAGAGTGCAGTATGTAAAGTGTTTTACTTGCTATACAGTGTTCTACTTACTGCTTCATGTCTACTTAAGATGATTCGTTTGTAGAACTAATTTTACTTAAGTTAGCTGATATGTGCTGTGCTGTTGTGTTTTTTACTCTTAAACTTGTATACACTTCCTTAAAGCACTTACAGTAACCAATGTCTACTGATGGCATTTTGTAAAATGATTTACTGTATATACTGTGTTCTACTTCTTCCTCATTTCTCATACTTCTGCTGTACTAATCTATCTCCCCTTCTCTTAGAGCCTCCTACTTTCCTTTCTCACCCCTCCCCCATCTTTGTTGTTGCTTCACTCCCTCAAAGCCCTTTTTAACAACAACCCTGTCTACTATCCCCCCTGTCTAGTTCTGCTATTACTATGATGAGACATGTTCGTAGCGGTCATATATCCTCTGTCCTACATCCCTCCTAATACCCCCGTCCTAACATTTTTTTCACTCTTACAGCTGCTGTTCAAAATTTTCCCAGTGAGCACACCCGACTAAGCCTGCTTAACTGGATCTCCCACCCCTTGGCAGCTTCCTCGTGGCAAGAAATACAAGCATTCTTCTCACCTGCAGGGAAACTATTACTGTCATTAATCTTCCTGCTGTACTAGGCAAGTTTCTGTAGTGAAACACTTTAGTGCTTATTTGACTAGTGGCATGCTCACTAACTCAATCAAAGAGTGTTGGACTCCTCTACCTTTCCCCTGAACTTTCTCCCTCCATTCTTCTCTCTTTTTAGCAACTGCTTATATCAAGAGCTGCAAAACTAAACAGACCTAATAATGCAGCATGTGTTTGCTATTACATGCGTTTTTCTTACCTCTCGGAAAGTACAGTTGTGTACACTTACCATAAATGTAGATGTTCGAGTATATTCACTGTTGCAGTCATTACATTTGGGGGTAATCTGCTGGCAGGTTGCCCTCAGTCGGCCTGAATAACAAAGTCTTGGGTCCTGCGTCGGTTGCTGTCTCCTCTTCCATGACGTCAGGTCGTCAGGGGTATAAAACATGCAGCCGACGTCATTTTAATCAGTTTTTCTTGCCCCAGATGTCAGGTGCCCCCCAAATGGGGAGCAAAAATATAAATAAATAAACTGTAAATATATAAATGCACTTTTAGAAACATAAAATTTATCTTCAACTAAAAGCAAATACACCACAAAGGCTTTTGAGTATAGTGAAGGAAAGAAAAGGTATAGAATGGGGGATGGCGGGTGGGTAACCCGGACTACAGCAGTGAATACACTCGAACATCTACATTTATACACAACTGTACTATGTTCTTCGTGTTTCACTGCTGCAGCCATTACATTTGGGTAGAATCCCAAAGCTATGGATGGGAGGATGGAACTAAACAGCATTAGGAGCAGCTATAAGGCCCTGTAGGACTGCAGTGGCAAAGCCTGCCCTGGATTTACAGAAGAGAGGTAAATGATAATGCTTTGTGAAAAGTATGAACAAAGCTCCAAGTAGCAGCTTCTAGAATGTCTTTGGTTGGGACCCCTCTGAGAAAAGCTGCTGAAGTAGAGGCAGCCCTGGTGGAATGGGATCTGTTCACCTTGGGCACAAGTTTACCATGGTGCAAATAGCAGAAACGAATGCAGTGGTTTATCCATTTAGAAACAGTCTGCTTTGATATAGCCTTCCCCTCTGATCCTGCAGCAAATGCTCAGACTTTCTTAGAGATTTTGTCCAGTTTAAGTAGAATCTTAGTTGTCTGTGTACATCCAATGAATGCAGAATCCGCTCCTCCTTGTTCTCCGGATTTGGGAAAAATGTTGGCAGGTGAATGGTCTGGTTAAGAGCCACACTGGATACCACCGTAGACATAAAAGTAGGATTGGTCCTGAGGGCCACCCTGTCCGGGTATAATATAATGAAAGGCTCCACTGCCATGAGAGCCTCTGTTCTGAAACCCTTCTTGCTGAAGTGACTGCCAAAAGAAAAGCTGTCTTCCAAGATAGAAATGTTATATTCGCAGTAGCTGCTGGTTCAAAAGGAGACAGGGTGAGTTTTTCCAGCGCAAAATTGAGGTCCCATGCAGGAGTTGGTGTTCTCCTGGGAGGCCTTAAATTTTTGGCCCCTCTGAGATACTTTTAAGCAGTGGATGAGAAAAGAGAGGAGGCTCTGTGTTGTAATGAACCAAGATGGCAGAGACATGGATTTTTATTGAAGAAAAAGATAGGCCCTTGTCAAGGATCTCAGTTAAGTATTGTAAAATCTGAGGAATATTGGGCTTTGCTGTGTCTATTCCTTGTGCTTGGTTCCAAGCACAGAACCTCTTCCATTTATCAGCATAAGATTTTCTAGTATTAGGCCTTCTGGCTTCCAAAATGACATCCATCACAGGTTTACTGAGAGATATGGTTCGAATAATTAGTTGATCAGCCATGCTGCAAGATTCAGAGTTTGGAGCCGAGTATGCAGAATTTGAAAGTTCTGCTGAGACAGTAGATAAGGTGTTTGAGGCAAGTAACATAGAAGAAGGGTTGACATATTCCTTAGAAGTGGGTACCACTGCTGGCGAGGCCAGTCCAGAGCAATTAGGATCATTTTTGTTTTATCCTGTCTGACTTTTAGTAAGACCTTGGAGAGTAGAGGCAGAGGGGGAAAGGCATAGACTGATAGGTTTTTCCAGCTGAAAGACAGAGCATCCGCTTTCCATGCTTTTTTGTGATGAGTTCTTGTGCAGAATTTGTCCAACTGATAGTTTTGGGGAGAGGCAAATAGATCTATGTCTGGGCTCCCCTATTTCTGTGTTAACATGCTGAAGATTTGTGGATCCTGTTTCCATTTGTGCGGGTCCATAAGATTTCTGCTTCTGTCGTCTTCCAGAGTATTTTGCTTTCCTGGCAGGAATTGTGCTTGAAGATGTATTTGGTAAGTCAAGGCTGTGTTCCACAAGGCCATGGCTAGTCTGCAAAGGGGGTAGGATGTGTACCCCCCCTGCTTGTTTATGTACCACATAACTGTGGTGTTGTCCGTCTTTATCAGTAATTGTCCTGGATGAAGTAAGTCCTTGAAGGCTGTCAGAGCATTCTGAACAGCTAGCATTTCTTTCTGGTTGATATGCAGATGCATTTGGTTTGGGTTCTATTTGCCCTGAATGCATCTCCCTGCCAGGTGGGCCCCCCAAGCATAGTCTGATGCGTCTGTAGTTAGGGTTTGGGTGGCAGGGGGTAAAGTGAATGACAGACCCTTGTTTTGGTGACATGTAATAAGCAAAGAAAATAGCACCAGTTACCTGATAAAGAACTGGCTCACACAAAACAGTCAGATATAAAGAAAAACAGGCTGAGCCAGTCACCACGGCTGATATAAATCCACTTTAATTGTAGAGACAAAATGTAAGCGCTTTCACTATCCTCTCGACCGCTTCATCAGACTCAAATAAAATCCTTTCATATACCTACTTTTATACACTCAATAATCAATTAAAACATTAATTATGAACATCAATTATTCAATTATGCATGCTAAAACTTCATATAAGGACTTAATTTAAAAAATAGTAAAAAGTATCCATCTTTGCTCTGCATAAAAAACAGGACTGAGCTTGCAGAGCAAAGATGGATACTCAGATTGAATGCACATACCTCTCCAGGGATTAATGAGGCAGTGTCCCAGAAACCCTTTTTAAAAGCCAGGACACTTAAGCATTAATGAGTTATTATCAGACAAATGTATTTTTTGCTATATTTTTTACTATTTTTTAAATGAAGTCCTTATATGAAGTTTTAGCATGCCTGTCTAACCCCAAATCAATCACCCAGACACCTACACCAGTATCCTCCCATTCACCTCACTTTACGTATCTTCCTTCTTAATATGTTTCCTTCTTGAATCTTCCTCATTCTTCTCCTTAACTATAGTACCACAACCTTTTCCTAACATGTACTATACATCAAAACCTTGTGCTACCTTAATCTCTCTTACCTCTATTATTCTTTTTCCTATCCCACACCACCTCCCTACATACTATATTACAATCTCCAACTTCAACTTTTCCACATCACCCATTGCACCCCACACTAATACAGTACAGTTGTGTACACTTACCATAAATGTAAATGTTCAAGTGTATTCACTGTTGCAGTCATTACATTTGGGTAATCTGCTGGCAGGTTGCCCTCAGTCGGCCTGATTAACAAAGTCTTGGGTTCTGCGTCGGTTGCTGTCCCTTCTTCCATTACGTCAGGTTGTCAGGGGTATAAAACATGCAGCCAATGCCATTACATCAGTTTTTCTTGCTCCAGATGTCAGGTGCCCCTCTAATGGGGAGCAAATAAAATTAAAAACACAAAATTATACCTCCAACCAAAAGCAAATACACCAAAAAGGCTTTAAAGCATAGTAAAGGAAAGTTGAGGTATAGCCAGAGAAAAGCAGGGGATTGAAGGGAGGGTAACCAGGACTGCAACAGTGAATACACTTGAACATCTACATTTATGGTAAGTGTACACAACTGTACTATGTTCTTCATGTTTCACTGTTGCAGTCATTACATTTGGGTAGATTCCCAAAGCTATGGTTGGGAGGAGGAGTTTATACAGCATTAGGAAGAAATTTTTAAGTCTGCAGTAGCAGCTGGCTCGAAAGGAGGTAGAGTGAGTTTCTCTAAAACAAAGTTAAGATCCCAGGCAGGGGTAGAAGCTCTCCTGGGTGGTCGCAAGTTCTTTGCCCCTCTGAGATACTGCTTGAGCAGGGGATGAGAGAAGAGGGGTGGTTCTGTGTTACAGTGAGCTGAAATAGCTGAGGCGTGGATTTTAATAGTGGAAAAAGACAGGCCCTTGTGAAGCATCTCAGTTAAGTATTGCAAAATCTGAGGTAACTTGGGCGCTGCTGTGCTCATCCCTAAAGATTGGTTCCAGACACAGAATCTGTTCCATTTGTCAGCATAAGATTTTCTAGTACTAGGTCTTCTCATCTCCAAGATGACATCCATCACAGGTTTGCTGAGGGATGATAAGGGTGAATTTAAGTGATTAGCCAGGCTGCAAGGTTCAATGTTGGAAGCTGGGGGTGCAGAATTTTGGTTTTCCTGCTGAGACGGCAGGGAAAGGGTCTGAGGCAGGTGCCATGGAGATATTTGCGACACACTGCGCAGGAGTGGGTACCAGTGTTGGCATGGCCAGTTTGGAGAAATCAAAATCATTCTTGGTTTGTCCGGTTTGACTTTTAGCAGAACTTTGGAGAGCAGAGGCAGAGGAGGAAAGGTGTAGACTGACAGGTTTTTCCAGCTGAAGGACAGAGCATCTACTTTCCAGGCTTGTTTGTGGGGAGTCCTTGTGCAAAACCTGTCCAGCTGGTAGTTTTGGGAGGAGGCAAACAGATCTATGTCTGGGCTCTCCCATTTGCTTGTCAACATGTTGAAAATCCATGGCTCCAGTTTCCACTCGTGTGGGTCCATGAGTTTTCTGCTTTGTCCGTCTGCCAGTGTATTCAATTTTCCTGACAGGAATTGAGCTTGTAGGTGCACTTGGTAGCTCAAGGCTGTATTCCACAATGCCATGGCTAGTCTGCAGAGGAGGTAGGAATGTGTACCCCCCTGCTTGTTTATGTACCACATAACCGTGGTGTTGTCCGTCTTTACCATTAGTTGTCCTGGAAGAATGTAGTCCTTTAAGGCTGTCAGAGCATTCTGTACAGCTAACATTTCTTTTTGATTTGGGTATATGTAGGTGCATTTGATTTGGGTTCCATTTGCCCTGAATGCACTTCCCTGCCAGGTGAGCCCCCCATGCATAGTCTGATGCATCTGTAGTTAGGGTTTGGATGGCAGGGGGTAGTGTGAATGGCAGTCCCTTGTTTTGGTGGCAGGCCTCTGCCCACCATAGGAACTCCAGGTGTAGGCAAGGTATGATAGGAATCATTGTTTCCAGACTGTGACAATGTTGACTCCATAGACTTTTTAAATACCACTGTAGTTTCCTCATATGCAGTCTTGCATATGGAATTAGAAGAATGCAGGAGGCCATGAACCCCAAGGCTTGCAGTATTTGTCTTGCAGACAGCAGGGTTTTTGTGGCCACTTGTTTGAAGTAAGTTACCAAATGAATTTGCTTCTCTGGCGTGTGGAAAGCCATCTGGGCAATTGTATTCAAGCTTGCACCCAGGAATTTAATCTGTTGAGAGGGTACCAGTTGTGATTTCTTTTCATTTATGGTGTACCCCCAGACAAGTTAGAACCCTTTTTACAAACGCCAGATGATTTAGAAGTATGCCCTGGTTTTCTGCCTAAATTAGACAATCGTCCAGGTATGGATATATTTGAATATTTATTTGCCTGCAAAATGCAATAACTGGAGCCAGGCACTTTGTGAATACCCTGGGCACAGTAGACAAGCCAAAGGGCAGTGCAGAGAACTGATAATGCAAGTAGCCTGCTTTGAAGCGTAGGTATCTTCTGCAAGATTCCCTGACTGGGATGTGCAGGTATGCTTCTTTTAAATCTAGAGTTGCCAACCAGGCATCTTTGCCTAGCACAGGAAGTAACTGGTGAAGAGTCAGCATCTTGAATTTTGTAATCTCCAGAACTGTGTTTAGAGTAGACAGGTCCAGGATTGGACACCATGATTTGTATTTTCTGGGTACCAGAAAAAGCCTTGAATAGAAACGTTGTCCCTTTTCCTCTTCTGGTACCAGTTGAATAGCCCCCATGTTTAAGAGGGAAAGTACTTGTTTTTGAGCCTCTGCCCACTGATTTGGGGGCAGGTCTGGCCACCCATTTGGTGGTGGCAACGTGTGGAAATGAAATCTGTATCCCTGGGACATTATATTTAAAACCCATCTGTCCTGGGTTATGAGTTCCCAGTTCTGTGCATGAAGAGCAACCCCCCCCCCCCCCCAAAAGGGGAGATTAAAAGGTAAGTGCTTGGTAATTTTAAAAGGAAGTCATTGAGACTGTTTACCATAGAGGGGTGTCTTATTATTTCCACATTTGCAAGTGCAACCCCCCCCCCCCCCCCATTGCTTAGTTCTGAGAATCCCCTGAGACTGAAACCTGGAGTTTTTGGTGTGTCTGAGTTTGGCTTGAGAGGAACTGGAAAAGACCAATTCTTAGTAGGCCAGTGCCTACTAAAAGTACAGTTTTGTACCTACCATAAATGTAGATGTCCGAGAGGAATGCATCTGCAGTCTTTACAAATGGGTTGTCCTGTCGTCAGGCAGCCCTTCGGTCGGCCGGATTCCAAAGTCTGGGTCTGGCTTCGGCTGGTGTCGCACTTCACCCGACGTCATTGCGGCAGTTATTCGGGTATAAAGGCATCAGCCGACGCCATTTTCCTCAATGTTTCTTGCCCCAGATGCCAGGTGCCCTCTTGGATGGCTAAATTTGGATAAATGTCAAAGTTTCCAAATAGTAGAGAGCAAACACACAAAATAAGCATGTATGTACATATATACAAACAAATACACCATAATAGATCCCCCCCCAAGCTAGCTGAAGATTGGCAAATACCCTAGGAGTACCTCAGAGGGGAAGGAGGGTGGGTAATCCTGACTGCAGATGCATTCCTCTCGGACATCTACATTTATGGTAGGTACAAAACTGTACTATGTCCTTCAAGGATGCATCTGCAGTCTTTACAAATGGGTAGAATACCATAGCTAAACTAGGGGAGGAGAAAATGAGAAGATATTATGGTGTAGTTAGGATCCCTTGCAAAACAGCAGTGGCAAAACCAGCATGGGATCTAGAGTATAGAGGTAAGTTATAATGCTTGGCAAATGTATGCATGGAGGTCCAAGTAGCAGCCTCTATAATGTCCTTGGTAGCCACTCCTCGTAAGAAAGCTGTGGTAGTGGCAGTAGCCCTTGTGGAGTGAGGCCTGATGTTCTCTGGAGTTTTCTTTCCATGGTAGGAGTAACAAAATCTAATGCAATTTCCTATCCATTTGGAGATTGTCTGTTTAGAAATTGGTTTTCCTTCCTTTCCTGTTGCATATGCTACCAGAAGCTGGTCAGTTTTTCTATTGTTTTTTGTCCTGTCCAGGTAGTAGCGTAATTGTCTGTGTACATCCAAGGTATGTAAGAGCTTTTCTCCCCTGTTCTGTGGGTTGGGGAAGAATGTAGGAAGGTGGATAGCCTGATTTAAAAAGAGACTCTGGATACCACCTTAGGCATAAATGTAGGATTTGTTCTCATGGACACTATCTTGATGGAAGATCAGGAAGGGTTGCACTGCCATTAATGCCTGTAGTTCAGAGACCCTTCTTGCTGAAGTTATTGCCAGCAGGAAAGCAGTCTTCCAGGATAAGTATTGTAATTCTGCTGTTGCTGCTGGTTCGAAAGGAGGAAGAGTCAGTTTTTCTAGCACAAAGTTCAAGTCCCATGCTGGCAATGGAGGTTTCCTGGGAGGTTTTACATTTTTAATTCCTCTCAGAAACTGTCTGAGCAGAGGATGCGAGAAGACAGGAGGATCCAAGCTGTATTCTGCTGAAATAGTTGATGCATGTATCTTGATGAAAGAATAGGACAGGCCTGTATGGAAGAGCTCCGCCAAGTACTCCAGGATGTTGGCTATGTTCACCAGTGTCACATCTTGCCCCTTTGAAGTACTCCAGATGAGATATCTTTTCCATTTTGCTGCATAATTCTTTCTTGTTGAAGGTCTACAAGCCTCCATGATTATGTCTTTAACCCTTTGGGATAAACTTGGGTTAATTGCTGTTATGTAATGTTCCAGGCAGTTAGCTGCAGAGTTTTTAGGTTTGGATGCAGGATGTTGTAGTTGTTCTGTGTTAGCAGTAATGGGATCAGGGGCAGTATCCATATTTGTTCCCAGGACATGCTCCTCAGCAGTGGATACCAATGTTGTCTTGGCCAGTCTGGGGCTATCAAAATGATCCTCGGACGCTCCTCTTTGATCTTCAGAAGCACCTTGTGCATCAAAGGAAGTGGTGGGAATGCGTATGCTGTCAGGTTTTTCCAACTGAAAGATAGGGAGTCCACCTTCCAAGCAAGTGGGTGGTAAGTCCTTGTGCAGAATTTCTTCAACTGGTGATTGAATGGGGATGCAAACAAGTCTATTTGTGGTAATCCCCATTCTCTTGTGATGGTTTTGAAGATGTCCGGATGCAGCATCCATTCGTGGGCATCTGTTGTAGTTCTGCTTAATATGTCTGCTAGAATGTTCTCCTTCCCTGGTACATAAATTGCCTGTAACTGAATGTTGTAGCTCAGAGCCACATCCCATAGGTCCAGTGCCAGCCGGCATAGAGGGTATGAGTGTGTGCCTCCCTGTTTGTTGATGTACCACATAACTGTGGTGTTGTCTGTCCTTATCATCAACTGGTCTTCTTGGAGAAAAGGTCTGAATGCCTGGATTGCCAATTTTACTGCCATCATTTCTTTTAGATTTATGTGCAGATGCAGCTGGTCTTGAGTCCATAGGCCTTGAATGCACTTGTCCATCATGTGTGCCCCCCAACCGAGGTCTGAGGCATCTGTCGTGATGGTTTGGCTTGGTTGACTTTTGCAGAAGGGCAATCCTGTGTTTGATTGGCAGGCCTGAGCCCACCATAGGAACTCTTGCTTCAGGCATGGGATCATTGGAATTTTGGTTTCTAGGCTGTGCTTGTGCTGGGACCACAAATTCTTTAGGTACCACTGTAGCTTTCTCATATGCAGCCTGGCATGAGGGACCAGTATTATGCAGGATGCCATGAAGCCTAGAGCTTGTAGCACTTTTCTTGCAGTTAGATGGTTCTGCTTTGTTAAAGCCAAGAAGTAGAGAGGAAGTTGCTCTTTCTTTTCTGCAGTTAGAAATGCCATTTGTTTTGATGTGTCCAGTTCTGCACCCAGAAAAGTTATTCTTTGGGATGGAATCAGCCTTGACTTTTTTGTATTGACTGTATATCCCAGGGCTTGCAGCAGGTAGATGACTCTTTGTAAGTCTTCTGTTAGTTTGTTTTTGTTGTCCGCATGTATCAGGCAGTCGTCCAGGTAGGGATAGATTTGAATCCCCTGAAGTCTGCAATGAGCGATTACTGATGCCAGGCATTTCGTGAACACTCTGGGCGCAGTAGATAAGCCAAAGGGCAATGCTGAGAATTGATAATGCTCTGATCCTGCAAGAAATCTGAAGTATCTTCTGCAAATTGGTCTTATGGGGACGTGCAGGTATGCCTCCTTGAGATCTAGAGTTACCAGCCAAGACTCCTTGCCCAGCATGGGAAGAAGCTGCTGTAGGGTCAGCATTTTGAATTTTGGAACAATGAGAAATGTGTTTAAAGCAGACAGGTCTAGAATAGGCCTCCATTTGTTTTCTTTTCTTGGTACCAGGAAGAGTCTGGAGTAAAATCCCTTCCCTTGCTCCATAGATGGTACCTTTTCCACAGCTCTCATTCTTAATAATTGAGATATTTGTTTTAGAGCTTCTGTCCTTTGAGTAGGTGGAAGGTTTGGCATTCCTCTCTTTCCTGGTAGAGTATGGAAATGGAACCTGTAACCTTGGTCTATAGTTTGCAAAATCCATTTTTCTCTTGTAATGCAGTGCCAGTTTCTTGAAAATAAGGTTAGCTTTCCGCCTAAGGGTGCTTCTAGTTGTTCCCTGGTAGGCGGTGCCACCGCCAAGTCACTGTGATTGAGTTGTTGTAGTGGTGGTGGCTGTATCCGTGCCTCGTTGGTTGTTACCCTGCCACTGGCGACCCCTGTAGGCACCCCTGGATTGGTTTCTGCCTCTAGAGCGCCTATTCCTGCCTCTTTGTGTCTTAGAGGAGTCCGGAAAGGACCAATTCTTGGAGGGCCAGTTCCTGCTAAACCTTGAAGGTTGAACTTGTAAGAAATCTTTCACTGTTTGCACAGATTTTGCTTTCTCTTCCATCTTTTTTAGTACCTGCTGTGCAGGGGAACCAAATAAATTGACCTTGTCCATAGGTGCATCCAAAAGCTTAGATTTGACGTGTTCTGGTAATGCCTGTTCTTTCAACCATGCATGCCTCCTGATAACTGTGCCAGTCATGGCTGATCTAAAGGAAGCCTCCAGTGCATCATAGCCACATTTTAAAGAATGGTTACTAACCTGCTGTATATTATGTACCATTTCTTGAACATACTTTTTATCTAAAGATTCTTCAGAGGACAGCTTTTTAGTCAACTGGTCAAGCATAAACTCTTGATATTGAAGCATATGAAATTAGCAGTTCAAAGCTCTAGCTGACAAAGTAGCAGAGGTGTAAACTTTTTTACCCCATCTCTAAGGACCTGGATTCCCTCTCAGAGGGGAGGGGGTTTTTAGAAGAAGTAGCTGCTACAGCTTTAGGACCCTGGGAGACAGTCTCTGGATCCGCAAAAGGAGCCTTATATAAGTGGTGATGAGTGTCCGGGACCCTGTAGTACCTATCGGGCTTAGCAGGAGCCGGAGGTAAAGAATCAGGAGCAGAGCAAGCATCATTAAATGCATCATCAACAACAGGGAGAACAGGAGGTATGGCTAAAGGCCTATGCTGTGGCAAATGTAGAAAGGTCCTAAGCCTTTTTCTAGAGTCTGAGAAATCTTGGCCCTGCCACTGAAATTGTTCCCTCATAGCATGCAAGGTTTCCCCAAAGGAAAATTCCTCAGGAGGAGAGGCTGAAGGGATGGACTCCTCAGCATCAGAGTCTTCGTAAGGAGAATAAGAAGCCTCAGGAGGGTCTGTATGTTCTGAGTCATCAAAGGAATCATCTGTGGATACTGGCTCAGGGGGCTCTGCTCTAGGCCTCTTTTCTGGAGGAGGGAGAGAGGCCCTGTCTGGATGAGGCTGGGCTCCACGAATTAAAGAGATGAGATCCTCAGCCAAAGAAAGCATATGGGAGCTGGTGCTGGGCCTGTGAGAGGGGGGCTTGGCAGGCACAGGTTTTGATGCTTTGGCTGCTTTAGCCCTGGCAAAGGCCTTAATAGACATGGCTGGAGGAGGCCTAGCAGTTCCACATGCAGGGGTAGAGATATCCAGGGGAATGGTGTCTGATAAATCCTGTGAAACCGCAACAGAAGGTTGGATTTCAGAAGCTGTTTCTACCAGGCTAGAAGAGGCCTCGGTAGAAGGCAAGATATCGGCTGAAGAAAGAACCGCTTGCTCGGTTTCGGCCGAAACAGAGACACTCGTGGTTTGCTTAAACGCGGTTTCGGCCGAAACCGCGGACCGCGAGTGTCGGTCCTTTTCTTTACGTTTTTTGGTTATTTGCGTAGTCGGAGGATCCGACGGCATAATGTAGGCAAAATCGGAGCCGAAAATCTGCTCAGCAAAGTCCGACCGACGTCTAAGCGTCCGTCGGTTAAAAGAAGCACAGGCTAGACAAGCTGCTACGTCGTGGTCTGGGCCTAAACAATGTATGCAATAGGAGTGGAAATCTTTATGAGGTATTTGTTTCCCACAAGATAAACAGTTATTAACTTTCTCTGACATCGGCTGAGGCAAGAAAGAGTCCCCAACGGGGTACTTAGCTTTATAGAAGTCTTCGAAGTAGTATTCGGTAGTAGTAATCTCTGGATCTGACCGACCGGCACTTGTGAACAGCTTCTGCTTCGGGCGCCACGTGGCAAGAAAGACTGAGGAAAATGGCGTTGGCTGATGCCTTTATACCCGAATAACTGCCGCAATGATGTCGGGTGAAGTGCGACACCAGCCGAAGCCAGACCCAGACTTTGGAATCCGGCCGACCGAAGGGCTGCCTGACGACAGGACAACCCATTTGTAAAGACTGCAGATGCATCCTTGAAGGACATTCTTGGAGGTTGCACTTGTAAGAAATCTTTAACAGTTTGCATAGATTTAGCTTTATCTTCCATCTTTCTTAGAACTTCTTCAGCCTTATTGCCAAACAGGCGGTCCTGATTTAAAGGAGCATCCAACAATTTAGCTTTAACATGATCAGGCAAAGATTGCTCCTTAAGCCAAGCATGCCTTCTAAGCACAGACCCAGTAACAGCAGCCCTGCAGGATGCCTCTAAAGAATCAAAACCACATTGCAAAGTATGTTTTCCAACTTGTTCAGCAGAATGCATTAAATCCTGTAAATCTTTATTTTCCACACAAACAGGAATCAACATCATTTTCTGTTTAAGCAGTCCAATAATATGTTGTTGATATTTTAACATATGAAATTGGCAGTTTAAAGCTCTGAATGCCAAGTTTGTAGAAGTATAAACCTTTTTACCCCGTCTATCCAGCGCCCTGGAGTCTCTTTCAGAAGGGGTATGATTTTTAGCAGTAGAAGCCTTAATGCCCCTGGGCCCCTGAGAAATGGTTTCTGGAGCTGCAACAGGTTTTTTGAAAGGAACTTGTGGGACTCTGGAACTCTGCAGTATCTGTCAAGTTTACTAGGAGTCAGAGGCAGGGAATCAGGGGCCAGACTGGATTCTGAAAACACATCATCAACAATGTCTAGTACAGGAGGTATAGCCAAAGGCCTATGCTGAGGTAGAAGAAGGAAATCCCTAAGCCTCTTTTTTGAATCAGAAAATTCCTGACTTTCCCAGTGGAAATGCTCCCATAAAGTATGTAAAGTTTCCCCAAAAGAAAAATTCTCAGGGGGAGAAGCAGAGGGAATGGAATCCTCTGCATCAGAATCCTCATAAGTAGGTATGTACAAATCCAGGTCGTTAGAAGAGTCATAAGAAACAGAAACCTGATCAGAAAATTCATAATCAAGCTCAGCCCTAGGCCTCTTGGGGGGGGGGGGGGGGGTTGACTACCCCTGATTAGAGTAATTAGATCTTCAGCCATTTTGATCATTTGTTTTTTAGACATAGGGGCCTGAATATGTGGCCTGGGCATCAGTTTTTTAGACATAGATCGAGATTTAGGCCTTAGTAATGAAGACGGTGTTGATTTAAAATGCAAGTCTGTAAGTCTGAATACACCCTCAAAAGCCGGTGCCTGCACAGCGGCTCTGGACCCATCCAAGGTAGAGACATCCGCAGATTCCATAGGTGAAGCATCTTGCGGCATACCAGACTCCAAATGGGTCTCAGTAGAGGCCTGCGAATTAGAAGTAGCGGGTATCAAGGGCTGCGAAAGCGCCTCACTGAGTACCGGCGAACTGGCGACTGGCTTAGGAGAAGCGTCGTCAGCAGTTTTGGACCTCGGCCGTCTGTCTCTGTCTTTATCTTTGCGTTTTTCGGAATCCCAGTAGTTGGACGGCTAACCGACGACATTTCTGGATAATTAAACTGAGAACTGAAATATTTAGAGGCAAAAATGTACCGACGACAGATGGTGCACTGATTAAATAAAGCACAAAACCGACAGCAAGGTACGTCGCGGTCAGGGCCTATGCAAGGAATACAGTACGAATGAAAATATTTATGCGGTATTTGCTTTTCACAAGTAATGCAATTATTAACTTTTACTGACATCGGTAAAGAGCAAGAAAAAGTTTCCCCAACGGGGTACTTAGCTTTTAGTTGAAGACTTCGGTTCTGAAACTCGAAAACGAAAATTTCAGGAGTTGGCCGACCGGTACTTGCGAACTGCTTCTGCTTCAGGCACCGCATGGCAAGAAAGACTGAAGTAATGGCGTCGGCTGCATGTTTTATACCCCTGATGACCTGACGTCATGGAAGAAGGGACAGCAACCGACGCAGGACCCAAGACTTTGTTAATCAGGCCAACTGAGGTCAACCTGCAAGCAGATTACCCAAATGTAATGACTGCAACAGTGAAACACAAAGAACATCTGGAGGAAACATGGGAAGGCAAGCAAAGATAGCAGAAGTATGGACTTTAATGCTGGAATAGGATAGTCCCTACTTGTAAAGAAGGAAGAGGTTTTCTAGGACCTGTTGCAGAAATGTGTGAGAAGGCAGAATACCATTGGCTTTGCACCAAATAGAGAACCTTTTCCGCTTTGCTCCATACAGCCTTCTGGTACTTGTTTTTCTAGTCTCAATCAGGACAGACAAGATGTCCTGAGAAAAGAATTACCTGAACAGAAGTCAATAGCCAATTACCTAAAGCTGCCAAATTCAGAGTTTGCAGAGTGTGTTTGAATGAAATACCCCCTGTTCTGGGTTAGAAAGCCCAAGAAGTATGGTTCTTCCTTTGCTGAATGCCATGAGGAGGGAAAGCCATTGCTGCCTGGGCCAGTAGTGGAGCTATTACAATATTTTTTCGCCTGTCTGGCCCTACCTTTTTCAGTACCCTAGGGATGAGAGGTATTGGTGGAAAGACAGAGAAAGAGGTCTGTCCATTTGAAGGTGAACGTGTTCGCTCTCCATGTCCCTTTATATGGGGGTCTTTCAGAAAAACTTGCTGAGTTGTCCATATTCTGGAGAAGAAAAAAGGTCTGTTTCTGGCACACCCCAACTGTCCATCAAGTCTTCAAAAAACTCACTTTTCAACATCCATTAGTTGGGGTCCAGAAACAGTCTATCAGCAGTTTGTCCTGACCTGATATGTAGGTGGCTATGGCTGTGATCCCTAGTTGTTGTGCCATGAGCTAGTAGCCCATGCTCAGGCAGATCCCGCTCGATAACGCAGTGGGTAAATTTAACAGTATCTTCTTGGACACTCTAAACTCCCTTGCCAGCTCTAGGAGAAATAGAATCAAATCTAACTATACCCCCTGGCTTTCTAAGGATACTAGATCTCTAATGCATAAAAGAGACAGTGCTTGGAAAGCCTGGGTCAAAACAAAATAATTACTCCTACTACAAAACTGCAGGGAATGGAATATTGCCAAGAAACAAATAAATAAGGACAGAAAAATCCTACTACAACTCTCCACAAATCAATAGCAAATTCAACCTTTATAAGTTTTGGTCTACTCTAAACAAAATTCTTTGTCAAGGCTGCCCTTCCAATCCCTCCAGTTTCCCAAATAAACCTTCTCTAAACTGCTACTCTCCTCAATAAACACTTCACTGACACAATTCAAAAACTCACACCCTCCAGCTCCAACACAACTGCTCCCCCTACCCTTTCTAAGCCACTCAACACAAACCTCTTCTCCTTTTAACCTGTTCCCACTTCCTACATTAAATCTCATCTTCTGAAGCTTAAGCCCTGCTCTGCCTCCACAGATAATCTTCCTGCTACCTTCCTCAAACAAGCTGCTGAATCCATAGCCTATCCTCTATCCATACTAATCAAGAGATCCATTCAAGAAGCAACAATCCCTCTCATCTGGACGCTCTTCTTCACCATCCCCTTGCACAAAGGGGGAAACTCTACTGACCCATCCAACTACAGACCCATCACCATCCTATCTCCTCTATCTAAAATGCTCAAAAAATGCATTCACAGCTTCTCAACTATCTACTCCAACAAAACCTCCTGACTCCCACTCAACATGGTTTTCGGCCAAGCCGTAGCACAGCAACTGCCCTCCTATCATTTACTCACACTATCACTGAAGCCCGTGATAATAACCAACTCATATCCTGTCTCTTCCTTGACCTCTCCAAAGCTTTTGATACCGTCTCTCAGCCTTTACTGCTGTCCAATTGATCCAATCTCAATCTATCTCCTGCCTAATTAACCTGGTTCTCTAGCTACCTCTCTCGTAAGCTACAATCTGTCAGATGGCTCTCATCCTGCTCTCTCTCCATTCCAGTAACATCAGGTGTTCCACAGGGTTTCATCTTGGGCCCCCTTCTATTTAAAGTTTTTACTAATGAACTATACACATTCTGTAAACAATCATCCCTAATCCAATACACTGGCAACTTGACTCTCATCTTCATCTCTAGTGATATCTCTGAACTCCATGCCCAAACGCAGGACACCTTTCTATCCATTGAAAAGTGGCTGTCTGAAAATCTACTCATCCTAAACCCCCCCCCCAAAAAAAAAACTCTTGCTCTTTCTCTCCCGCTCTCTCTCCCATCTAAGCCCACCTTTGTTAACACATCCTCCAGTAACATCATCATACAACCTGAACCCCACACAAAGCTCCTAGGCATCATCATTGACAATGAAGTCAAATTTAACTTACATATACTCCAGTGTATTAAAAAAAAAAAAAACTCACCAGAAACTAAGCCTGCTTTATCGTAACAGAAAATTTCTAACGTCCAATGCTAGACTCTCCCTGGCACAGGCACTTCTTCTCCCCTCCATTCTATATGCTGCCCCAACCCTGACCAACATCCAGTCCACAACCTTGCCCAAACTTCAACAAACATACCATAAAATAGCTAGATTTATCGCTAACTCCCCTTACAATTTGCACCATTGCCTTGCACTCAACTCCCTCCAATGGCTTGAACTCCCCCAAAAACTCCTTCTATCGCAATTTCAAATAATACACTCTATACTACACAAACCATCTTCCTGCCCAGCTCTCTCCTCCACAGTATCCCCCTATTCCCCCTCTAGGACCCTCCACACCTTAAACCAGCAACTCCTGGATATCTACCAACCAAAGAAAAATGTGGGCAACTACTCTATAAATGCTCCATGGTCCAAGCTTGGAACAAACTTCCTATACACATACGCTCCATTACCCCAATGCAAGAATAACTGTGGTACTGGCTGGTAAAAACAAGTAATCAAACTATCAATTTTAATGAAAGTCCTCTGTGCTACGTGTATGTACGTGCAGGAGGGTCTATATAAGGAGAACTTAAAGTACAAGTAGCCAGACTGCTGGCATATTACTATCATGTAGCAGATCTCCATGCATGTAAAATAAAGCTGTTTTACTTGCTTACAAGAACTTGGTGTGATTCTTCCAGAATATGTTAGAAGAGTAAAATCTTTCGACATAACTGGCGCTAACGTGGCCCCTGCACGGCGAATCGAACAAAGAGAGGCTGAAAACCTGCGCAGGTGGAGAGAGATCAGGCTCTCCTCGAATGAAAGACCTCCAACTGAAACAGGTTGAAATTAGAGGCCAGTCACTCTTTCCAGATTCAATCCGTGAGGTGGCAGCGAAACAGGGCGGAGGAATCACAAAGGTAAGCAAAAAGAAAAGCTACTTTTTGTTTCTGATTGGAATTTTTGTCTAAATTTTAAGGGACTAGTCAAGGGAGAAATTGAATTTTCTCAAAGTATAAGGGGTATATGTGAATAGATTCCATATACAAGAGATCTCAGGAACAGGAATAGTTTCTCGTAAGAGAAATGGGAACAGGAACCAGTTGCGCCAAAGGCGACGACAAAACTGAAGATGAAAAGTTTATGTTTGATTTACACCCAAAGAATGTAAAGTATTTAGATAAATGGAAAAAAGAACATGGGTTTAGTGGATGTTTAAATAAGTCAGAATGTCAAAATCTAGTAAGATTACTGCGCAAACAGGCAGGAAATAAGACAAGGAAGCAAAAGAAGGTAGGGATTCCCCAGGCACAGAAATGGCTGGAGGAAGCAAATAAAGACATAAGGAACAAAATTTGAAAAAGGGTGTGGTAATTCAAGTGAAAAGATGTGTACTTTGTTCAAAAGGAAGATAATGAAACTTCCATAGTCAGTCGTAGTCACCAGAATCCCTCGGCCCTCCCATCCAGTATCCAGACCCTGCACAGGTTATTGAGGTGCCCCGACCAGGACCCACCGCAATACCAGGCTTCGTGAGTGTCCCCCACGCCACGTATTATATTACAGAGAGAGCCTGCCAACACTCTTGACTTACGAGCGGAAGTATTAGGAGAGAAGGGACTGGAAAATTAAGGAGAAGGTAGATCAGGAAGGAGAGGAATACCCACTGATAGAAGTGGCAAATCCTCAAGGCGAGAAGGCGAGGGTCCTACCATATTGGTCTACCGACCGTGGACCCGTGATGATATCCAAAAGCGGTAGAGGGATTCCCCATCCAAAAGTAGATATGTAAATTCCATACAGACGTAGGGGGCATGAGAATGAGTTATAGATTAAACGCTGTAGAATTTGAACAAGTAATAAGGCAAATCCTAGGACCTGATCGGCACCTTATTTGCGGAACTTGGGACCCCTGCTACCAGAGGAAGGGGAGCCTTGCCGCTTAACTCAAGTGTGTAGAACCAGAATAAAGACTCTCCTAGATAAAATAGAAGAACATTGGAAGCCCAAAGCAGATTGGACTTGCATTAATCAATGCGTTCAATCAGATGACTAAACCGTTGACAATTATCTACATCGTCTCACACAATGTTTTGATGCTCATAGTGGGTTGATTAAGGCAGAAAATCAGGCAAATGACTCGCCCTATGAACAGCAACTGAAAAATGCATTCCTAAAGGGCTGCAAGACAGCCATTGGTAACTTTATACAAAAGCATATGATCACACACAGGACAGCGCCTACAGCCCCTTATGGATTATGCTAGACATGCTGAGAAATACCTGAAGGAAAAAAAATAAAAAGCCCAGACTTTTACAGTTAGTGAAGATGGAACTTTAATGTTAGTTCAAGGTTCCAAATCGCGAAGAGGGCGTGGCACGGGAAGAGGACGAGGACGAGGACGCATAAGTCATTCTGACGATTTCGAGGCTAGGCAAAAGAGGGGAGTGTTTTAAGTGCGGTAAGAAAGGACATTTCGCCAGAGATTGCAGAGGACCGGAGAAACCGATGGTTGCTTCGGTGGTACCGCATGACTATATGATGGTCAAAAGACGTAGATGGAGGGTATGAGGAAGAAGAAGAAAGTGAGAATGGGGAAGTAGGTACAAGTGAAGACGATGGGTGGGGACAGGAAATGGCAGAAAATGAGAAATATCAAATGGTAAATCTAACAGCACTAGCATCAACTATGCAATTGGAATCCCAACCAGTGATCACATTGCAAGTTGAGGGCCGAGACATAGAATTTCTTTGTGACTCAGGGGCTTCTCGAACGTTAGTCAGAAGTACTGCCATATCATCCGATGTTACCTCGGATGAATATGTGCTTGTAAAAGCAGCAAATGGTCGATTTACAAAGAGCCATTGTCCAAACCTCTGTGGTTTACCGACCCAGAGACGAACCAAACCATACGGTTCCGAGTAATAATTTCAGAAATCTGCCCAGTACATTTACTAGGAAGAGATTTAATGCAAGTGTTCGGTATAGCAGCCGTCCCAACCTCCACGGGATGGTGGCAAGGAGAATAGAACTGAATAGTGCAATGCTATTAGAGGGGCAGGGAGATCTACATTACTGGTATAGTAATGATTTGATAGAGACAGGCCCCAGAGTGTAGTGACGGCTCTTACAAATTTGGCATTAAGCAAATACGGCATAACAAATCACAAGGTGTCAGATCCATTACATTGCACAATGTATTACAGAAGATGTGCCGGACCTGATTTAGAATACGAAAAGAAATTTCTTAGTTTTAAAGTCACCAAACTAGTATTGCATAGCCTTTTTGGGACACACTAGGTAATTCTGCAGTCACATGTAGCCTTACAAGGGATATGCAGCTGCTGTATAAGAATGAATTAACCACACATATTTCAGTCACGGAGGGTGAAGGAATGTCATGGTACCTCGTGGGTAAGAAAATAACTGAATGGGTAGGATGGACACCAGAACAGTTGGCAGGTAAGGGCATTCAGGTTCAAAAACTTAACTGGGTTACACAAGCCAGACCGACTGCACCTCAGGGAAGACAAACCGATACAATCCCTGGGACATTATGACTATGTCTCCTTACCCCATGGAAGAATCTCAATTGCAGATGATTCCAAACTCATTATGGTCGCAGGGTCAGCACGATATCGGACTGATTAGAACGGCAGGACAGGTAAAGATTACACCCAAGTCAGAATTTAGACCTCATAAACGGCAGTATCCCTTGAGCAGAAAGGCAGAGGAGGGCATTTTACTGGTAATCACAGCACTTTTGAAAGCTGGAGTATTAATTCTGTGCACAGACTCACCGTGTAATACGCCCTTATTTCCAGTAAAAGAGCCGGAAGGGACATGGGGGGTGGTACAAGACTTACAGGCAATAAATGCCGCGGTGGTACCTCGGCCCCATAGTCCCGGATCCGTCTATTCTGCTGAACGATATCCTTCCAACAGATAACTACTTTTCTGTAATTGATATCAGTAATGCCTTTTCTCTATTCCCTTGCAGGAAGGTAGTAGATTTTGGTTTGCACTTACGCTTATGGGCAAGCGTTATACCTATACCAGGTTACCGCAGGGATACTGCGAAAGTCCGACCATCTTCTCACAAGAGATGTCCACCAATTTGGCTCAGTTCCAACCAGCCCAAGGGTGCCACCTACTGCTGTACGTGGATGATATCCTCCTGGCCGCGACTACGGAAGAACTCTGTAAGTCCGAGACTATTCGACTACTACACTTTCTGGCACACGAAGGACATAAGGTAAATAAGTCTAAGTTACAATTTTGTAAATTAGAAGCACGTTACCTGGGTTATACTATCTCTGGAAAGGGCAGGCGATTAGATGACAGCAGAAAGAATGCTATTTTACAAGCCCCCATGCCAACTACAAAAAAGAAATGATGTCCTTTTAGGCATTACGAACTTCTGTCGTAGTTGGATTCCCAACTACGAAGAAGTGCACCCGCTATCAGACTTAATTTTTGCAATACCGATGGCGGCAAAAGATTTGCTGCACTGGACAGACAAGGCAGTACAGGCATTTACTAGGATCAAGCAACTGATAGCTGGGTCAGCAACATTGGGGTTTCCAGATTACAGTAAGACCTTTATACAGACTGTAGATTGCAAGCAGGGATTTATGACATCTGTTTTAATGCAAATGTATGGAGATAAGTTAAGACCATTGGCATTTTACTCTAGCAAATTAGACTCAGTAGCACGAGCATTACCACACTGTGTGCAAGCAGTAATTGCAGCCGCTTTGGCGGTACAAGCGACAGCCACGTTGGTATTGTTCCATGATCTTACGTTAAAAGTCCCGCACTCTGTAGCAGTCATCCTTCTGCAGGACAAGTTAACATTTCTGTCACCTAGCAGACATTTATCTTGTATGACTACGCTGTTATCGCAGCCACACATGACAATTGAGAGATGCACTACCTTAAATCCAGCGACATTGCTACCTGTTGCTGAAGACGGTATTCCGCATGTATGCTTAGATCTCATACATTCTAAAGTTCTACCAAGACCGGATCTTAAAGATCAACCCTTACTACATGCGGACTGGACACTGTTTGTAGATGGGTCAGCACGCAAAACAGAAACAGGCACCACGAGGTAGGGTATGCAGTTACTACTGCAACTCAGATAATAGAGGCAAGACCACTCCGGGAACTTATCCGCTCAAGCAGCGGAACTGATTGCTGTGACAAGGGCATGTCTCCTTTCAGAGGACAGGAATGTCACTATCTATACGGATAGTCAATATGCCTTCTCTACGGTGCATGTGTTTGCTCAGCAATGGAAAAATAGAGGGATGGTTACAACCTCGGGAAAGACATTATGCACAAAGACCTAATCCTTGAATTACTACAAGCCGTCCAATGGCCACGGGTTTGGCCATCTGTAAATGCGCTGCTCATACCCGTGCTAAGGACCCGGTATCACTTGGTAATGCCCTAGCAGACAAAGCAGCCAAAGAGGCAGCTATGTCCAGTACCTTTTCACTTGAAACCACACCTACAGAATTACAACCAACAGATAAATTTGATTTGCAAACCTTACAAGTCATGCAGGAACTTAGCACAGTACAGGAAAAACAACGCTGGACTAGGTATGGTGTTAGGCAGAACAAAGGAATCTATGTGGGACCGGATAATAAATATGTTTTGCCTACTAATCTTTTTAGATATGCAGCACTAGTTGTGCATGGCCCTTCCCATCTGGGCCCTGCAGCTATGGTTAGAATTATCCACCTTACCTTTTGGACCAAGGGTTTCATTGCATATGCAAAACGCTTTTGTCTATCCTGCATAGTATGTGCTAAATACCACGGGAGGGTCAGAGTTGCTCCGGCATCATTTCCAACACCCCTATCCTTTTCATACAATATGTATGGACTTCATCGAATTGACCCCGCACAACTAAAGAAGTTTGTGTTAGTAATAGTAGATGCATTTACTAAGTGGGTTGAGGCTTTTCCGGTGACACATCCGGATGCTCAATCAGTGGCTAAAATTTTGGTCAATCACATCGTCCGCACTTTGGACTTCCTACACGCATCTACTCTGACAACGGCACACATTTTGTCAATCAGATCATACAGAAACTGTCTACAGTTTTCCAAATTGAATTGAAACACCATTGTGCCTACCACCCACAGTCAGCAGGGTTGGTGGAACGCCATAACGGCATTCTAAAAGGCAAGTTGAGAAAACTCATGGCCGAGACACATCAGTCTTGGATTACCTGTCTACCTCTAGCCCTCCTTTCCATGCACAACTCCCACCTCAAAAGGAGTCACCCCATTTGAGTTGTTGTATGGGAGACCTTATTACGTCCCGCAGTGGCAAAACTTGTTGCCTGCGGAACATGAGGGGGGTGAGGAGATAGCTGAGTACATGAGGAAAATGCTGACCAATACTAACAGCTGTTTAACGAATGATTGTTTTTCAGGTTCAAGAGACGACAAGATCACGGAAATCAGACCCGCGAGTGGGTCTGGATCAAAATAATAAACGCAAGAATTGGGCATCCCCAAATGGGAGGGCCCTACCAGGTGCTAATCGCAACTCCAACAGCAGTTCGGATTAAAGAAAGGTCCTCATGGATCCACCTAACGCACTGCAAAATCATAAAACATTTTAAGTTAAATAAAGACTTGAGTTCCCTGAGGAACAAACAGACAGCAGCAATCATGAAGGACAATAATGAGAATAAGAGAAAATGGTTCTATTGCAATGTTTTATTGTTTATAACTATTGTGATTGTAATATTTCTGTTTTGGACATTTCTGTCTTTTAATGAAGCTAGCCATTCAAAAGAGACAAACACACCAGCTGGCATCCAAACTTTAATACATATCAAGCGATTAAATATGCATATGCATCCTCAATGAATGTCTCAAATTGTTGGGTATGTACTGCAATACCTACTGTACACAGTGGCTTAATGTTAGGGACAGCCCTCTGGGAATAAATGATACTTGGAATAGTTTGTTGTTTGAAACCACAGAAGTACCACTGAGAGACAAGGTGGCGCTGCCTCTTCTGGGGCCAAAATGGAACAGTGTGTTTTCAAAAGATTGGGAAAGTTAAGGTGGGGCTGAGCCAATGTAATTTGACAATAGTTCATAATTGTACCCTAGAAGGGCAGTGTGAGACCAAGTTTGGAGCTATAAAAAAAGACATCAATGTAAATGATATTAGTTTTGTTGAAAAAATGCTGTATGTATATGGCCTGTTATTTAAGGGGCTAAAGCCAAATGGGAGTTATGAATTTGCAACCAATATTACCATCAAAACAAATGATTGCTATTTTATTTGTGGTAGGAAAGCATGTAAATGGTTACCATATGGCTGGTCAGGAAGCTGTTTTTTGGGATATCTGATACCAGCTATCAGACACGCAAATGCGTTGCCTCAAGGTAAAATACGAAATGCACGTTCTCTTAATAAACCTATTAATCCCGTTGGTAACATTGATGCGTCATGGATTTATCACCATGACTTGGCACACGTCAGCAGCAAAGGACTCTCACATATGGACCTAGGCGATGATGTAATTGCTTG
The DNA here is from genome assembly GCF_019279795.1 of Protopterus annectens. NCBI lineage: Eukaryota > Metazoa > Chordata > Ceratodontiformes > Protopteridae > Protopterus > Protopterus annectens. The sequence goes on along the minus strand of NC_056733.1, from coordinate 278,013,999 downwards.
GGCTGGTATTTTGCCAGCATATGGGACAGTAAAATCCATCTGGGAACTGAGAAAACTGTCAAAACTGTTAGAGACTCTGAGTAATGCGACATTTTCAGCGCTAGAATTGGTGACGGACGAATTAACGGCGATGAGAACAGTAGTGTTGCAGAACCGTATGGCGCTCGATTTCACCCTAGCGGCGAAAGGAGGTACTTGCGCTCTGATACACGAGGAGTGCTGCTCGATCATCCCTGATAACGAGCACGCGATTCAGAGCCATCTTGAAATAATTCAACAAGTTTCTGAACTGACTAAACCTGGTCCAAACCCCTTGACTGACTTTTTCCAAAATCTGTTTGGAAACTGGGGTTCTGTGTTGATGAACATTTTAATTGCTGTATGTGTTGGTGCAATCATATTTTTGCTGCTTGGCTGCTGTTGCATACCATGTATCAAAATGATAATATCGAAGGTTATCTCTGCCAATGCTACAAAAGCATATTTCTCTGATTATGAGAAGGTATACAACGATCTGGGATTGTGTAAAATAAACAGTATACAAAATGTTGTAAGGGGAAATGTGGAAAAATACTGAAGTCAACATATTTTGTATTCTGTATTTAAAGGGTTAAGCAGAAAATGTTCACTGCGTGCAAACTGAAATGTTCTGGAAAATGTTGATCACTGAGGAATGCAGGAGTTAATCTTAAACTACTGATAAGGAAGTTAATGGTGCAAGAATAACTGTGGTACTGGCTGGTAAAAACAAGTAATCAAACTATCAATTTTAATGAAAGTCCTCTGTGCTACGTGTATGTACGTGCAGGAGGGTCTATATAAGGAGAACTTAAAGTACAAGTAGCCAGACTGCTGGCATATTACTATCATGTAGCAGATCTCCATGCATGTAAAATAAAGCTGTTTTACTTGCTTACAAGAACTTGGTGTGATTCTTCCAGAATATGTTAGAAGAGTAAAATCTTTCGACAATTACACTTCAAAAAAGAGCTAAACTTTATCTACTTAACACCAAGACATGCCCATGTCAGGACCCTAACTTAACTCCTCCACACTCTTGTATTTCATTCCCATCATAAGTGTATTTACACTAGTCTCAACCTTTTTCACTTTTTAACCTAACTGATACTTATTCTGGTAAATGCAATCTTTAAATACTGATAGCTTATTTTTTGCTGTTGATTTTGCTATTTATCTGTAGTGTTACTTGTATGTTGTTATGTGTATGTTGCTCACTACTTTTTTTTTTTTTTTTGACATGCTGTATTTGTAATTGTACTATCTTGGAGTGTAAAATTTTATTATACTGTAAACTGTTTTGTAACTGAGGCTTTTCTTTTGGGTCTCCACTGAAAATGGGCTACTCACCCAGCTGAACTAACCCAGTTAACAAATGTCAATAAATAAATAAATGAAGAAGGTTAGGAATTAATTCCCTCATTTGTTTGTGTACCACATCTGTAATCTTTATGGGTCTGTGAATCAATTTTTTCTCGAAATGGGGGAAGGGGATCTACATATGCAAGTTCTTCATCACCATTTCATTCTGTGGAATCTGTCTCTCAGGGTGGGGGGACTGTCCTTTTCTTTTCTTAGGGGAAGTTCCTAGCGCACGTTCATTTTTGTAGGGTGGGTTGCCTGGACTTCATGAAATCTATGATGTCCTGCTGCAGCATGATGCAGTCTTGGTCCTGTAGACAGACCTTGGTGGATGAGGCAGGTGGCTTTGTCAGCACTGGCTAGGGCAAACCTCCCTGCCTCTTGGGCTTGGGAATGCCAGCCTTAGAGGAACTCAATGCCTCAGATCATGGTCATATGGTTGCAACCTCAATCCAGTCCCCAGGTAATTCCTCCCTTACTTTCACCACAGTGATACCACCCACAAACCTGGATACCAGCATCCTGGAGTCATAAGTTGTGACTTGCTTAGTGGTTTCAGACCCAGCTGATGTTGTTCTGGTGTTGGCATGTGTGCAGCTGACCTGAGACTTGGGAGGCCTCCAGGGGTGTTGCACCAGAGGACTCACGTCTAACAGGCATCAGACTAGGGGGCTGCAAAGGGATCTCACCTGTGGTGCTGATCTCGAGTCTAGGTAAGAATCAGATATAGAAATGTCTTCAGCCTGCCTGACATCCTTCTCCTCTGGGTGCTTATCCTTTCACTTCTTAGGGACGATGACCTAGGAAATGGCAGACACCACTGTGTGAGAAGGCTCAGCTCTAGCTGAATCCAAGTACTGCTGGAGGGATTCGGTCCTGCATGTAATGGTCTTACTACAGAACTAACACAAAAAGGGCAATTACATATGTTGTGCTGAGGCCCTAAGAAAAAAGGAAATATTACTGGAAGTCTTTGCAGGGGATTTGTTTCCCCACACGGAAGGTAATTATTAACAAAATACTAAAAGGTACAGGGATAAGAAAAGTCAACAAAGGGGTACTTATCTGAAATGCTCTGGTGATTCATAATGACTGACGGATTGACAATGTGAACCAACTCAGTCTTCTGCACTGGACTACAAAGCAAGGAAGAAATGAAGATGCTGCTGGACGATGTATCTCCTATACTCCTAACATCCTTAATGTCAGATGGCAGTGGACATTCATCGGCTGAGGGATGTTAAAAGATGCTGGTATTTGGGTCAGTCATGGGCTTCTGCATGGCAGGAAGTCCCAAAACTCAGTGCTACAACAATGACTATGATGAGCATCAGTAAAAAACCCAAAACCAGGTCTGACGAGTCAGTGATAAGAAATGACTAATACTGGGCCTCTAGCAACTCAACATTCAGGCATAATGAAAACCATTGCAAGATTAAATCAGATTTGTGTACACATCGGAAATACAGAACCCAGAGGAAAAATCACATTGCCTAAATCCATCCATCCTCACCCCCTTTTTCCATTTTGCACATGGGTCGGGGTGTCACTTCAACAGTGACATCACTTCAGCAAAATCACAAACTACTGCTTATGCAGCTATTTCATAACTTTGATAAAGAAGGCCCTCAAAAGAGCCTAAGATGACACATTGCAACAATCAGAATAACTAACATAAAACCATCTTACCTTTTATTAATGGACTGCTCCTCCTTCTCATAAGGCCTGACAAACCACTTGCCAAGTCTTACAAAGTTCTTTTCCATCAGACACCTATAATAAAATGATAGAAGTTTTAAGTCAGCATAAAACAAAAAAGTAACATGGATTACAAATTTACAGGATTCTGACAACAGCTGCATCTTCAGTTTGACATTTTGTCTAAACATTCTAGTCCTGCACGAGTAACACTAAATAATGGTGCATTTTCTATAAGACAAGAGATAGTGCACCCCTGATGTAATACTCTCTCCACCAGCAAAGATGCACTAAATTCTCTCTGATAATGAGGGAGACTACATCAAGAAAAGAGAAAGAAGCTATACTATTGGTAACATAAGAAAGGAAACTATACTAGTAAGAAAAAAATAAATAAAAACATAGTAGAATGAAACACTTGTGCAACGATACATTACCACACATATACAGGCGTTCTGTACAGCTCAAACAACATTAAAGGAGTAGGAAAGATCTTCCTTTTCTGGAATCCCTGACTTAATCAGTGGAAGCTAGTGACTTCAAAGAAAAAGGAGAATGCAGGAAGCAAGTGAATGGGTGGGGCTCTATTACAGCAGGTGTCAATGACCATTACTTATGACCAAACAACAGATGAGGTCATTTACTTTTACTTACAGATTGTTTCAGTATGCACCCGCTCATTATAACCACACTACTGAATACATGCACCTCAGATATCTAACTGCACTCAACAAAGTCAGCCTTAAGTAACACTGGAGGGCTAGACAAAGGACTCCATGGGGGACCACTATTGCGCACCAGTTCCCCTGCACCTCCCGAGTGCCCCTCTCTCTCTCCCCTGTTTCCTCCCATTTTCTGGTCCCAGAACTTCCACACAGATCCACATTTTGTCTTTAGCTCCTCCTCATGCTTTTAAGCACAGTCTGACAGACTAAAGCTTCACTGTAGTACATTTGGAAGAAGTGAACGAATTAAGCTGGGGGTCTGGAGGCTGCTAGGCCCCCAGACATCATAGACTTCTCTTTGCTCTAAGGTCATCTTACAAAAAATTAATAACAAACTGTATTTATTTATTAATTTTTACATGTTTATTTCCAATGATGGCTGGAGTGGAGTGTTAGAAAAAATCACAAGTAAGGAAAGAAATTCAGTTTAATTTTTCCTTTCATGGAAAATAAGTTGCATGTAAAGCCAACAAAATAATATTAACCAATTAACTGACAGGACATGTTCTTGCAATGATATACAAATCTTACCAAAGTTCCAGCCCTCCTACCCCTCCAAAATAACTTACCTTCTGACTACCCTTCTAGTGTCAGACTGGGATGAAAGTTAAAGCACAAACTGCCAGAGGCATATGTTATACAACCAAGGGTCTGGGTGAAGAAACCAAAAGTAGATGGATAAAACCCGTAAGGAGTCAGGAAGTACATACAAACTCCACACACAAGACATCACAGCCAAAAACTCAACCAGAAACCCAAGGGATATTAGACGGCATCATTACTTAGAGCAAAACTCTTCCAATATCAGTCACTATCATAAATTTCCTGCACAGACCACCACAGCCACTTAATAAATACAGTACTGATGGCTGGATGTGATGGAAACTGGAAAAAAAATACGTCCAACTTGTTACTTTTAGGTCTTCTACAACCCCTACACTACATATTCACAGTCATTTTCAGAAACGATCCCCAAACTAATCAGTTACAGACACATGATTGACAGTGCACCTCAGATATTTGGCTGTGTTAAAAATAAACCCAGTCACATATTCCAGCTGGCTTCACAAGAAGGCACATTACCTTTACAAAGTGAGATTATGACTGCTTAAAATGAACAAATTACAAGTGTCAGTAACTTTCATAAACCCCCGTGCTCAGCAATTAAAGCCAATGTTACTGACTGTATACGCCTCAGACATCAGAAAGCGATAAAATAAAAAATAACTGTCTGCAACAATTTAACTATACTATACCTACACACACACATATACACAGATGTGATCATTAATTGCTGCCACTTGTATGTCTGTGACTGTATTCTTTATGTACTCTTTAGAAGTTTGGTTGCAATCGAATGAATAAATACACAAATAACTTCCACGCAGGCATTTACCTTCTCAGATCACTACTGTCAGAATACAGCATGGAACCCACTGCAAGGCTTCATTCCACATATCTTAGCCACTTAGCTCAAGAATCAAGGTGGAAGCTAAAAAATAATGATGGACAAATGACCAAGATCAGGGACAGCTAAGGTCTTTACATACTTAGAATCTTGCTAGAACAACAAACAGGCATGATTTCTGAAAGCTAACAAGTCTGAAATTCAGCCAGATAAACCATAAACCTTATGAGGAACAGACCAAAATATGAGGTAAAAAAAATACATTCTGCAAAAGCTGAGAGCATCTACGTCCCTTCCCCACACATACATAAACATATGCACAAAAGAAAATCAATTAAAGCTACTTGAATGACACTTATTATACTCTTTAGATGTTTGATTGCTATCAAACGAATGAATAAATACATAAATAACTACCACACCAGTATTTATCTTCTCAGCTGAATGCTGTCAGAATACAATGTGCAATCCACTGCAAGCCCCCCAATATGTCTCAAATGCTTAGCTCATTGCCTTTATATAATTAGAAAGTGCTAGAGTAATATGCATGCTTTGCATTAACATGCTTTTTCTGAAGGCTATTAAGTCTGAATCTTAAATATCGATCATGATTTAGTAGTTTCAGTCCCCACTGAATTTCCAGAGCAATACAAAATTTACAGGAAAACAGGTCAAAATATTAGGAAAAAAATCACAGGCAGCTGAACCCTTCTACTCCCCAAACCTCTCAACTTCTTTGCTCAAGCATTCTGGACAAATCCAACAACAAGGGGGCAAACACTCAGAATCAGAGACAATATTTAAATAAGATAATTATTCAATTAACAGACACACACAGGCACTACGGTGAGTGTGAGAAAAAACAGTCTTTTTTTCTCTCTCCCTCCCTCTTTCTCTTTATATATTTATTTAGTTAAATGGATGGTCCAACATGAGTAAATTGCCCCTTTACAGCAGAGTCCTGGGGAGAAAATCTCCACGAACATATTACAAGTATACAAAATACTTTGTACATAGAAAATAAACAGACTTTACAGCATATATACATAACGTGGTATAAGACAAATGTATTTGCTAGTAAATGGTAGTACTGTACAAATATATTTTCCAAGATGTCCACTATTTTGTAGTATCTTTCATTTTTGATTGTGCTAATGACAGATGCAGTTTTGAACCTCTGGATGTAGTGCTTAATAGTTCATTTAATGAACCATTACTACATGATTTTATGTACTTTGAGACAATATTGCTCTGGTAATATTAGAAACAGGTTTTCATCAACATGCATTTTCTGAACAATCATTAAGTATGAAGCTCTACTATTTAACTTTACTGACTATAATTCTCAGTGACTTACCTGAAAATCAAACATTTCTGGAGGCAAAGATTTTGCAGTAAAATCAGGGAAAGTAGAGAAATACGCTCCTCTCCCCTCCTGCCCCCCCCCCCACATACATAGACACACGTGCACTACCTAAAGATAAAAACTAAAAGTCGAACCAAAACTATCAATCTAAAAGACAGAACGTCAAAATACTGAAATCACAAAACAAAAAGAAAACATTTTTTGCAAGGGGGTAAGCCTCTATCATGCATCCCCCCAACAACCCTGCTACTTGTATATACCAATTCCAACAGCATACAACAGTAGGAAGGGGCAAATTCCCAATCCACAGAGTACATTGACCTCCCCCTAAGTAATGTCAGCATTCTGCCATCATACGACTATTCAACTGCTTGTGCCAACATTAGAAAAGTTCAACCAAACAGAAAAGAAAAAGAGAGAAAGAAGGAACTACAGAGTTTTGTTCTTCTTTCAGCTTTTCCCGGTTAGGGTCGCCACAGCGGAACTCCGGTCTGCTAAGGATTGGTAGTAGATTTTTATGGTGCCAAGGTGCCAGCTCGACGCCCAACCTTCAACGAAGGCACAAAGAAGGAACTACAGAGTCAGCACCTTTTATTTTGAGACCTTGAGAAAAGTGTTGAACTTTAGGTTTCTACAGTCTTTCATTTCTGGGCACTGTGAGCACTCTAACAGCATTCCCAGCTTTGGTCTTGTGTTAGTACAGGTTCTTTAACCCCCAACCCCCACCCTCCTGAATTATAAGGGAGACTAAGTGCACTTATTTATTTAGCACAGGAGTTACCCCTTTCCTACTATTCTGAGGATGTTGGGGGGAGGGGGAACCATAAAGTCATGGGTGCTCCTGGTGACAGTTTCAACTGACATTTTTTCTTGCACTGGCCCTTTTTCTCTTTTGCTTGATTACTTTTCCCTTGCCCATAACAATAATGGTAAGGTAAAGAGAAGCAGTTCCTTCCTTACCTGAGCACAGGTGACTGAAGAAGATGTTCCACTGACTGCATTGTCTTGCCCTTTTCTTCCACTTTTTAAGACTTCACTGGTGGGGTTCCAAAGAGCAAATCCTTACCTAATGGGGCAATGAGGCGCTTCATCATGTCATTCTCTAGTGGGGAATGCAGCTTCTGCCAGGCATGTCATCTTATAACTGACCTTGTTGCTGTCACCTTGGATACTGCTACAATACATCATAACTACACTTTATGGAGCGTTCTCCTACTTCATTAACATTGTGATGGAGTTCTAGTAACACTGTCCACAGGAACCCATCAGATACTAATCCAATTTTGACCTCAATCTGTTCCAAGACAGCAAGCAATACGATAAACATGCACACCTCATAATTGAAGGCCTTGAAGACCACAGAATAGCAATGTACACTTTCCTCACAAACCAGTCTAGCATTGTTTTCCTTTTTTTTAATGTTAACATCTTTATTAAATCATAATTACAAAAGGAGCATAAGTAGACACGAATTAACAGAAAACAAACCAAAGAGATATATTTATCATTACTTTCATTCAAGAAATGTGTGTATGTAGATATATATATATATATATATATATATATATATATATATTTTTTTTTAACCAATTATCACTCACACGAATGTTACATAAATTGGTCAATTCCTGCCACAACAATGTATTTCCCTGGTTATCTGGAAAAGAACTTGAAGCAGGAACCAAGTTCCCTTCTTTGGTTTTACAAATAAACAGCTGGATACATCTCCAGATTCATGTAAAAGAATTTACAGAACTCTTGGACACTTTACAAAACATCAGACTTCTTAGAGGCAAGATACTGGATGTTAGATTCCTCAGAAGCAGCCAAGAAGGAATCCCCTAAAGCTACCAGTACTGGAGGAAATGCTAATGGTTTAAAGGTGTTCAGACCTTACCAATCAAAGTATCTTGTCTGGGCAATGAATAGCTCTTTGGCTTCCTGTGTAAAATGGTCTGTCATTCTCCAAACAGCATCTTCAAATGACATTTCCTCTGTAGGAGAAGCAGAGGATATCTTGTAATCTGTGCATCATACCTCAGTGGGAAGACTTCTGGGAAGCATAATACAATTTTTACTCCACAGTTTCTAAGAAGTCAGAATCTCTATTTTGCAAATGAGACTCCAGACACTGAACACTGATATGCAAGTTCTGAAAGACATGTAGGACCTCATGAGATGAGGAGATCCACTCCTGGAAAAATGGCTGTATGAAGTCAGGGGGAAGAGGCCCTGCCAGTTACCCAAGGCCCAGGCAACACCAGGGATCCTGGATGGGTAGATTTCCTACGCTTGGATTTTTGAGCCCCCTTTGATGGGGCAACTATTCTGGAGGTCTACAGCTAGGGACTGGTGTCTCAGATCTCCACCTTTTTGACCAGGGATATCTTCCCTAAACGAAAACATAGGATGACTGTCCTCCCCTTCAGAAATGACAAAATGGGCTCATGTATCCACATGTCAGAGTCAAGTTCGAGCTCCACTCAAAGGCTTGTGTCTTGGTCCACAGGTATGGCAGCCTCCAAAGTGACATATTCAGAGGTCTCAGACAACAGAGGTGTGTGGGCTACAAAAGCATCTCACTAACACCAGTACCCTCAAGTGAAAATGGAATGATACACACCTTAGTCACATCATTGGCTGCATCCATTCAGTCCCTGACTGCTGTTTCCTTAAGCTGCTTCTTCATACACTTCTTCAGAAAAATACTATATGTCGGAAACAAACTAGAAGATGACCTGGCAGCACAGGCCAAGGCCTCAATCCTCTTGTCTAAATAGTTTTGAAGGGAATGATCCCTTCTCCTAAGTATTTTGGGTGCAAACATTGGGTACAAGGCCTAGGCAGAATACACAGCAGCTGTGGAAATCTTTATATGGAATTTGCCTTCCACATGCACACCATCCTTGTTTCTTAACATCAGACATACCTGTTACACATAAGCAGTTATCTGACCCCCTCTTAGACAATACAATTTCATATATTATAAAAAAAAAAAAACAATTCTAAGGTAGCAGGATGAGCTCCCCAATGGGGTACTTGCCAGTACCAAGTTGTAGAGCAGGTGGAATGTTTACAAACTACAGGCACTATATCAACAGCTCATATGGGCTGCCACAAGAGAGGGTTAAAAATGCATGAGCAAATGCACTTTAAAAAGGGAATGTACTGACATCCTTAAGGGGCAGGCTTCTGCCCGGCCTACAGGGAGAAGGCTGCTAAACTCCAAGTCAGTCCAGAAGTCAGGGTTCTGCAACAAAAGTTTCAGTAGTCAGTAGTACTGCAACAGTGAACATAGAATAATAGTGCAAGCACATCAAAAATTACTTAAAATGTTTTAACAGGTAGACTCGAAGGGAGGCTCCAATATAAAAAGGATTACGTTAGGGTATCCTGTGAGTTGCAGATATCTTTCCCTTGCATATCTACTGCCATGCTACAATCATCTGCAGCAGTTATAAGACATGAGCAGAATCAGTACCATTGTCTTACATCTAGGGTGTTAACACATTAAGTTATTCCTTCCATGCAAAACTTCTCTATCAAATGAATCCACACAGCACATCATGTGGAAAGATGTTGCGATCATAGCTTCATATATACCTTGGGTGGAAACATTCTACAAAAACGAGACTGCAATGCTCTTAACATTCATCTTCAAGGCAAAGTACTATGGTACTTTAGAGAACGCAGATGATCATCTGCTTGCAGTAATACCTTGGTACCCTCACAGCTAGCAGAATTTGAGCTCATCAATGAAAACAAAGTCATCTGTTGTTTCTTGTCTATTACTCCCACAGCTTGTGTAATAGTGTAGAGAGGAACTCCTTCCTTTAGCTGATGCTTCAGGATAAATGAACCAAAAATGTACAAAATGAAGAAACTGCTAACATGGATAATTCAAGACATACATACTGTAATAAGTCAAGCACAATTTTTCCAGCTAAAACTTGAAACACAATTTTTCTAGGGACACTGTGGCCTTTAGTAAAAACAAGTACAAGACCAGTGTACACATCATACCAAATGTCTATTTATTTAACTCATTCACTCCAACGGAGCTCAGGAAGTTTGCACTGTAACTTCCAATGGGCAGAGACAAAACTTTCTGACAGAATCAAATTATGTCCTTGCATTTCAAACAAATGCTCATATCTCTGGGATGGGTCCCTATTAATTTAGCTAATGCAATGAATTGCGAACGCTGACTAGTCGTATGTTATTATGTGAAATAGCAAAATACCGAAAGCACGGAAAGTACAGTTTTGTACCTACCATAAATGTAGATGTTCGAGGATCCACATTGCTGCAGTCCTAACCATTGGGGTAGTCCGCTGTCCCAGTCGGCCCGAATACCAAAGTATATGGCTGACGTCGGTCACGGCGCATTAGTCTGACGTCAGGACGTCAGGGTACTAATGCGCATGACCGACGTCATATCCTCAGTCTTTTCTTGCCCCAGATGTCAGAAGACCCTAAAAAGACAAGGCCAAAACCAAAAACACCAAACACTCCTGCACCAAAAATATGTACAATATATACAAAAATACAAGAGTACAACCTCACCCACACAACCACCCCTAAACACAGAGGGGAAGGAGGGAGATTGGACTGCAGCAATGTGGATCCTCGAACATCTACATTTATGGTAGGTACAAAACTGTACTATGTTCTTCATTCCACATTGCTGCAGTCCTAACCATTGGGTAGAATCCCAAAGCAGAGGTAAGGGAGGCTGGCAAATCATAAAGAAGCAGGAGCTGTCAACATGCCTTGCAAAATAGCTGTGGCAAAACCAGCCCTAGATTTAGAGTAGAGAGGAAGGTGGTAATGCTTAGAGAAAGTATGCACTGAACTCCAAGTAGCTGCCTCCAAAATATCCTTAGTTGCCACCCCTTAGAAATGCTGTTGAAGTGGCAGTAGCCCTAGTGGAATGAGGCCTAATCCCAGCTGGAATCTCCTTGCCATGATGGGAATAACAAAATGCAATGCAAAACCCAATCCACTTAGAAATAGTTTGTTTTGACACAGGCTTGCCCTGAGAACTCAAAGCAAAAGAAACAAACAACTGCTGAGACTGCCTAAAATCCTTAGTCCTGCTTAAATAATAACGCAACTGCCTGTGTACATCTAAAGTGTGCAAAATCTTTTCCCCCTTATTTTGGGGATCTGCATAGAAAGTAGGCAAATGAATAGTTTGGTTTAAAGCCACACTAGAAACCACCTTAGGCATAAAAGGAGGATTAGTACGTAATGATACCCTATCCTTATGGAAAATCAAAAAAGGCTCTACCGCCATAAGGGCCTGCAATTCAGAAACCCTTCTTGCAGAAGTAATGGCCAACAAAAAAGCAGTCTTCCATGACAAGTACTTCAATTCAGCAGTAGCCGCCGGCTCAAAAGGTTGTAGAGTAAGTTTCTCCAACACAAAATTGAGATCCCAAGCAGGAGTAGGAGCTCATGGGGGTCTTATATTCTTTGCCCTCTAAGAAATTGCTTGAACAAAGGATGAAAACAATGGTGGGTCACAATCATAGTGAGCTGAAATTGCTGCAGCATGAATCTTAATGGAAGAGAAAGACAAACCTTTGTCCAATAACTCAGTAAGACATTGAAGAGCCACACTCAAATTAGGCTCAGAAATCTCCAAATTCTTTGCTGCACTCCAAAATAAAAATCTCTTCCATTTTTCTGCGTACACTTTCCTTGTACTAGGTCTTCTGGCTTCCATAATCACATTTAAAACTTGTTGAGGAAGTTGAGACCTGCTGTGTTTCAAAACAGAATATGCCAGGCTGTTAGATGAAGAGAGTGAAGCTTGACATTGAGCAGGTGACCGTCCCTCTGAGACAACAGGTGTGGAATCAAAGGTAAAGGCCATGGAGGCTTCCTTACCAGACTCCTCAGTAATGGGTACCAGTGTTGTCGAGGCCAATCTGGAGCTATTAAAATCATCCTTGGCTTGTCTTGTCTGACCTTTAGGAGCACCTTTGGGAGAAGAGGCAGAGGTGGAAAGGCATACACATGAAGATTTTTCCAACTGAAAGAAAGAGCATCCACTTTCCAAGCCGTGTGATGAAACCTCTTTGTGCAAAACTTTGGCAGCTGGTGGTTTAGTGGAGAAGCGAACAGATCTATGTCTGGAGTTCCCCATGACACTGTCAATATTTGAAATACATGAAGATCCAGTTTCCACTCGTGGGGATCCATGATTTGTCTGCTTAACACATCTGCTAAGGAGTTCTGTGCTCCCGGCAGAAACCTTGCCTGAAGAGTTATATGCAAGCTGAGCGCAGTCTCCCATAAAATCATTGCTTGCCTGCACAACGGGTAAGAATGTGTTCCCCCTTGTTTGTTGATGTACCACATGACAGTTGTGTTGTCTGTTAGAATCAACACCTGCCCTGGAAGAAGTAACTCCTTGAAAGCTATTAATGCAAACTGGACTGCTAACATCTCCTTCATGTTGATATGTAGATGCTGTAGTCTGGCAGGCCACTTGTCTTGTATCCACTTTCCATTTAGATGAGCTCCCCAAGCAATGTCTGAGGCATCTGTCGTTAGAATCTGACTCGCCTCTGGGCGGGTCACAGAGAGTCCCTTGTTTAGGTGACATTCCTGAGCCCACCACAAAAATTCCTTCTGAATGCAAGGTATTATTTGAATGACAGTGTCCAAATCCTGGCAGTGCTGTGTCCATACATTTTTGAGATACCATTGCAGCTTCCTCATATGCAGTTTGGCATTGGGAAGCACCAGAATACAAGATGCCATGAACCCTAAGGCTTGAAGGACTGTCCTTGCAGTCAGCCCGGACTGAAGAGATAGTTGATGGAAGTAAATGGAAAGATTCTTTTGTTTGTCCGGGGTTAAAAAGGCCATCTGGGCTGCTGTATTCAGTCTCACACCCAGAAAGCACATGTCTTGAGAGGGTACTAGACTGGACTTTATTTCGTTCACAGAATACCCTAGGCATCTTAGCACTGCTATCACATATTCCAAATGCTGTAAAGGTCTTCCTTTTCTTGAGCTAGAATCAGGCAGTCGTCCCAAGTAAGGATAGATTTGAATTCCTTTTAGCCTGAAGTAAGCTATCACTGGAGCCAGAACCTTTGTGAATACTCTGGGCAGTAGATAAGCCAAAGGGCAATGCAGAGAACTGATAATGGGAATTTCCAGCTCGAAAACGCAGATACTTCCTGCAACTTAGTCTGATAGGCACATGAAGGTAAGCCTCCTTGAGATCTAAAGTTACCATCCAGTGATCTTTGCCCAGCAGAGGTAAAAGCTGTTGTAACGCCAACATTTTGAACTTGGGAATGTCCAGATAAGTGTTGAGGATAGATAAATCCAAAATTGGTCTCCATGTGTTCCCCTTCTTTGGTACTAGGAACAGGCGAGAATAAAATCCTAGGCCCCTTTCTGGCACAGGAACTGGCTGAATGGCCCCTATTTGGAGTAACAGAGAAATTTGCTTGTGAGCCTCTTTTCTTTGTAGAGGAGGAATGTCTGGCATGCCTTTGAAAGGAGGCAAGGTATGGAAATAAAACCTGTAACCGTGGTGAATGATATCCAAAACCCATTTGTCTTGGGTAATTAAATCCCAATTTTCTTTGAAAAGAGCCAACCTTCCTCCCAAAGGTGCTGCCAGACGAGAACGCATTGGCAGCTGAAAAGGCAGGTCATTGGGTCTGTTTACGAAAGGACTGACCCCTGCCCTCACCAGAAGTCTGAGCAGGTGAACTCCCTGTTCTAGGCCTAAAAGAACCTTGAGCTCTGCCCCTACCACGCCTAGACCTACCCCTAGACTGGGAATCATAAGCAGGATATGTCCATCCCTTAGTAGGCCAATTTCTACTAAACTTGGAGGCTGCACCTGCAAAAATCTTTAACAGTTTGCATAGACTTAGCCTTGTCCTCCATTTTCTTTAAAACTGCTTCCACAGGCGAACCAAACAACACGTCAGACTGTAAAGGAGCATCCAAAATCCTTGTCTTAACATGCTCAGCTAAATTCTGATCCCTCAACCAGGCGTGCCTACGAAGAACAGAACCAGTGGCAGCCACCCTCGAGGAGGCCTGCACAGCATCAAAACCACATTGCAAGGAATGCTTACCCACCTGTTCAGACACATGAACTAAATCCTGCAACTCTTTACACTCAATACCTTCCGCCAGAGCATCCACCTTAGACTTCAATTGTGAAAGGAGATAATTTTGATATTTTAACATGTGAAACTGGCAATTCAACGCCCTCATGGCTAAAGTGGAAGAAGTATACACTTTCTTTCCCCATCTATCCAAAGCCCTTGCCTCTTTATCAGGAGGAACAGGATTTTAACAACAGAAGCCTTAACACCTTTAGGCCCCTGAGAGACAGTTTCGGGTCTGCCCTAGGACTCTTAAAAAGATATTTATGAGCTTCAGGCACCCTATAGTACCTATCCGGTTTAACTGGGGCAGGAGGCAAAGAATCAGGGTTCAGGGAAGCCTCTGCAAAAACATCTTCCACCACATTCAGAACAGGAGGTATAGCTAAAGGCCTATGCTGGGGTAAAACAAGAATTCCCTAAGCCTCTTCCTGGAATCAGAGAAATCTTGACCTTCCCATTTAAAATGCTCCCTCATGGAATGAAGAGTCTCTGAAAATGAAAAATCCTCAGGAGGAGAAGCTGAAGGAGTAGAGTCATCCACATCAGAATCAGAATAAGGAGGATACTCCTGCAAGTCTTCAGCCGAAGACTCAGAAGCCTCCGAACACTGCTCAAAACTCTCAAACTCAGGTTCCACCCTAGGCCTCTTATCAGGAGGGGGCATAGAACCTCTAATCATAGTAATCAAATCCTCTGCCATTTTAAGCATATGTTTCTTAGGCAAAGATCCTGAAGAGCTAGGAGAAACCCCCACTGAAGTTAAACCTGGCCTGCCTTTAAAAGAAGCCTTGGAAACAGAAGGGGAGGCTCTAACCACCTTAGGAAGAGAGGGAAGAACAGCCACCTGAGAAGCCCCTTCAGCCTGGCCTACCTCCTGAGAGGACACATCCTGTAACAGTAAAGTCTCTCCCTGAGACTCCAAAGAAAGTCCTGGCAGAACCTCCGGCTCCACTGAGCCTTCTAAAGAACCGACGTCCGGGACTGTCGGTTCTTCCCCTCTAGGCTTTGCTGCTTTGTCCTTGCGCTTTTTGGACGAAGCGGGCGTCGGAGCATCCGATGGCATTTTATAATTACAACGCTTCCCAAAAACTAACCTGGCACAGTCTAACCTTCTCTTAATAGTGCGTTTGTTAAATCTAGCACAAGAGCGGCATCCAACAACGTCGTGCTCAGGCCCTAAACAAGGTATACACAAAGTATGGTAATCCCTATGAGGTATCTGTTTCCCACAAGAAATACAGTTATTCACTTTTTCTGACATCCGGTTAAATACTGAGGCAAGAAAAAACCAAAATATTCCCCAACGGGGTACTTGGCCAACTTTGATTCGGTCTGAAACTCCGACTTCAGAAAATTTCAGAACGCCAACCTGCACTCGCAAAACTGCTTCTGCATCGGACCATGCAGCAAAAAAGACTGGGGATATGACGTCGGTCATGCGCATTAGTACCCTGACGTCCTGACGTCAGACTAATGCGCCGTGACCGACGTCAGCCATATACTTTGGTATTCGGGCCGACTGGGACAGCGGACTACCCCAATGGTTAGGACTGCAGCAATGTGGAATGAAGAACATCAGCGATTTTTTTCCCCTAGGGAAAAAAATCAGTATGCTGTTTTTGGGACTTTGCCATTTCCGTCACTGTGGTGCGATCTCGGAGTTGGTATATTTAAGTAGGGGGTTGTGCCCCACTTTACTTTGTGTTTTTTTTTTTTTTTTTTTTTAATGGATCAGTGTTTTTTTTTCCCCTGGGAAAAAAATCGCTGATCCTTGTGTTCGACATTTAGGGTTTTCGGGGATTGTGGGTTGATTATATTGTATTCGCAATTCACTGCGTTCGCTTATATAATATAGACCCTCTGGAACCATAGGGATTATGACAGAAATATAAATAGCACATTCTTCAGCACAAACTATTTTTATACTGGTAGCATTCTTTACACTCTAGGTCTTGAAATGAATTTTATAAGTCACAGTAAAAGTAGCAACTATTATGTTTGTAATATTTTGTAAACAACTTACAGCAACCACTCAAGTTACACACACAGTGTCAGCAGCATTTTCTTCATCAAGCTGAGAGTTTTCATATGAGGCCAAGGAGTTCTGTCTGCGTTACTTGGTTGTTGACATATTTAGCAAAATGTGAATATTATACCCATATAAATTAATATCATAAAAAAAAATAAGTTATGTACTCACCATAACGTTCCATCTGAGTAGTTCTACTTCACTTGTCTTCAACCTGTGGGTACCGGATATGTACTGGATCCGACCCGGCAAATTCACTAGCATCTGCTCCGAGCTCCAAGCTCCTCCCCTTACCCATAATATACCTCCACTACCTTGCAACCCCCAGATCGAGTTTGCTGCCACTTATACTGAGAACCCGACCTGAAAGAATACCTTATGATCTAAAAATTGCAGCCAACAGGCTGTTCATATGATAAGGCCAGGGGGAAGGAGGGAGAGACGGTTGAAGACAAATGAAGTACAACTACTCAGATATAACAGTTGTGTACACTTAACATAAATGTAGATTTTCAAGTGTATTCACTGTTGCAGTCATCACACTTGGGTTATCTGCCTGCAGGTAGCCCTCAGTAGGCCCGAATACCAGAGTCTTTAGATTTCTGAGTTGGATATTGTCGCCTCTTCCATGATGCCAGATCATCAAGGGTATAAGCCATGCAGCCAAAGCCATTTTCTTGGCCCAGATGTCAGGAGCCCCCAAAATAGGATGCAATCACATGGTGTGGAACACCTCCAGTAAAAAGTAAATACCATTTCCATAAGATATGGCCAAAAAAGAGGATAGGTAGAAGATACAGACAAGACAGGGGGGATTCTTCGTGTTTCACTGTTGCAGTCATCACACTTGGGTTGACTCCCAAAGCTGAGGAAGGGTGGAGGCAGTCAAGAAGCATTAGGGTTGGCTAGCAGGCCTTGTAAGACTGCTGTGGTAAATCCAGCTCTCGATTTAGAAAAGACAGTTAAGTGGTAATGCTTGGTGAAGGTGTGTACAGAACTCCAGGTTGCAGCTTCCAGGATATCCCTGGTAGGGACTCCCCTAAGAAACGCAGTAGAGGTTGAGGAAGCCCTAGTGGAATGAGGTCTGATCCCCTGTGGGGTAGATTTTCCATGGTGTTTGTAGCAGAAATGGATGCAGTGTGCTATCCATTCAGAAATGGTTTGCTTTGAAATGGCCTTGCCCTCTGCCCCTGTAGCAAAGATGACTAGCAGCTAGTCAGATTTTCTGAAAGGTTTAGTCCTGTCAAGGTAGAACTTGAGCTGTCTGTGCACATCCAAGGCATGCAGGATCCCTTCCCCTTTATTCTGAGGATTAGGAAAAAAGGTTGGTAAATGGATGGATTGGTTTAAAGCCACACTGGATACCACCTTGGGCATAAATGATGGGTTAGTCCTGAGGAAAACCCTGTCTGCATGGAAGATAATGAAGGGTTCCACAGCCATAAGGGCCAGTAACTCAGACACTCTTCTTGCTGAAGTGATGGCTAAAAGTAAGGCTGTTTTCCAAGAGAGGAATTTTAATTCTGCTGTGCCAGCAGGCTCAAAAGGGGGGAACGTGAGCTTTTCTAGTACAAAGTTAAGGTCCCGGGCAGGAGTGGGAGCTCTCTTTGGACTCTTAAATTGTTAGCTCCTCTCAGGTACTGTTTGATCAGAGGGTGAGAGAAGAGGGGTGGCTCAGTATTGTAATGAGCTGAGATGGCAGAGGCATGAATCTAAACTGATGAGAAGGATAGGCCTTTGTGGAGCAGCTCTGCTAGATAACCTAGGATTTCAGGTAAGATGGGCATGGCTGTGTCCTTTCTTTGAGACTGGCTCCAAGAACAGTATCTTTTCCACTTTTGTGAATAGGATTTCCTAGTACTAGGCCTCCTGGTCTCAAGGATAACATTCAGCACCTGTTTGCTGAGGGCTGCTGATGATGTATTCAGGGAATAAGCCAGGCTGCCAGGTTCAGGGTTTGCAGCTAAGGATGCAAAATCTGTCCCTCCTGATGGGACAGCAGAGATGGGGTCTGATGTAGATGCCAGGGTGGCACTGCTGTCAGACTGTATAGGAGTAGGTACCAGTGCTGGCGTGACCAGTCTGGTGCAATAAGGATTGTCCTTGGCCTGTCCTGTTTGATTTTGAGTAGTACTTTTGAAAGGAGGGACAGAGGGGGAAAGGCATAGATTGAGAGGTTTTCCCGTGTAAAGGATAAGGCATCCACTTTCCAAGCTTGGCTGTGGGGATTTCTGGTGCAAAATTTGCTAAGTTGATGGTTTTGGGGGGAAGCAAACAGGACCAACTCTGGTGTTCCCCACCTGTGTATTAGAAGTTTGAATGAGTTGGGTTCCAGTTTCCACTCGTGTGGGTCCATTAGATTTCTGCTTAAGTCGTCTGCCAGTGAATTTTGTTTGCCTGGCAGGAATTGAGCTTGCAGGTGCACTTGATTGTTCAATGCTGTATTCCACAGAGCCATGGCTAACCTGCAGGGTGAGCAGGAATGAGTTCCCCTCTGCTTGTTTATGTACCACATAACTGTGGTGTTGTCTGTCTTTATCAGGAGTTGTCCTGGAAGGATAATGTATTTGAAGGCTGTCAGAGCATTCTTTTTGATTGATATGCAGGTGAATTTGTCTTGGCCTCCATTTGCCTTGAATGCATTTGGCTGCCATGTGTGCCCCCCCATGCACAGTCTGATGCGTCTGTTGTCAGTGTTTGGGCGGCGGGGGGGGGGGGGGGTTGAGTGAAAGGGAGTCCCTTGTTGTGGTTGCAAGCCTCTTCCCACCAAAGGAACTCTGTCCTTAGGCAAGGAATTATAGGAATCACTGTTTCCAGGTCCTGAGAACGTTGACACCAGAGACTTTCTAAGTACCAGTCTTGCATATGGAATTAGTAGAATGCATGAGGCCATGAACTCTAGGGCTTGAAGTATTTTTCTTGCAGATAGCTGGGTTTGGGTGGCCAATAGTTTGGAGTAATTTGTCAAATAAACCTGGAGTGAGGAATGCCATCTGGGAAGTTGCGTTCAAGTTTGCTCCCAGGAATATAATCTTTTAGCTGGGTACCAGATGTGATTTATTTTCGTTGATGGTATACCCCAGAGAAGTTAGAAGTCTCTTTACAAACGTCAGGTGCTGAATTAGCAATTCCTGACTGTCTGCCTGAATCGGGCAATCATCCAAGTATGGGTAAATTTGAATATTTCTCTGTCTGCAGTATGCAATGGCTGGAGCCAGGCACTTTGTGAATACCCTGGGTGCAGTAGATAAGCCAAAGGGAAGTGCAGAGAACTGACAGTGCATACAGCTTGCCCTGAAACGGAGATATTTCCTGCAAGATTCCCTTATGGAGATGTGCAGATAAGCTTCTTTTAAGTCTAGGGTAACTAGCCAGGAGTCCTTGGCTAGCACAGGAAACAGCTGCTGGAGAGTAAGCATTTTGAATTTTGGTACCACCAGGAAGGTGTTGAGAGTTGACAGATCCAGAATAGGGCGCCAACAGTTCTCTTTTCTGGGCACCAGGAACAGTCTGAAGTAGAAATCCTGTCCCATTTGCTCTGTTGGAACAGGTTGAATAGCCCTGATACTGAGAAGAGAAAGTACTTGCTTTTGGGCCTCTGCCCACTGGATTGGAGGAAGGTCTGGCAATCCGCTTGGGGATGGCAGTGATTGGAAGTAGAATCTGTATCCCTGCGCTACAGTGTGTAAGACCCATCGGTCCTGGGTAATATACTGCCAGTTTTTTGCATGCAAAGCGATTTTTCCTCCTAAGGGTGCAAGTACTTGGGCATGGCTGGGAAGGATGAAGGACAAGTCATTGTGAACTTTTTCCATAAGGGGGTGGCTTACTACTCTCTGTTTTTGAGGAGGGAGAACTCCATTGTTTAGATCTGTGCATGCCCTCAGCCTGTAGTCTTTGTGGTCTGTTGCCCTTAGGTTTGGACTGAGAAGGTCTGGGAGGGACTGGAAAAGACCAATTTCTTGAAGGCCAATGCCTACTGAATCTAGGTGGCTGTACCTGTAAGAAATCTTTAACAGTTTGCATAGATTTAGCTTTTTCCTCCATCTTTTAAGAACTTCTTCTGCTTTTGAATCAAACAAACTTTCTTGGTTTAATGGAGCATCTAGTAATTTTGCTTTGACATGGTCTGGCAAGATTTGTTCCTTCAGCCAAGCATGCCTTCTCAGAACAGACCCAGTGACAGCAGCCCTGCAAAATGCTTCTAAGGCATCAAAACCACACTGCAAAGTATGTTTAACAACTTGGTTTGTAGAATGCATTAACTCTTGTTAAGTCTTTATTTTCTGCACAATCAGGAATTAACAACATTATTTGTTTAATTAGTTCCATAATATGCTGCTGGTACTTCAACATGTGAAACTGGCAATTTAAAGCCTTGATGGCAAGAGTTGAAGAGGTATATACCTTCTTACCCCCATCTGTATAGAGCCCTAGAATCCCAGTCCAAAGGGGTAGGGTTTTTGGCTGTAGTAGCCTTAATATCTTTAGGCCCCTGGGAAATGGACTCTGGATCTGCAGTGGGGTTTTTAAAGAGAAATTTGTGAGAGTCAGGTACTATGTAGTATGTGTCAGGCTTTCTAGGAGCTGATGGTAAAGTATCAGGGGTAAGACGGGATTCCATGAAGACATCATCTACAATATCCAGGACAGGGGGTATAGCTAGAGACCTATAATGAGGAAAGTCTAAAAATTCCCTCATTCTTTTTTGGGACTGTGGGTAGCCCTGGCATTCCCAGCGGAAATGCTCTCTTAGGGTATGCAAGGTTTCACTGAAATAAAAGTCCTCTGGGGGGGAGGCAGAGGAATGGAATCCTCTGCATCTGAATTCTCATAGGTAGATAAGGGTATGTCCTGGTAATCACAGGGGTCAGAGTCATCGGACTCATGGTCTGTAGAATCAGAAGGAAAATCAATTCTTTGTCTTTTAGAGGGGGAAGGCTGGCTTCCCCTAATTAAAGTAATAAGGTCTTCAGCCATTCTAAGAATTTGTTTCTGTGGCATGGGAGCTTGAGAATGCGCTTTGGTCGTCAGTTTCCTAAGCGTAGTGCGAACTCTGGGCCTGAGAAATTCAGTAGCTTTACTCATTAACGAAGTAGTCAGTTTAATACGAATATTGGAAGGTCTGAATACACCCCCTCAGAAGCCAGTGCCTGCAAAGTGGCTACGGACCCATCCAAGGTAGAGACATCTGCAGGTTCCATAGTCGAAGAAGCATCTTGCGGCATACCGGACTCCGAATGGGTCTCAGTAGAGGCCTGCAAATCTGTAGAAGCGGGTAACAGGGGCTGCGAAAGCGCCTCACTGAGTACTGGCAGACTGGCGACAAGCTTAATGGAAGCGTTGTCGGCAGTTTTGGACCTATGCAGTCTGTCTCTGTCTTTATCCTTGCAATTTTTTTGGAAGATTGGTAGTAGGATGGCTTATCGAAGCCATTTCAGAATATGGAGAATGAGAGCGAAATAATTTAGACATAAAAATAGCCTGACGACAAACAGTTCAGGCATTGAACAAGGCACAAAACAGACAGCGAGGGACATCATGATCTGGGCCTAAATAGGTGATGCAGTAAGAATGAAAATCTCTGTGAGGTATTTGCTTTTCACAGGCAAGACAACTGTTAACTTTTTCTGACATCGGTTAGAGCAAAAAAGATCCCCAATGGGGTACTTAGCTTTAGAAGACTTCAGATTTGAAACTCGAAAAACGAAAATTTCAGGTTGCGGCCGACCGGCACATGTGAACTGCTTCTGCTTCGGGCTCCCACGCGGCAAGAAAAGCTGATGTAATGGCATCGGCTGCATGTTTTATACCCATGACAACCTGACGTCATGGAAGAGGCAACAACATCCGAAGCAGAAATCCCAAGACTGAGCCAGGCGTTGCGCCTCATGGACATGCCAGACCCAGCCGCGCCTTCAGTAGCATGTGAAAGGAGTCGCATGAACATATTGGAGACTGCTTTTAAAGTGGTCATCCTCGCGGAGAACATGTCTCTGTCCTCCTGCTACATGGACTTAGTGGAAGACTCAGCCAGTTCCTTGACCAGGTCGCGTTGTAGTCTCGTGACGTGGGCCAGGTAGCTCAGCGCCCTGATGGAAAAGTTCACTGACACATAAACCCGCTTCCCTAAGCGGTCCATCATCTGAGACTCTCGATCAGGGGGATAAACCGAGGAACTCTCCTGGGCTAGTTCCTTTTTAGTGACTGTTGCTACCACCATAGCGTCTACAGGGGAGCCCTTGTTCCATGCTAGTCTATCTGAGGGTGGACTCAAGATCTTGTCTGGATGCTTCGGGATTGGTTCCACGGTGTCTGGCTCCATCCAGGCCAGCAAGGTGACCAGGTCCACCAGGGGATCTGTGGGAGGGGACACCTAGGAAGTAGATGGGCCTGTGCCGAAAGCCTCCAGGAACACGGACTCGTCAGAAGAAGGTTTAGGGGCAGACCAACCTCCTCGCTGGCATAGGATTTCCATGATGTCTCCAAAGGAGACATACTCGGGAGGTGACCTGGGGGAACCTTCCCCATCATCCAAATCCATGTCCTCGTTGAAGGACTCGGGGGAGTCCAAGTGCCTCCTCTTACATGTATGCTTGCAAGGCATGTCTCCGGTGGGGCTCTCCAGGGGAACTCGCAAGCCACTTGTTCCTCAGGCTCCTTGAGCATGGGCTGTCCCTCTCGTAAAATGATGGGATTCGTAGATAGAGCCGAGGGAGTCAGGGCAGAGTCCGAGGAAATAGTCAAGGGTTTCAATCCAGTGAAGAGAACCCTTTCTACCACGTCGAACGCCGAGGGAGGAGGATCCTCCTGGGTTACTATTAAGGAAACTGCTCTCCTCAGATCTGATGCGAGAATCGGAGCCAGGCCTGAAGTGGATGGAGCTCCGAGGGGGAACCTGGCCTGACAGCATCGGAGCCGATGAAAAAAGTTCCACTCCCTCGGATCCAACACCCAGGCTCTGACTCCGAGAGCCACTCGGATCTGACACTCTCCAGGCAGCTGCCAGCATCAAGGAGACAGGTACCATCTGCAACGACCCCCTGACTAAGGCCATCCTCGGATCCAAGTATTCCTAACCCGGTGGACGGATTGGAGAAGGAGAAATTGGTGTGAAGAAAGGAAGCGAGCTCCCCCCTCCAGAAGGAGACGGGGCTGGCAAGACTCCCATTTGGATCTGAGTACGAATGAACTTCCTCATCATTTTATCCATGTCAACTTCAGATAAGCTTCGGGTGGATCTCGATGAGGCCACGGACTCCAACCTGGCGAGTCGAGGAACCGAGGCCCTAGATGGTGGTCGTGTCTCCTCCGGCTCTAGGGAAAATCTCGGAGATCGGAGCTGAGGGGCGTCACGGATCCTAGCCTGACTTTTGGTGGGAGTAGAAGAAAGGTCCAGAGACCTCTTGCGTTTCTCTGGTTTATGCTGTCTCTCTCCTTCTCTCTGCCCCTTCTGTGCTCCACTTCCACAGGCTTAGAAATGGGAGGTTGAGTCCCAGCTTGGGAGGGAGGAGAAGAGAGGAAGGATAGGCGGCCACATCAGCTGCTGTGACTGAAGCAGTGGAAGAGGCAGCTGCCTCAGTAGTGGGTAAAAGGCCTTTCAGGGCCAACTTAGCCTTTCTATCCTTAATAGCGTGCGGGTTAAAACCGGTGCAAATGGTACAGTCAGTACTCAAATGTGCTATCCCCAAGCACATAACGCAAAGAGTGTGGCCATTGGCTGGTGACAATTTGTGGCCACACTCAGTGCACCTCCTGAAGACAAGCTTGGGGTCAGCCATGTCTCTGCAAAAGAAAACAGCACACACACAAGAGAAGGAAAAATAGAAAAAAATACTTATTTCCCACTCAGACCCACTCACCACACACTCAAAGGCACACAGAACACTGAGGGGGGAGGGGAAGCAACACACTAACAAACTAACACTGAAAAACTACAGGAAAACCCTAACACGCGACACACCAGCAAGGGGAGCAGGAGAGGGAACCTACACTAATCAGCTAACACTCAAAACATTAAGAAACAAACTGCTTAATAAACAAATAACCCACTCACTAACTCGGAGCTCAGGAGATCACGATGCTTCAAGCAAGCGACGGCAAATGAGATCTGGGGGTTGGAAGGTAGTGGAGGTATATTATGGGTAAGGGGAGGAGCTTGGAGCTCAGAGCAGATGCTAGTGAACTTGCCAGCTCGTATCCGATACGGATCCAGTACCCACAGGTTGTAGACCAAATGAAGTAAACTACTTCAGATCAACAGTTAATATCTCTTTACCTGCACTAGACAGAGGTCAAATATTAATGCAGTTGAGTTTGCCATTGTGTAAGCTTTAGGATGAAATCTTTTAAAACTGTGTACATAGCATAGTTTTGTAATTATTGATGCAAATATGAACAAACAATACCTGATGCCTAGAGGCATCAGTAGGAGTTAACTGCAGATGCACCTGGAGGCGGTACTTGGATGCAATGAGTTAAAGCACCATGTTTTAGGGTTCCTCCTGTTTAAAAACAGGAAAGCTAACTTTACTGTGGGAGGGTGCATTAATGTTTCCTAAAAGGGAGGGGAGATTGTTGCTGAGAATGTGTACTACACTGAGAAAAAGTAGCACATGGATTCTCTAGAAAATCATAACTTCTGTCCTCACCTCTGACTGCTAGCTCTAGATAGGTTCTGTCAATATCAATATGAAGACTGAAAATATTTGTTTAAAGGGGTGGATTCTCCGCCCTCAAAAAGCAGTAGTTGACTAAAGTGCAAGGAAATATTGCCAAGGTTAAGAGGTCTTCTCCAACCCCATTACATAAGTTTTAGAGGTAATCTGCAAGAAAAGCTGGACAATTCATTAAAAGAAAAGCTGGGCAATTCATTAAATCTTTACATATTTTCCCTTAAAATGAAAAGCGTTGCCATTACTTATTTATTCCGTACTTACAGTAAAAAGCCTTAAAAAAAAGTAATTAAGTTGCTCACAATCATTATGTATACTAAAGGCACAACACAACACAGAATTTAAGTCCTAGCACAGACAGAACTGCAAGTAGCTCAGTCTTAAGCAGTTATCTAAAAAAAAGTTTAATGTCCCACTGCCATAGTGTCAAACTTCTCAGATCCATGACTGCAAAACGCCCACAAGCAGAGGAACATGAGTAGTCATCTACAGCCTGCTGAGTTAGCAAATGAAACCGTTCCCATGTTCTTTGACCATATAAATCTATGAACATTATAACAAACTCTTCTGAAGCACAATGTCTTCCTCCAAATATAAGACCATAAAACGCATCAACATCCTCTGTCCCAGTAACACCAAAAATCTTCTGTCAAGGTGTTCTGACATTTAATGGCCACAAGCAATACCACCACATACCGGTTTACTACCGTTATTTCGAAAGGCAAAACATTTGCTGTTCAAAATAACGAAAAGTTAAACTGACACCAAACAATTCGAATGTACACAATGTCACCCTAAATGATCGGCTAATTTGAGTTGACACTGTCGCCGAATATATCATGTGATAGCCGTATAGCAGCTAATGTAAATCAAACTCCTATACAACATATCACATTTTTGCAGGGGGACAAGCCCCCCACACACCCTGCTACTAATATATTCCAACTCTGAGATCGCACTACAGTGGGGATATGGATGAATTTCTAATCCCCAATGTACCGCGATCTCCGTACATATAGTCAAACACACTTATGCGAATGCACTATTGCATTCACCTAAGTGTGTTCGACTATCCAATACACTTTTCATTTTGTGCACAATATTCTGATTTTTGGCAGCATAACTGCCGACAGAATGTTGTTCGCACAAATGATAGTTAACCCCACATACCAACAAAAAAGGGCATCACACATCAGCTACTCAGAGTGTGCAATCCAGGCATAATTTTAATAACAGAACCAGAAACATAACAGAAGTCTTCGGTTTGACAGTCACACACTTATTTTACTTGACAGTATGTCTGGTAGTTGTCTTACCGTTTTAAATGAAGGTGTGAGAGTCCAAAGATTCCTTGGAAAATCCAGACAATGAAGTCTGTAACTGATGGGCTGCTTTTAAATAATAGGCATCTTGTACCTTATGAACTACAGTTGTGGATCTATTGATATTCATCGATATTATGATATTAGTGACATTTTTTTTTAAGTATTTGTAAAACGAAAAGGAATACCCACATATTCTTTGAGGTAGCAATACTGCTCCACTGCATAATCATAGGTTCACAGACTTGTAATCCTTTTCTGTAAACATAAGGATTGTTCTGAAGGTTAAGTAATTTTTAACAGTGGGAATCTGAACAGTTTACAGCTTCAAATCATACATAAAAAAGAATATTTTTACTGAAAACTGTCAAGCGTGCTTCTGATACTGCATAACCCATCACCAATTTCAGACCAGGGATACACCTTCATTTGTGCCTGCATTCCTCTGTATGCATATATAAACATAAAACATTAGGCTACCCACCGACATATACACACAAACACATGCACACATATCACATCACGTTCACTACAAATTTACAGTTCAGCCTTTTAGAGGCAGCACAAACCCCAAAACAAAATGGTATAAGATTTACCATTCAGTGTTAAAACACACCAGTACAATAAATGCAGATTATTTTAAGCAGGTGATGTAATTCATTTCCCACATCTGTATTAGTTTTGCGTTGTCCTGGACTGAAATCTGGCCCAACTACCAACCCCATTGATTAATTTGTTTGATAATCTCTGTATACCTGAAACCACTGCCAGTGAGGCTAGAGTATGGTTGGCTTGGCTTTCTGCAATATTTTTAATTTTGTCTTACTCTTGCATTTGCTGAACAGCATGTTCAAGGTGAATAATGGAGGGATACATCTTGACAGCCACTGCCAAGTGTTAACCCAGCAGCAGGATCTTCCCCAAACCACCCAAATAATGGAAGCATGCTTTTGACAACTATTCTTACAGCCAATGGGTCAGGAATGACAAATTTAGTACTACAGTCCTAAGAACTGAATATTTCAAAAGTTTATCCAGATGTGACAGCATATTTGTTCCTGATAAAAAGTGCTTACTTAGCCCTGAAAAAACTACATCATAAAACTAGTGTCACCTTACTATCACACTGCCATTGTGTTCTTTTATCATCAAGGAAACTCTTAAATTTACTCTAAGGCAGCCACGTGTTACAAGGGTTCCACTCAAGTGGTCTAGCACTATAACCACTAGTGGTTTAGAAAAGGCGGTCTAATTACAGGTGATCTAATAAGAGTCTGTAGTACATTTTACTGCATGTAACTCATAAGCAAAGTTTATGATTTTGTATCAGTGGTATGGATTTATAAGAAATACTGCAGTTTGCTTTATCACTGTGTGTTGGATTGTGTGAGCTCAGGGTTTACTTTGTGTTTTCCCCTTTCCTTCACTGTAGTGTAGCTGTAGATTTGTTTTATGTAAATCAAGAAAGTGTGTGGGGGGTCACCCACATGGTGTTACAGGGGAGTTGGCTCCTTGCAAAAAAATTTTTTTTTTTTTTTTAGTTAAGCTGGGTTAAATGAAGTGTGTTTAAATATTCTGCATGCTAGAGAAACTGATATATACTTGTTTAACACTATTCAACCCATAACTTATTTCAGCAACAAAGAAGCACTAAAGTTTCAAGCTGAAAAGATCCTTGATGAAGTAACTGAATACCATGTGATGTTTTCCAGTGCATATGTAGGTTTTGTGCACTGACATCCATGCACACATTAATATGTGCTGAAAATGTCAATGACTACAGGGATCCTTGCACAGCTTTTAAATTATCACAGCTGTATTCACACAATAAAATAGTAATTTCCCTAGTGTAGTATACAAACGAAATAAAACAGTTTCTTATACAGGAGTGTCGACCTCTGAATTACCTCAAGGCCAATGCATACATGACAGTTTGCTGGGGGTACAATTGGGCATGTGCAGTGCAGTGCAGTTCATGGAGAATGGATCAAACAAATCTGTCATTACAGTTATTGCATAACTTTCATATCTGTGTTGATCCAGTCAATGTATAGTAATCAATGGATCAAGTCCCAAGAAGAACAGGATGGATAGTCTCAGCATAAAATGCACCACAGGATGCTGGCCTCAAAATTTGCCCTACATTTTGGACTTCCAAAACAGCTGCACATTGATCAAGAGGTTGATTTCAGCTCTTCCAGTGTCAAAACAAAAAACTGAGAAAAACGCGCCACTGAAACTATCAGTTTGAGTAAACTTCCATCACTCGCTAATAAATCCACTGCCTGGATGCCATCAAAGAAGATGTTTGAAGAACATAAGAGAAAATCAACAAGAAAAAGAGGAGAGAGAACTGTCTGGGAAGAATCCTGCAGATGTTCACCAAAAAGCAGTACAACATTCGGCTTTGGTAAAGGGCATGTTTTCCAATAATTAAGAAATAATAAATCAAATGCGTCTAAAATAAATGAAACATTGAAGGAATATATAAACTCAAATAACAAAAGGTTGGAAAAATAGGAAAATTAACTAGTTATTCAGATAAATTGATAAAAATCAGAGGCTGAAATGAAGAAAAGGTTGTTCGAGTATCAGGCTTCTAATAAAGACCTGATCATGAGAAAGCAGCAAGACCTATATACACTAGACTACCTCTTATCTGGTCTCGCTGGGAATGGACCTTAAGCTGCATAAATGAATGTCTGGTTAATAAGAAAAGGTATACAAAACAGCAGTTATGGGTTGTAAATCAAATATAAAAAATTACATATATGTTGTACATAAATATTTATTATTAAATATGTATTTATTTAGTTGAAAAAATCAGCAATTTTCTTTTTCTTTTCTTTTTTTTATTGCAATTCTTGTTTTGAAGCAAAAGAAATCTGGACAAAACCTAAAATAATGGGGGGACAAAGGCCCAAAAATAAGGTCAGATTTTAAAGATTGCTCTTATAGACTTAGACAGTTGCTAGAATAATAGCATTTGTCTTAGCATGCATTTTCTGATGGAAATAAAAGTCTGAAACTCAATTGTTTGGCATTATTTAGTTACGTCAATCTTCAGTGATTTGTCAGAAAACCACACATTTTGAGAGGAACAGGCCAAAAATATAAAGCATAAATCTGGGCAGTTCGCAGGTATGTATACCTCTCGACCTCTTAGTGCAAGAAATCTGGACAAAGTGTGAAATAATGGGTCTACTACAGTAAACAGACAGCTCACAAGACTGACAACGAGATCACCGACACCAAAAAAATGAAAGTGTAAAAACATGAAAGTTCACATAGCACAATCCCGACAGTTAATAAAACAAAAAAAAATTGCTGTTCCGAAACACACACACACAACACAAGCACACCAAAAACCTTATAAACCTACACTAAACCTTACATTCACAACTATCTATGCACTAACCTTAACCCAAACCCTAACCCTAAGGTCCATCACTATCGCACACTTACCTTACCCACACCCTAACCTTAAAGTCAGTCACTATCGCACACAAGTTTCGCATGTCGGTGTTATCGGGATTTCAACTTGTTGGTCTTCTGGTGTCGATCATCTCATTGTCGTTGTTTCGGCTTGTCGGTCTTATCAGGTAGACCCGAAATAATGGGGATATTATGGCCCAAAAATAAGGACAGATTTTTTTAACTTAGAAAGTTGCTAGAATAACAGGATTTGTGTTCACAAGCAGTTTCTGAAGGATATGAAGCCTGAAACTCACATATTTTATCATTATTTAGTGACTTCAATCCTCAGTGATTTTCCAGAAAAAACACAAATTGTATGAGAAACAGACCACAACTATGAAGCGAAATCTGGATAGTTTAGAGTTACTGTATATTAAAACACACACACACACACCTTCTCTCTCTCACACAGCAATACACACACTCACACAGCAACACACACATGCACTTTATCTCTCATACAAACTGGGTGCTATAATAGAGTCTCCGGCCAACATGGAGATCCTCCAGAAGGGCCTAAATGAGACTGATGCATGGTGTCAAAGCCATGGTCTCAAGCTAAATGCAAAAAAATGCATAGTAATCCCCTTTGGAAAAAACAGAGTACCCGCAAACTAAGCTGGAGAGACCACTAGGATTACAGGATTACTGGCCTGGCTCAAACAGTTGCCCAAGAGCAAGCGATTGAAAAAAAAGACTGTTCTCTGTTGTATACCGCTTTCCGCCTCAGAATCTCTCTCTAATGTACAGAGCCAGTCCAACCCAAATTGAATTGAACATGCTCCATCTTAAAAAACAAAATCTACCGAGCTACATGCTGCTCTAGATATAAACCTCAACACAACAATGAATAGAACATGCTGGAGGATAGATTCCCTTCACAGAGACTTCCCTTACTATGTCAACATACACAAGAGAGCCCCCCCATCACTCTTCAAGAGGAACTCTGATGAGTAGATGGATAACAGAAAAAGTTCAGCACACACACACACACAAGCACACTACTAGATAGGGGCCAAGGTACTAGCTGCTAGTACTACTCTAGGAACTACTAAAGGGGGCGGTGAATACTGCACACAGCGTGGGGGGGGCTAATATATGCCTTCGGGCAGACAGCCCAGTACCAACCTATGAACCTATAAGAACAGAATGGCTAGTTTGCTTCATGTAGCTGATTCCCTCACCCTCCATTTGCCTACTACAAGTCTTTTAATGTGAGTGAGGCTTCTCAATCATCTCTTGGACCACATGCTTAGCAACTACAGTGCCTACGAATGGTAAAGACAGTGTGGATAATTACTTTTTTTTTTCCCCTTGTGTTTGTCTTAACACATTAAAGTTTTTTATTTCAGAAATTGGCAGAATGCTAGTCTCGATTAACCTTACTCATTCTTCAGTTGCACCTTAAGTTACATTCACATCCACTACACTGTGCAGAGTGCATAGGAATTCAGCTACATACAAGTCTGAAAGCCAAATAAAGAATCAGCAGAACATTAAGTCTGTGAGTGCGGAATGTGTTTACATCCATGTTGGCATGTGTATGACACATGCATGGTCCTTCTTAAAGGAGAAGACATTGGCACCGCAGATGTAAAGACATTCTGCACTCATGAGCGGAATTTATATATATATATATATATATATATATATATATATATATATATATATAGATTTTTTTTTTTTTTTTAATTCTAAATCAATGAAAGTTCCTGGTCAGAGTGGACCAGTTAACGCAAAACCAGATAAGAGGGAGTCTACTGTATTAGTAAAGATGCAGTCATGCCAGCAAAATGGCTGATCCTGACAAAACTGTGGCAGAAAGAAAAATAATTAAAAATTGGAGGCAACATAGTATTTATGGAAAATTATTCACTGTATATCAGGCAAGAGAAGCATGTTTATTCCGGCAGCTAAGGAATGTTGACAGGAAGGTGTGACACTCACGCTGCTGTATCCAGCTGTCTCCACAACATTTTCCTGGGTGATCAAAGACATTTTTGATGCAAAAGAGGCTAAGAAGGAAATAAAAAAAATGTTTATCCATCAAAGAGTGAATGAGCAAGCAGAATGGGTCTCTGCTTCTCATTTTTCTGATAAAGTCCATACAAAGACTTTGCCAGTGAAACCCTTTCCATTGTTTCTAAAAAAAATGCTTGACAGACAAAAAAAGCACAGGAGCTGACTAGAAGAATCTAGAGTACCTTGGACTTGAACCAGAGATTGGTGTTAGTAGATGGAGATTAACAGGAAGACGAAAAGCAACACTGCAATTAGTGAATAACTGGCAGACTATAAAGCATCTATTGCACAGCATACAGGAACACATGTGAAATAAAGCTTTGCAAGAAAAACTGGTTGAGGAAAACTGGAATTTTGTTGACTGTTAAACTTGTGGGAGAACAGTAAAGCATATACCCAACTTTATCACATTAAAGCTTACAGGGGCACTAAACGGAACGAAAAAGTAACTAAGTACACAATTTTTTTGTTCTTATTAATATTTTACATGAAAATATTCATGAGTACATTGCATGTAATACTGTAAAGTAGTTTTATATAGCGCACAGTCAGAGTATTTTAATGTGAGGTGGGCGGCATCTTATCAGTGATTGCTGCATGTGTTAAATATGCTGAAGCAGGTAAATACTTTTCAGCCGTACAAGGATGGATATCTAGATTACTGTCCTTGGTTTAAGCTACAGACAAGGGAGTTTTTAAGCAAATAAACAAGAAATCTAAACAAAAAAGATGAAAGCCATGGAAAATCCTTGGTTTCTTGAATCTGCAAAATTATTAACTTTTTCTCTAACAGCAAAAGTTCTCAGCAGAAGACAAGACATTTGCATATGCAGGCAGTTGATGAGGGCAAATCTGAACATTGTGCTCTGAGTGAAATTTACAAACACTCTTTCATGCATCAGAAAATTTCCTAGCTGTCTTGTTTTCTCAATGTTGACTGCTTTTACTCGGAACGAGATGCCTAGCAGGTGCAATGAATTAATCTGAAGTGTTCAGAGTACTCTTTGTTAAGTGAAATGAAACAATTAAGGGTGCGCTGGCAAGTAGTTCAGTATTTTTCTTACGGTTAAACGTTAATGTTTACTGAACACTTGCAAGCTGTTTTTCACAAATGGAATACAGATAACAAAAGAACATACAGCAATCAGTATAAGTGGTAACATGCACTTTAGCATGGGTAACCTTCATTTTAGATTAGGTAATGCCTGTGGAAAAAGCTGTCACTTTGGGGTGACTGCACCTACTTGGAGGGATAAACATAATTTGTTGAAAACACATAACTTTGTGTCTCTTCTAAGTTAAACTGGGATTGAGGGACTTTGAAAATGCATTTTTTTTGTTTCACTGTTGTCACAACGAAGCAAAAGTTTTGGAAAATTTTGAAACAGGTTCAAATGGAAGTTAGAAGAAGCAACTGCTACAAAAATCAGCCTGTCAAACAGTGTGTGTATGTCAGCCAAAGTTGTAAAATAATATTCAAAAGAAAAGACAAATATAACAGTTGGGGGCAAAAGCTTTCAATTATAATGGCTACTCTGTCCATATTATAACGGAATGTAAATGGCCTTAAAGGTATAGACAAAAAAGCAAACAGTATTCAATGACATTAGGAAAAGTACAATGCGAATAACAATGTTACAGAAGACACATTAGGATAGTACTAAGCATGTGAACATGACAAAGAAAGGAGTTTAGGATAGACATTCACCACAATATCAGAGACAAAGAAAAAGGGGAGTAATAACACTGATTGCCAAAGGGGCTTCAATAGTGAAAGACGAGGGAAAATACAACAATGGCAAAGTTGTGGTAGTAAAGGGCTGTTGGCAAGGAAGGAGGATAATGGTGGCATGTGTTTGTACTCCACAAAAAAATGCTATTATGGACCTTAAAAACTGGGATAAATAATTAGCTTTCCGCAGGGAATATTATTTATGGGTGGCAACTGGTGCCCGGTTTGCAGAAGCACGAATGTGTCTTATGGACCTAAAAAGAAAAATATAAGAAAAGATGGTAGATCTCAGAAGAAATTGATGAAAATATCTGGTACAGAAGATGTGAATTCAGTAGTAAAAACCCAGAGTAAATTTGCATATTATTCCCTGAAGTATAATAACTAAGATTGACTAGATATAAATTATATTTCATGGGAACATGTGCATTTAATTAAAAGCTCTGACACACATCCAATAACTATTCCAGACAATGCTGCAATAAAAAACAAGAAACAATGCTGGGTAATAAAGAAAAAAATGATATACTGGCGGTCTCCCACCTAACTGTTAAAAAGTGAGGAATTTAAGGAATTGACAGTGGAAATTACATGAGAGTTATTAGGGGGGATAGAAATTTCTTCAGAAGGGATAGCTGGTGAGTGTGATAAAATGAAAACAGAGTTTAAAATAGGAAAGAAATAAAACAGAAAGAGAGATGGTTAAGTAAAAGCAATTATTTAGAGGGGCTGACAAAGGTTATCAAAGTTGTTGTTGTGTCTTTCAGCTTTTCCCGGTTAGGGGTCGCCACAACGGAACTCCGGTCCGCTAATGATTGGCAGTTGATTTTTACATGCCGAGTTGCCAGCCCCGATGCACAACCTTCAACGAAGGTATGCTCATTCACGCATGTCTCCATGCAGAAGACACTCTAGCTGAGAATCGAACCGGACAGCGTCTTACTGTGTGGCGACAATGCTACCGCAGCGCCACCACCGCAAATGACAAAGGTTATCAAAGTATTGTAGAATAAGAGGAATTTCACAGAACAAGAGGAGGCACAACTATAATGTACTAAAGAGAAAATAAGAGATTACCTGGATAATATGCATGAGTTTTAGAAAGATCGCCATTAAGCAACTGTATTTTGATGACAACTCCACAGCACAAAAACTTTTGGCACAATGACTTAGGTCTCAGAAAGTAGAAGGGGTTTGTAACCAAAGTACAGGAGCCTATGACAAGAACAATAACCAGACATCCTATACAGGTATTAACAGATATTTTAGAAATGTTATGAAAATTTGTATACAGCAAAAGAATGTGGAAACCAAGAAAGAGCACAACTGAAAATATTTACTGAAGACTTAATTATGCCAAAAAGATGAGATAAAATTGGCAATCTATAATGAATCTGCAGGGAAGTCTCCAGTAACAGATGGTATTCCTATGGAAGCTCAGAAGTTAGGAGGGAAGAAAGTGATAAAGATCTGGATGGTTTTAACAGTATTTTAAAAAAGGGTGTCAAGTGCTGCATCTTAGAAGAAAACTGTGGAGGATGAATTACCCAAATAGGGTAAAAGTCAGTCAGACTCAGCTTCAAATATTCCCATTTCAACTTCGAACTATGACTATAAAATGTTCATGTCTATATTGGCTATAAGAATGGGTAGGTGTTACCAAAACTGCTAGATATGCATCACTGTGGTTTTATGGAGGGGAGGCAAATATTTAACATGAATACAACAATGATGAATCAGACAGCGGTAGAATGTAAGAAAATACTACTGTTGTTGGTGGGTCTTAATGTACAGAAAGCATTCAACAGACTACGATAGTATTTGATAAGTAGGGCAATGGAAGCTTATGAATTCTCTGACACCATAATAAGGTTAATTGGGAGGATATATGGAGGATCGAGGGCAAGAATTTAAGTGGGATGCTTCATCTCTAGTAAGTTGTTTTTGAACAATAGAACCAGGCAGGGGTGTCCTCTTTCCCCTTTGTTACTACTGGCAAAGCAAATACGGGACTCCAAAACTCAAGGAAATAATTGGTATTGTAATCAAGACAAGTTGGTTTTATTTGCAGATGATATTATTTTGTACTTGATAAATCCAAAAACCTACATCTTAGTATTGTGGAACTTCCTGAGATTGTTTTAAATCTTTTTGGGATATAAAATTAATGAAGATAAAACAAAGTCTATAGCCATAAATTATGCACCCACTCATGAATTGGTTCAACAATATCCATGTTTATGGGAACACAATAAGATGAAGCATTTAGGGGTATGGATTAAAAATGCTTCTGTCATGGCAGCTAAGGATACATGGGAAGAGACTAAACAAAAGTTAATACAAAAACTGAGAAACCAGAATTTTCTGTTTATGGATAATGATGGTAAAGTAAAAGCAATACAAATATTTTCAGTCCCCTTAGCTTTATATGCAGGTCAGACATATTTTCTTCAACCAGAGAAGAAGTTGTGGACAAAAATTAATAGAGTCACAAGCAGGAGAGGAAGAGGGCAAGAGTTAAGTGGACTAAGCTGATACTCCCAAAAGAACAAAGCAGTTTAGGACTACCTGACTTGAAGAGTATTTTAGAACTACACAGGTAAGGCTCATACACATACTACAAACAGAAGAAGCGAAAAATTACGGTAATGGAAGCAGGAGGAAAGTTAAAGAACTAAGGAGAGACTGAGATTTTGGATGCATAACCTTAAGGAGAATATAATAACCACACAGATTATTATATGCAAAAAGTTGCAGAAAGTATTCTAAGTAAAGCAACATGGGAATGGAAGAAGGAGATTTTGCCAACAGGGATGACTGCAAATGGGGATAAAGAAAACAGGCGTGAGGGGGCTGGAATTTACTGGAGAAAACTGGCAAAGGAACCAAGGTATTGGGAGCAAATAACTAATTAGGGAAAGCATAGTGTGGGATGAGGCCAAGAGGTATGGGCTACCGGTTAAAGACTGCCTTCCCTTCCAGGCACTAGTACCAGAGTATAGGCACAGAGAAAGGCAAAGGGGAGTCCTAAATGAATGATCTGCTCTGGTAGAGTTTTTAGTTGAATTTAGAAAAGATGCTGTTTAAATAAAGGATTATTAGCACAGTATATAAAATATTGCATGACAGCTGTAAGACTCGATCAGAGGAAGTTAGAAAAGGTTAGGAAGAGAGAATGGAAAAGCAATTTACAAGTGAACAATAGGGGAACATATATATGGCTTCAAAGTAAACAACAAAGTTCAGGAGGTTTAGGCTCTTTCTTGGGAGTATTTGAATAGGTATTTGTATAACGTAGCAGATTTCAAAGAAATTTTCCTTGGGTAGATAGCAAATGTTGGAGATAAGATAGGGAAGAAACCGGTAACTGGGAACATGTTTTTTGGGACTGTAATGAGTTGACAGACTTTAAATATTCACCAAGAACCTTACTCACGTAGTGTTTCCTTAATTAAGACTTCCAGAAAAACAAATGAGCATACACATAATGAATTCCAAATATGTATTTGGAATTTATTATATGGATGCTCATTTGTTTGTGCGCAAGTCTTCATTAAGGGAACACTACATGATTCTTGGTGATTTTATGAGTGATACATTTTGTTGCTGCATGGTCACACGCCTATTCCTTGGTTCAGACTTCAAAAATTCCCTAGAGAGTACTCTGCCAAAAAATGGAGAAAATTGCTATCACTAAGAAAATTATTTTTTTTGAAACGGGACACAGGATATGAATTGCCTAGACATACTAAGGTCTTGCTAAGTTTAACTCTGTTGACTGCCAAAAAAAAATATTACTAGAAAATGGAAATCAGAATCTACACCAACTGCATATGAAGCACAGAAAACGGTAAAAGAGATAAAAGAACTGGAAGCTGGATCTTTTTAAAACGTTAAAAACAAATTAAACAGAAATAAATGGAATTTGTGGGAAGAATACATGCAGAATAATGTTCAGGTAGAGAAATGAGCTTTAAGGGAAGGCATTAATTAAACAATTTATGTAATGTTGTACTGAAAGACAAATATAAAAAAAATGTATAATGTATGCAAATGGGAAAAAAATGTTGACATGGCTTGTTTTCTACTGATTACGTCCATTTCTTAAGCTGAAAATTTAATAAAGATATTAAAAAAAGAGGATAGTCTGAACATATGGGACACTGGGATCCTGTATTTATGACAATTCATCTCTCAGAGTACACTGAAGCAGTCTCAAGTAACAATTTGAAAGAGGTACCAACTGACTTCTGCCTACCATTAATCTTAACACTCTCAAAACCAAAGCTGTTATGAGTGCATGTTGACCGAGTCAAATTGTTACTACCTTCTGAACGGACCGTTACATGTCTGTAAGAAAAACAGCCTACAGTCATTACAGCGTCCAGTTGGCACCCAATGAATGTCAAGTTCTGAAGTAGATCTTAAGGGAACACTACATGATTCTTGGTGGTTTTATGATATGATACTTTCAACTGATAGTCAGACAGCCAAATGGTTTGAATCCTATCTTAAAAACAGACAACAGGCAGTCCTCTGGGACAACAACCTATCTGCTTTACTTCCTATCTCACAGGGAGTCCCACAAGGCTCTATTCTGGGGCCCCTCCTATTTTCTATTTTTATCAATAACCTGCAAACATCTATACCACAAACCACCTGTATTCAATACGCCGACGACTCAACCCTAATCTGTGCTGCAGCAACTTCTGCTGAACTTCAGTCCAACACCCAGAAAGTATTTACCTTAGTGGAAAACTGGTTCTCTAAACGCTGTCTTCTCCTTAACCCTAAAAAAACAAAACTTCTACTGTTTACCCCTACCCAGAAGTCTCCTCCTATTGACTTCACACTTACATCAAAAAATGGCACTGTAATTGTACCAGACCCAACTACTAAACTCTTAGGCATAACCTCAACTTTGACTCACACATAAACTCAACCATCAAATCAGTGAATAGAAAATTAGGATTTCTCTATAGGCTAAAACCATTCCTTACACCTGTAGCCAGGACTACTATGGTCCAAACTCACCTACTCTCCACACTTCTCTATGCCTCTCCAATTTTTACAAATCTATCTAAAAATAATCAAAACAATCTGGCCACCGCTTACAATAACATTGCCAGGTTTGCCACTGGGTCCACATTCCATACTCACCACTGTCAAAATCTACATAAACTAGGAGGGTTGGAACTTCAAAACCAGCTTATTTTCCAACAACTAACCACCACCCACAAAATCTTGCATCACCCTACAAATACTCCCATACTCTGTAACTTAATCAACCCCTATAAAAATTTAAGCACCCTTCGTTCAGCCAATACATTACTAGCCGCTACCCTAAAATCCAAAAACAAATCAGGTGATTCTCTATTTACTAACACTATTGGAATCCATTGGAATAAACTTCCTAGTAATCT
The DNA here is from genome assembly GCF_019279795.1 of Protopterus annectens. NCBI lineage: Eukaryota > Metazoa > Chordata > Ceratodontiformes > Protopteridae > Protopterus > Protopterus annectens. Next base: position 277,974,589 of record NC_056733.1, on the reverse strand, counting down.
CACATCCCTTTCATCTACCCCTCTTTTCAAAAAGCATCTAAAAATCTTCCTTAACTCGCAATGGCTGTGTCCATGTACTAACGCTGGCTGAATCTACTTATATCATAAGTAACCTTTTTTCTACATTTAAACACTGTTGTCAAAAATGTCCTTTCATCTTCTTCCTTCTATTCTATATACCTAATTTGTAAGTCATTCTCTCATGGCTCTCTTTTTGTTATGTAATGTAAATAAGCTAGACTCGTATGACTTTTCATACCATGTATAACTAAATGTATTTTTTTTAATATCCCTTTATGTCTATATTTACACATGTATATTAAGCTGTATCTACCTGCTGTGGAGCTTTTCTCCCCGGGCCTCTACTGAAAATGGACATATATCCAGCTAGACTAGCCCGGTCAACAAATGTAAAATAAAATAAAATAAAAAATAAATAAAAATCTGTAGGTTTACAGGGAATCCCTAGGACTGGCACAACAGGAGGAAGACAACTCATGCTGGAATGAATGACTCTTGAAATAATGGCTATGAGCCACTCATTCAAACTGGGAAGTATTTTTATTCTTGTTAGTCTGACGTGTTGCTACTGCAGCAATGCACTTGATAAACACTCTGTGAGCCATACAGGTGTCTGAATTGGCAATGACTGGCTCCCACTTAAAAGCAAAGGAATTTCTAGAAAAAATGTAGATGTTCCCCTTTCTGCTCCTCCTGACAATTGGTTATAGTCCATGGCCCCAGTCAGTCTAATAGAATAGTTAGAGATAGGACGCCGGGTCATGTCATGGCGAGACCGTCCAGTCAGCAGTAGTACTAATGTGCATGACCCGCGCCCATTTCCTCAGTTTTTTCTGCCCAGATGTCCAGAAGACCAAAAAGACAAGTCCCAAAACAACCTGCACCAAAAAACATACAATATATACAGTAATATATACAAAAAAAATATAAGCATGTAAACTCACTACACAACCACCCTGAAACACAGAGGGAAGGAGGAGGAGAATCCAATCCACCTAGAAATAGTTTGTTTTGACACAGGCTTAAAAAGTTTCAACCTGCTCAAAATTGCCATCTAAAGCATCTGTGTACATCTAAAGTGTGTTGCCTCAATTTCCTGCAAATTTGAAAAATCTGGCAAAAACGGTTTAAAAATGAATAAAAACCACCAAGGCCACACTAAAGGATTACCCCACAATAGAGTCGATAGGATTAGTACGTACGATACCCTGTATCGATGGAAAATCCCTGCTCCCTGTGATCGCCATCTTCGCCACTGCATAGATAATTCCAGCAGAAGAAGTAATAGCCAACACAGAAGTTCAGGCAATTGACAATATTTCATCAATTTGTAGCTGCAGCTTCAAAAACAAGGTTGTGAAGTTTTTTTCACACAAAATTAATTGACCAAGCAGGGCATACTTCTAATGGGGGGTCTGGGCTCTTATAAAGGATGAAAACTGCTTGAGCAAAGGATGCTAAAACAAAGGTGGGTCAATAGTATAGTGAAATTGAAATTGCTGCAGCATGAACCTTTATGAAAGACAAACCTTAATCCAATAAGATAGTAAGATACGATAGAGCCACACTCAAATCAAATTAGGCTCTGAAATCTCCAAAACTCAAAATAAAAATAAAAAAAATAAAATTTTTTTTACACTCCATTTCTCTAGTACTAGGCCTTCTAGCTTCCATTTGTTTATTTAAACTTGTTTTTGCTGAGACTGACCATGCCTGTGCACAGAACACATGCTAAAGCTGTGTGTGAAGAGGATTGAAGCTTGCTTGACATTGAGCAGATGACGTCCTTCTGAGATAACAGATGAGGAATCAGAGGTAGCTAACAGTCTGCATTTTCCACTTTGTCCTCCATTTTCTTTAAAACTGCTTCCTCCACAAAATACACAACACATCAGACTGTAGCATCCAAATCCCTGGTCTTAACTTGCTCAGCTCAGCTAAATTCCTTCAACCATGCATGCATGTTCAAAGAAAACAGAACTAGTAGCAGCCACCGAGAGAGGCTGAACACAGCATCAAACCACACTGCAAAGAATGCTTTACCCACTTGTCAGACACATGAACCAAATCCAACACACCTTACATCAATGTGAAAAGGAGATAATTTATTTATTTCCCAGCATATGAAATTCTCAATCACGCGACCATGGCTTTGCAGGATGAAGTCAATACTATTAGAGTATCCCACCTTACCTTACCTCTCCAAAGCCCTTCAGAGGGTACAGGATTAGACATTTTAACCACAGAACCTTTAACACCTTTAACACCTTTAGGCCCCTGAGAACTCTGGCCTCTGGGACTCTTAAACAAATACTTACAAGCCTGGCACCCTATAATACCTATCAGGCTTTAACAGGAGCAGGAGCAGGAGAATCAGGGTCAGAGAAAGCCTCTTGCAAAACATCCCACCAACACAACACAGGAGGAGGAGCTATAGGCCTATGCTGGGGCAAAAAAAAGAATTTCCCTAAGCTTTTTCAGAGTAATCTATCTCTCTTTTCCCATTTAAAGTCCCCTCATGGAGGAAGAGTCTCTGAAAAATGAAAACCTCAGGAGGCTACAGTTCTGTACACTTACCATAAATGCAGATGTTCGAGTGTATTCACTGTGGCAGTCATCACATTTGGGTTATCTGCTTGCAGGTAGCCCTCAGTCGGCCTGATTATCAAAGTCTTGGGTCCTGCATCGGTTGCTGTCGCATCTTCCATGACGTTAGGTAGTCAAGGGTTTAAAGTATGCAGGCAAAGCCATTACATCAGTTTTTCTTGCTCCAGATGTCAGGTGCCCCCATAATGGGAAGCAATTATATACAAGGTTACACCTCCAACAAAAAAGCAAATACACCTAAAAGCTGTAAGCGTAGTAAACAAGAATAGAGGTATAGTCAATAGAAGTCGGGGGGCTGGTGGGAGGGTACCCAGGACTGCAACAGTGAATACACTCGAATATCTACATTTATGGTAAGTGTACACAACTGTGCCATGTTCTTCGTGTTTCACTGTTGCAGTCATCACATTTGATTCCCAAAGCTAAGGATGGGAGGAGGCAATTAGATAGCATTAGGGCCAGCTAAAAGGCTCTGCAGGACTGCAGTGGCAAAGCCAGCTCTGAATTTAGAAAAAATTGGCAAGTGACAAAGCTTGGTGAAGGTATGTACAGAACTCCATGTAGCAGCTTCTAGGATGTTCCTGGTAGGGACACCTCTGAGAAAGGCTGTAGAGGTAGATGCAGTCCTGGTTGAATGTGGTCTTATCCCCTGTGGGGTAGGTTTTCCATGGTGCTTATAGCAGAAATGAATGCGATGGCCTATCCACTTAGAAATAGTTTGCTTTGAAATGGCCTTCCCCTCTGCCTCTGCAGCAAATGCCACCAGCAGCTGTTCAGATTTACTGAGAGGCTTAGTCTTGTCCAAGTAAAATCTAAGTTGTCTGTGCATGTCCAAAGAGTGCGGTATTCGTTCCCCTTTGTTCTGTGGATTAGAAAAGAAGGTTGGCAAATTAATGGACTGATTAAGGGCCACACTGGATACCACCTTGGGCATAAATGAGGGATTGGTCCTGAGGGACACCCTGTCCACATGAAAGATGATGAAAGGCTCCACTGCCATGAGGGCCTGTAAATCAGACACCATTCTTGCTGAAGTGATGGCTAGAAGGAAGGCTGTTTTCCAGGAAAGGAATTTCAACTCTGAGTTTGCAGCTGGCTCAATGGGAGGAAGAGTGAGCTTTTCCAATACAAACTTAAGGTCCCAGACTGGAGTAAGGGCTCTCCTGGGTGGTCTTAAGTTTTTGGCCCCTCTGAGGAATTGCTTCAGCAGTGGATGAGAGAAGATGGTGGCTCTGTGTTGTAATGTGCTGAAATGGCTGAGGCATGAATTTTGTTGGAAGAAAAGGAAAGGCCCTTGTGAAGCATCTCAGATAAGTATTGAAGAATATGGGGTAAATTGGGTACTGTTGGGCCCATCCCCTGAGTTTGGCTCCAGGAACAGAATATTTTCCATTTTTCAGCATAGGATTTTCTAGTACTAGGCCTCCTTGCCTCCAGAATGACATCCATCACTTGCTTACTGAGGGATGGTAATGGAGAGGTCAGGTAATTAGCCAGGCTGCAAGGTTCAGGGTTTGAAGCTGTGGGTGCAGAATCTGGCCCTCCTGCTGGGACAGCAGGGCAGGGGTCTGAGGCAGGTGCCATGGTGCCAGCACTGACACACTGCACAAGAGGGGATACCAGTGTTGGCGTGGCCAGTCCAGTGCAATCAGTATTGTCCTTGGTTTGTCCTGTTTGATCTTTAGTAGCACTTTGGAGAGGAGAGGCAGAGGAGGAAAGGCATAAACTGATAAGTTTTTCCAGGTGAAGGACAGGGCATCCACTTTGCAAGCTTGTTTGTGAAGAGTCCTTATGCAGAATTTGTCCAATTGGTAGTTTTGAGGGGAGGCAAACAGGTCTATCTCTTGGCTCCCCCATTTGTTTCTCAACATGTTAAAAATCTTTGGTTCCAGTTTCCACTCGTGTGTGTCCATGAGATTTCTGGCAGGAATTGAGCCTGTAGGTGCACTTGGTAGCTCAAGGCTGTGTTCCACAGAGCCATAGCTAGTCTGCAGAAAGGGTATGAGTGGGTTCCCCCCTGCTTGTTTATGAACCACATAACAGTGGTGTTGTCCGTCTTTACCAATAATTATCCCGGAAGAATGTGGTCCTTGAAGGCTGTCAGAGCATTCTGTACTGCTAACATTTCTTTTTGATTGATATGTAGGTGCATTTGACTTGGGTTCTATTTGCCCTGAATGCACTTCCCTGCCAGGTGAGCCCCCCATGCACAGTCTGATGCGTCTGTTGTTAAGGTTTGTGCGGCAGGGGGTAGTGTGAATGGTAGTCCCCTGTTTTGGTGGCAGGCCTCTGCCCACCAAAGGAACTCCATCTTTAGACAAGGTATGCTAGGAATCATTGATTCTAGATCCTAAGAATGTTGACACCACAGGCTTTTCAGATACCATTGTAGTTTCCTCATATGCAGTCTTGCATATGGAATTAGTAGAATGCAAGAGGCCATGAACCCAGTGCTTGCAGTATTTTCCTTGCAGAGGGCTGGGTCTTTATGGCCAGTAGACTGAAGTAGGCTGTCAAATGAACTTGTCTCTCTAGCGTGAAGTAGACCATCTAGGAAGTTGTATTCAAGCTTGCTCCCAAGAATACAATTTGTTGGCAAGGTACAAGATTTGATTTATTTTCGTTTATGGTGTACCCCAGAGAAGTTAGCAATTTCTTTACAAATGCCAGATGACTTAACAGTGTGTCCTGGCTTTCTGCCTAAATTAGACAATCGTCCAGGTATGGGTATATTTGAATATTCCTTTGCCTGCAAAATGCAATGACTGGAGCTAGGCACTTTGTGAATACCCTGGGCACAGTAGATAAGCCAAAGGGCAGTGCAGAGAACTGATAGTGCATGTAGCCTGCTGTGAAGCGTAGGTATCTTCTGCAAGATTCCCTTATTGGGATGTGCAGGTAGGCTTCCTTTAAATCCAGTGTTGCCAACCAGGCATTTTTGCCTAGCATGGGAAGCAGCTGTTGAAGTGTTATCATCTTGAATTTTGGGATTACCAAAAATGTGTTTACGATAGACAGGTCCAGGACAGGACGCCAGAAACTGTCTTTTCCGGGTACCAGGAAAAGTCTTGAGTAAAAACTTTGCCCCCATTCTTCTTCTGGGACAGGTTGAATAGCCCTGATGCTTAAAAGAGAGAGAGCCTGCTTTTGAGCCTCTGCCCATTGATTTGGGGGTAGGTCTGGCCAAATGTTTGGGGTTGATAAGGAGTGAAAGTGGAATCTATATCTTGGGAAACTATATTTAGAACCCATTTGTCCCGGGTAATGAGTTCCCAATTTTTTGCATGCAGGGCGATCTTTCCCCCTAAAGGAACAGTCAGTTGAGCAGGGCTTGGAAGGTTTAAAGTTAAGTCAGTGAGACAATTTACCATAGGGGGGAGTTTTACTACTCCCTGTTTTGGAAGTGGGAGCCCCCACTGCTTAGTCCTGTGAGCACCCTGGGACTGAAGCCTGGATGTTCTGCTGGTTCTGGGATTGGACTGAGAAGGCCTGGAAGAGGCAGGAAAGGACCAATTCTAAGAGGGCCAATGCCTACTAAATCTGGGAGGCTGTACTTGCAGGAAATCTTTAACAGTTTGCATAGATTTAGTTTTTTCCTCCATCTTTTTAAGTACTACTTCTGTTTTTTTGCCAAACAGGTGGTCTTGGTTTAAAGGAGCATCCAGTAATTTAGCTTTAACATGATCTGGTAAAGATTGCTCCTTAAGCCAAGCATACCTTCTAAGTACAGACCCAGTGACAGCAGCCCTACAAGATGCCTCTAATGAATAAAAAACACATTGCAAAGTATGTTTTCCCACTTGTTCAGCAGAATACATTAAATCCTGTAATTCTTTATTTTCAGCACAGTCAGGAATCAAAATAATTTTCTGTTTAAGCAATCCAGTAATATGCGGCTGATATTTCAACATATGAAACGCAGTTTAAGGCCCTAATGGCTAAGGTTGCAGAAGTGTACACCTTCTTACCCCATCTATCCAGCTCCCTGGAATCTCTATCAGAGGGGGTAGGATTTTTGGCAGTAGTGGCCTTAATGCCCTTGGGTCCCTGTGAAATTGTCTCAGGATCCGCAGTAGGATTTTTAAAGAGGAACTTGTGAGAGTCAGGTACCTTGTAATACTATCAGGTTTTCTGGGAGCAGGAGGTAAAGTGTCAGAGGCCAGGCTAGATTCCAAGAAGGCATCATCTACAATGCCCAGTACAGGAAGGATAGCTAAAGGCCTGTGCTGAGGCAGGAGTATGAATTCCCTAAGCCTATTTTTGGAGTCAGAGTAATCCTGTCTTTCCCAGCGGAAATGCTCCCCAAGAGTATGCAAGGTTTCACCAAAAGAGAAATCCTCTGGAGGGGAAGCAGAGGGAATGGAGTCCTCTGCATTAGAATCCTCATAGGTAGATAACAGCAAATCCTGGTCATCAGAGAAAACATTAGATTAGAGTAATAAGGTCTTCAGCTATTCTAAGCATTTGTTTTTTAGGCATATGGGCCTGAGCATGCGGTTTGGACATTGGTTTTCTAGGTGTGGGTCTAGTTTTAGGCCTGGATGAAGAAGATGGCGTCAGTTTAAAATGCAAGTCTGTAGGCCTGAATACACCCTCAGACGCCGGTGCCTGCACAGTGGCTCCAGACCCTTCCAAGGTAGAGACATCCGCAGGTTCTATAGTCTAAGAAGCATCTCGAGGCATGGGTCTCAGTAGAGGCCTGCGAATCTGAGGTAGCGGGTATCAGGGGCTACGAAAGCACCTCACTGAGCACCGGCGGACTGGCGACTAGCTTAACAGAAGTGTTGTCTGCAGTTCTGGACCTATCCGGTCTGTCTCCGTCTTTATCCTTACGTTTTTTCGGAATATCAGTAGTCAGATGGCTTGCCGAAGCCATTTCTGGATAGTTATACCGAGTACCAAAATAATTTGCCGCAAATATAGTCAGACGATGAATAGTTCAGGGGTTGAACAAGGCACAAAACCGACAGCGAGGGACGTAGTGATCTGGGCATAAGGAAGGAATGCAGTACGAATAAAAATCTTTATGAGGTATTTGCTTTCCACAGATAAGACAATTGTTAACTTTTACTGACATTGGTTAAGAGCAAGAAAAACGATCCCCAACGGGTTTCTTAACTTTTTTGAAGACTTCGGTTCTGAAACTCGAAAACGAAAATTTCAGGAGTCAAACTGCTTCTGCTTCGGGCACCACTCAGCAAGAAAGACTGGTGTAATGGCGTTGGCTGCATGTTTTATACCCGACGTCATGGAAGAAGAGACAGCATCTGGCGCAGGAATCTGGTATTCAGGCCGGCTGAGGGCTACCTGCAGGCAGATAACCCAAATGTGATGACTGCAACAGTGAAACACGAAGAACATCAAACTGCATCAACAATAAGAATGAATCTGAAGGGACTGGGATCAAGTTTGGTGTTGATAACCTTAGACCTAGTGAACACTGGCACTCATGTCACTAGTACCACAGGCACTAACACTGGTGCAAATTCACAGTTACGGCCAAAGGAACAGCACAGGTTGCGTGGCCATTCCTCATACTCTTGGTGTTACAACTGGGCCCAGAACAGGAACTGAAGATGTGCAGCATGAGAATTTCTATCTATGGCCTCTCTGGAAACAACTAAGGGGGCTGAAGAACTTGTGCACCAACTTGGAGGACCTGAGTGAAAACTGCAAACCTGGAAAAAAATGAATACATTTGGATAACTCATGCACTGGGAAGAAGCTACATTGTTTTCTCCCCAGAGCAGGATCTGAGGAACCTAAATGGTCAGGTTTAGGGAGACCTTGGCAGTAACAAAGGGGACTGGGAAGGTCCAGGTTAAAAAGAGATAAGCACCTCTGGTCTAGGGGCTTTAGTAGGAGAAAGAGTAGTGTTTTTTTCCCTTGTCTTTCACCTCCTTAAGCCTCTGTTTTTGCATTTTATTTTCAGATGGCTGCTGTCCTTATGAATTTCCCCTTTTGCTAGCCTTTTTAAAAAAGTTTGTTTCTGTGGTCTTCAACCATTCTTTGGATAAAGGTTTCATATGGCAAAGTCAACACCAAAGATTTCTGGCCCAAGGCACACATCATCATCATGTGGGTCCAGTGTAAGACTCTTGTAATCAAATTTTTTTCACTTTGAGAAGCAAAAGGTCCAATTCCTTGTCCATTTGAGGTAAATCAGGCCATAAATGCAGCATTACCACATGAAGGGCCAAAAGGCCATCATCAGAGAGAAAGGAAACATAGTTGAACTATTTTTAAAACTATTTTTAAAACTCTAAAGCACAAATATTCTACTGTTTGTTAAGAAAGAGAGGGAAAGAAAATAAGAGACAGGACAGTGGGGAAGCAGCCCAACAGCAATTGGAGAGGCAAAAAAATGAATAAAATTTATTGCATTAGCACAAGTAAAAGACACTTTTTTTTTGATAAATTGCACATTTTGATAAATTGCACAAGCTGCAGAGATTGACGTGTTACATGAAGAAGTATGAATGAGATCTGGAAGAGTAAATTGCATCCCAGGAGGAACGTAGGAGCCTGAGTTTGCAGAAGTTGCTTACTCCCATTTTTGCACATGAGGTCGGGGTATCTTTTCACTAGTGACTATCATCTAGAGCCAAGGTTTACACCACCAGGAGGCTAGCATACCTCAGTAGTTCTTCCATACAACAAACCCACATGCACATTCACACCTATGGCCAATTTAGACTGCCCAATCCACCTAATGCATGCCTTTGGAATGTGGGAGGAAACTAGACCCCCTGGAAGAAACCCACACAAACATAGAGAGGACATGCAGACTCCACAAAAAAGGCACCTCTTTTGAAAACCGAACTGGGTAACCTCTTGCTGTGAGGCAACAACACTATCCACTGTGCCACCCATATATATATATATATATATATATATATATATATATATATATTACACACACACACACATATATACTACTAATTAACTGAATCTCTGTAGCTCTCTTTTTTTTTTTTCCTGCAAAGCAAGTCATCCATTTCCTAAAAGTGGTATATCTCTTTAAATACCAGTTCCTGTTGAATGTTCTTTTTCGATTCTTGGTGGTAAGCTCTAAAAACGTATCTGCTAAGAAAAACGCACCTTAATTATACTGCATAGAACTTTGTAGGACTTGATCACAATGGAATAACATATTCGGTAAACAATATGACAACATGAAAATAACTAAATTTAATGTCATCCAATATAAACTCTGTAAACAGACCCAACTAATTTTTTTTTTTACTCTAACCATCAAAATGGTCAAAATAAGATGTGTGTTGGTGGACGGGTATATGGAAGGCCCTGGGGTCAAGTTTCTACCAGTGCATCCCTCAACTCATCGTCATTCACTGAAATGAGGGAGTATTAGTTGAAGTCTACATTTGATGGCGACACAAAGACATCTACTGAAAAGGGATTTCCATCTCCAAAATTCTCTGCTCCCTGTTTTCTGATCTAAGAACTATTTGTGGAGTAGAAAGCAGGTTTCTGCTCCAACTGTATGCCAGGATTCTGGTCTTCATGAAACATCACTGCTATCAGGAACAGAATGTGGGTGATAGTCCTATCCCATAACAATGGGTACCTCCCTCTTGCTGATGGTACCTAACACTGTAGTGTTTTCCATATGAATTGATAAACCACAGATCAGCAGGTCTTGGTATGGACATAAGGACAGCAGCATCCCTCATAATTACTGTAAGACGGATGTGTAACTCAGACCTCCGGTAGGACTAATTGTCTTCGGTTATCCTGCCCTAGAAATGCTTCCCACTCCTTAGAGCAGACACATATGATACTGCAGAAGATGACAAGATATTGTTTAAAATGGGGTGCATCTGGTCAAATTGTGGATATAGAGCCACCTTGCAAGCTCTTCAAGCTTGCATTTTTCAGGTTGATGTCACTACAAATGAAGGGGCAATTGCAGATGTTTCATTTGCAATTCTGCATGAGCTACCATGTGGGTGGTCATCACAATACAACCTAAAATGATGTGAATTTGCTCTGCCATGTCTTCTTGGAACTGAAATAGGACAGCCAAGGCAATCTGGAGGGCACTGACATTTTTCCTGGCAAAGACACTTTCAAAGCCTGGGTATCCAGAATTTACCACAAGAAAGAGATGTTCTAGGTGTGTGCAAGCTACATTGGACAGCAATGCCCAGCTGACTAATAGTCTGATCAGAAGCTGGGAGTGCTGGCCTAGTGGATCTGGTGAAGGGACAACAACAAGCCAATCATCTAGGAAAAGGAAGGTTGTAATTCTTAGCAGACCCTGGTGTGTTTCTACCACTGCCAAGTACTTACTGGCCACCCTGATGGCTGTGGTGACTCCAAAGGGCAGGATTCTGAATAGATGGTGACTGTCTCCTACCTGGAAATGGAAATACACCTTGGAATCCTTGACAATTTTTGCATGCAAGAGGGTGCCCTGAAAGTCAAAACAGCACATTCATTATCCTAATGATAAGTGAGGGAAAACTGTGTGCAACAAGACCATTCAACACTTCGCTTTAATATATTTGCTGAAAACTGAAAACACTTGCAGTGGAAAAGGGTCTTGAGTTCTGTAGATGAGTGTGTGTGTACAGCTTTAAGAAGCTTTATAGGGGCTTGCACTAGTGTATAAATACTGAGCATGTGCGAGCCTGACCGCTGTTTTGTAGTAAGCTGTTGAGATGTAAGCATGTATGTGTGCAGTCTGTCAGTTAATCAATCAGTTTGTTTGTATTTTGTAATGCTGCTATCCCATCCTGATGTTGTTCTATGTAATAAAGCATATAAATGAACTACCCCGCCTGTTCAACATCTGTACTAGAGAGGGACGAGAAACATGGTATAAGAAGTGGGCTGTCTGAAAAGGACATGGTGTTAGAAAGGGATCCAGAAATCGAGATTCCAGACCGAGAATGCACTCAGTTAAGACTGGAGAAATATACAGGCATGAATCATCCTTACTGCACGTAAAACTCGCAAAACAGATTCGAAACAAATTTCAGGTATTAAAACTTGCTCAAACTATTTTTTATTTGCAAAATATGAAACGAGGCATACTGAACACTAAATTAATTTCTAAGTAACAGAAATATCTGATACTATGATACATTAACAGAAATATTCAAATAAGTAATTGAAAAATGTTTGAAGTAAAGTCCGAATCACATAAAATTAATAAAATAAGAGAAACAACTGCATTTTTTTTGCTAAGCACTACTTTTTCACAATTAATCAAAGCTATTTGAGTTGACTGGAGTGTAAGAAGTGTTCGCATGTTTGTGCAGTATTATAGTACAGTTATTTCTCAGAATACAGCCATTACAGAGCATATTTCGCAAAGTACAGTATTTCAAAGAGTTTATTGTGCATTTGAATGTTATTACAAATACTGCCTAGGTGTGCAAGTACGTACATAATTACACGGGCCATTTTTTCATTTTGTCTGGGCATAATTTGTTGGCATGGCAAACGGATTTTGAAAACCAATTCCACCCGTGTTTGGCAATAATACTGCAGATAACTGGAGTGTGTTCGATCAAGAGTACAATATTTTCATACAGGCTGCATTTTCTGATAAAGATGACCGTACAAAGGCATTTAATCTGCTTAATTTAGCTGGTTCAGAAGCCATAGAAAGGGAGCATTCATTTATGTATGCACCTGCTATCTTTGCAGGGGAGAGGGAAACCTGTCATACAGTTGCACCGACTGAGTCAAGGGATAACCCAGAGTGCTTAAAATGTAAATATGAAGAAATGTGTAACCCTCAAACAAATGTTACAATAGAAAGGCACTTATTTTACACAAGAGATCAAAAGCCCGTGGAAACTTTTGCAGTATATACAACTGATCTGAGAAACAAAGCTAAAACATGCAGATCTGGTGATTTAAGGGACGAGTTAATAAAAGACAGACTTGTGTGTGGTATTAAAGATGATGCCGTGAGAAAGATTCTGCTTCATGACTGCGATTTAACTTCGAATAAGGGAACTGAGATTTGTCAGATATATGAGCTTACAGAAAAGAACACAAATATGCTTACAAATGAGGGATGCATGCTTCCAGTAACTTCTAATGCCAATGTTGATAATATGCAGCTGGAAAGGCCACAGAAATACCTCACTAAAAGAATCACAGGCCTAAAGCAGATGCCATATGCTGACCGTCTAAAACAACTCCAGCTATACTCTGCGGCATATAGTCTACTCAGAGGCGATCTCTGCTTAACATACAAGGCCATGTCAAACCCTGAGCTGTTGGGCATGTTCCACTTAAAGAAATCCCTCAAAGCTACATGCTCCAGGGATCTAAACCTTGTCATCACAATGAACAAAACATGCTGGAGGGATAGGTTCCTGACCCAGAGACTCCCCATACTCTGGAATAGACTGCCCATACATGTCAAGCAAAGCGCCTCCTTGGCCCTCTTCAAAAGGAACCTTGATGATTGGATGGGAGATAGGAAATTCACCCTGGGGATCATGTCAGTCACCCTGCTAGACAGGGGTCCAGAGAAGTAAATATTGTGGGAAGAAATATCCAGGGAATTGTTATGGCTAGGCTTGTATAGGCCCTAGGGCCGATAGCCTAGTACCAACCTATGAACCTAAGCAGCACGTGGTTAAAAGAAAGAAGCCCAAGCACATGGCAGCAACTGTAAACCCTGGAACACTCACTTCTTTTATTAAAAGGGAACATTCAAAGAAACAAATTGATCAATTAGAAAGGTGTGACCTTACTTTTTATGTTGATGGTTGTCGATTGGTCATGCTCACACTTAGAGAGAGGGTCAGGGTGCATCTAGCTGCCATTAGAAATAAGGAACCTGAAAGGAGTGCTTCGGCTAAACATATTATACATAAAGGTATAACACATTATTTTTCCTTTAAAGTAGTTGAATGCATAGTGGAAAGCCCAAGATTAGGGGATGTGAGAACTAAAACTGAGCAACGTGAACTTAAATGAATCATTGAATTTCAAGCAGAGAAGGAACCTGAGTTGAATGACAGAAAGTACAGTTGTGTACCTACCATAAATGTAGATGTTCGAGTGTATTCACTGTTGCAGTCATTACACTTGGGTTATCCTGCTGGCAGGCTACCCGCAGTCGGCCAGAATTCCAAAGTCTAGGTCTGGTGTTGGTTGCTGTTGCCTCTTCCCTGACGTCAGTGCACCAGGGATATAAAAGATGCAGCCAACGCCATTTTCAGTTTTTCTTGCCCCAGATGTCAGGTGCCCCCAAAAAGGTAGGCTGAAAAAAATATACCAAAAAGTATGCATGTACTAAAATAAACATTTCCTTCCTCTACAAGCAAATACACCATGTAGATTGTATAGAATTGAGAAGTACAGAAAAGTCCCAGCAAAGAAAAGGTGGATGGTGGGTGGGTAACCTGGACTGCAACAGTGAATACACTCGAACATCTACATTTATGGTAGGTACACAACTGTACTATGTTCACCGTGTTTCACTGTTGCAGTCATTACACTTGGGTTGAATCCCAAAGCTGAGGTTGGGTAGCTGGGCCTAAATAGGATTAGGAGAGTCTACCAGGCCCTGCAGAACTGCAGTGGCAAAGCCTGTTCTGGATTTAGAGTAGAGAGGTAAGTGGTAGTGCTTGGTGAAAGTGTGCACTGAACTCCAGGTTGCAGCCTCTAAAATGTCTTTGGTTTGTACTCCTCTGAGGAAGGCTGCAGAAGTGGCTGCTGCTCTGGTAGAATGTGGCCTAATGCCCTTAGGCACTGATTTGCCATGTTGTGAATAGCAGAAACGAATGCAGTGTCCTATCCATTTTGAAATAGTCTGCTTTGAAATAGGCTTTCCTTGTGATCCTGCAGCATACGCTACAAACAGTTGTTCAGTTTTTCTGAAAGCTTTTGTTTTGTCCAAGTAGAATCGTAGCTGTCTGTGTATGTCCAAAGCTTGTAGAAGTCTCTCCCCTTTATTCTGGGGGTTTGGATAGAATGTTGGCAAATGAATGGTTTGGTTAAGAGCCACACTGGATACTACATTTGGCATAAATGTTGGGTTTGTCCTTAGAGAGACCCTGTCCTGATGAAAAATGATGAAAGAGGTTCCACTGCCATTAATGCCTGTAACTCTGAGACTCTTCTTGCTGAAGTTATTGCTAGGAGCAGAGCAGTTTTCCATGATAAGAATTTTATATCAGCTGTATTGGCTGGCTCGAAAGGAGGCAGTGTGAGCTTTTCTAAAACAAAATTGAGGTCCCATGTAGGTATTGGTGCTCTAATTGGGGGTCTTATGTGTTTTGCCCCTCTAAGGTACTGTCTTAGAAGTGGATGAGAAAAAATAGGAGGTTCCATATTGTAGTGAGCTGAAATGGCAGAGGCATGGATCTTAATTGATGAGAAGGATAGGCCTTTGTCCATCATCTCAGATAGGTATTGTAAAATCTGAGGTATATTTGGAACAAGTGGTTCGAGTCCTTGTGCCTGATTCCAAGCACAGAATCTCTTCCATTTTTCTGCATAAGATTTCCTAGTGCTGGGCATCCTGGCTTCTAATATGACATCCATAACAGCTTTAGACAGAGTTGTGGTCTGAGTGGCTATATTATCTGCCGTGCAGCCAGATTTAAGGTTCTGAGATGACTGTGCAGAATCTGATTGTTTTGTTCAGTCAGAAGATGAGGAATTTGAGGTAAACACCAGGCTGGGCCTTGAGACAAGCTCTTTAGGATTGGGTACCAGTGCTAGCGTGGCCAGTCTGGGGCATCAGGATAATTTTTGGCTTCTCTTGTCTGACTTTTAGGAGCACCTTGGGAAGAAGAGGCAGTGGAGGAAAGGCATAAACTGTCAGGGTTTTCCAGCTTTATGATAGAGCATCCACTTTCCATGCTTGTGAGTGATAAGTTCTTGTGCAGAATCTCTGTAGTTGGCAGTTGTGAGGAGAGGCAAAAAGATCTATGTCTGGGCATCCCCATTTCCTTGTTATCATGCTGAAGACCTGTGGATTTAGTTTCCATTCATGAGGATCCATGAGATTTCTGCTTAGTTAGTCTGCCAGTGTATTTTTCATTCGTGGCAGGAACTGTGCCTGCAGATGTACTTGATAGGTCAGTGCTGTGTTCCACAAAGTCATGGCTTGCCTGCAGAGGGGATATGATGTGTGCCCCCTTGCTTGTTTATGTACCACATAACTGTGGTATTGTCCGTCTTTAGTAATAGTTGTCCTGGATGTAGTAGATCCTTGAAGGCTGTCAGGGCATTCTGTACAGCTAGCATCTCTTTTTGATTGATGTGAAGATGCATTTGTTTCCTGGGCCACGTGCCCTGAATACATTTTCCTGCCATGTGTGCCCCCCAGGCATAACCCAATGCATCTGTTGTTATTGTCTGCCTGGCTGTGGGTAAGGTGAAAGGCTGTCCCTTGTTGTGGTGACAGGCCAGTGCCCACCATTGAAACTCCTGTTGCAGGCAGGGAATTAGAGTTATTATTGTTTCCAGGCTGTGGCAATGTTGAGTCAAAACACTTTTTAGATACCATTGTAGTTTCCTCATATGCAGTCTTGCATATGGAATTAGTAGAATGCAGGATGCCATGAAGCCCAAGGCCTGCAGAATTTTTCTTGCAGGGAGCTGGGTCTTTGTTGCCATCATTTGAAAGTAATGAGTCAGTTGCCTTTGTTTGTCTGGCGTGAGATAAGCCATCTGGGCAGTTGTATTTAAGCTTGCACCCAGGAATATTATCTCTTGAGAGGGCACTAGTTTTGATTTATTTTCGTTTACTGTGTACCCTAGGCAAATTAGTAATCTTTTTACAAACGCCAGATGCTTTAGTAGAATGTCCTTGCTGTCTGCTTGAATAAGGCAGTTGTCCAAGTAGGGATATATTTGAATTCCTTTTTGTCTGCAAAATGCAATTACTGGTGCCAGGCATTTCGTGAAGACCCTGGGCGCAGTAGATAAGTCAAAGGGCAGTGCAGAAAATTGGTAATGCATTGAGCCAGCTATGAATCTGAGGTATCTTCTGCAAGCTTGTCTGATTGGGACATGCAGGTATGCCTCCTTGAGGTCCAGTGTAACTAGCCAAGTCTTTTTGCCCAGCAGGGATAGACGTTGCTGCAGTGTTAACATTTTGAATTTTGGAACATCCAAGAAAGTATTTAGGATTGACAGGTCCTGTATTGGTCTCCAGGCTTTGTCCTTTCTGGGTACCAGGAAAAGTCTTGAGTAAAATCCTTGTCCCTTTTCTTGCTGTGGTACTCTTTGAATAGCTCCCATGTCCATGAGAGCAGAAATTTGTTTTTGTGCCTCTGCCCACTGGTTTTGCGGCAGGTCCGGCATACCTTTTGATTTTGGAAGGGTATGAAAGTGGAACCTGTAACCTGAGAAACAATATTCAGTACCCATTTGTCCTGGGTGATCATGTGCCAATTCTGTGAAAAAAGTGCTAGCTTTCCCCCTAAGGGTGCTGCCAAAAGGTAAGTGCTTGGCATTTGTAGAGGGAAGTCATTGGGACTGTTTCCTATAAGGTTGTGATTTGTCTTCTTCTCATTTGGGGGCTGAAGCACCCCATTGATTAGGTTTGTATGAGCCTTGGGGGCTGAGATCTGCCTCTTGGGCATCTGTATCTGCCTCTTTGTGGCCTGTCTGACACCGGAAAGGACCAAATTTTGAAGGCCAGTTTCTGCTAAACCTAGGTGGTTGAACCTGTAAGAAATCCTTTCCAGTCTGCATTGATTTTGCTTTATCCTCCATTTTCTTTAACACCTCTTCTGCCTTAACACCAAACAAAGTATCATGCTGTAGTGGAGCATCCAATAATTTTACTTTAACATGTTCAGGTAAACTTTGTTCTTTCAACCAAGCATGCCTTCGAATGACAGAGCCTGTAACTGCAGCTCTACAAAAAGCCTCTAATTAATCAAAACCACATTGCAGAGTATGCTTTCCCACTTGTTCAGCTGCATGCAATACATCCTGCATTTCCTTATTGTCAGGACATTCTGAGTTTGTAAGCATTTTCTGTTTTAACAAAGACATGAGGCACTGTTGATATTTAAGCATGTGAAACTGGCAGTTTAAAGCCCTTACAGCTAAAGTAGCAGAAGTGTAAACTTTTTTCCTCCATCTATCTATCCAGAGCTCTGGAATCCCTATCAGAGGGGACAGGGTTTTTTGCAGTGGAAGCCTTAACCCCTTTGGGACCCTGAGAAATTGTTTCTGGGTCAGCAGCAGGGAAGAAATGTATGAGAGTCTGGGACCCTGTAGTACCTGTCTGGCTTGACTGGTGCAGGGGGTAAAGAATCAGGAGACAGACTGGATTCAGAGAAAACATCGTCAACAATATCAAGCACAGGTGGGATAGCCAGGGGCCTGTGCTAAGGCAATAAAAGAAAGTCTCTGAGCCTTTTCTTGGATTCTGAATAATCCTGGCTCTTCCAATGGAAATGCTCCCTCGTGGTGTGCAAGGTTTCCCCAAAAGAATAATCCTCAGTCGGGGAGGCTGAAGGTATAGATTCTTCAGCATCAGAGTCATCATAGGGAGGGAGAGAATATCCCTGATCTGAAGAGGAATCAGAGGAAATAGAAACCTGGTCAGAGGAGTCATAGTCAGTGTCTTGCCTAGGACTTTTATCAGGAGGAGGATGGGAACCCCTGATCAAAGTAATTAGGTCCTCGGCCATTTTAAGCATCTGTTTCTTTGGCATGGATGACTGTCCAGGACAATGCTGTACTTGTTTCCTTGTCTTTAATTGTGGAAAAATACTGAAGTCAACATATTTTGTATTCTGTATTTAAAGGGTTACAAGTAATCAAACTATCATTTATTCTTCCAGAATATGTTAGAAGAGTAAAATCTTCGACATAACTGGCCAACGTAACGTTGCCCCTGCACTGGCGCGAATCGCAAAAGAAAAGCTATTTTTGTTGTTTACTAGTCAAGGGAGAAATTGAATTTTATATGTGAATAGATTCCATATACAAGAGATCTCAGGAACAGGAATAGGAAGATGAAAAGTTTATGTTTGATTTACACCCAAAGAATGTAAAGTATTTAGATAAATGGAAAAAGGAACATGGGTTTAGTGGATGTTTAAATAAGTCAGAATGTCAAAATCTAGTAAGATTAGAAATAAGACAAGGAAGCAAAAGGCACAGAAATGGCTGGAGGAAGCAAATAAAAACATAAGGAACAAAATTTGAAAAAGGGTGTGGTAATTCAAGTGAAAAGATGTGTACTTTGTTCAAAAGGAAGATAATGAAACTTCCATAGTCGAACCAGAATAAAGACTCTCCTAGATAAAATAGAAGAACATTACAGCCCCTTATGGTTTATGCTAGACATGCTGAGAAATACCTGAAGGAAAAAATAAGAAAGGACATTTCGCCAGAGATTGCAGAGGACCGAGAAACCGATGGTATGACTATATGATGGTCAATGAGAAATATCAAATGGTAAATCTAATCAACTATGCAATTGGAATCCCAACCAGTGATCACATTGCAAGTTGAGGATGAATATGGAGCCATTGTCCAAACCTCTGTGGTTAAATCTGCCCAGTACATTTACTAGGAAGAGATTTAATGCCCCAACCTCCACGGGATGGTGGCAAGGAGAATAGAACTGAATAGTGCAATGCTATTAGAGGGCAGGGAGATCTACATTACTGGTATAGTAATGATTTGATAACAAATTTGGCATTAAGCAAATATGGCATAACAAGATCCATTACATTGCACAATGTATTACAGAAGATGCCGGACCTGATTTAGAATACGAAAAGAAATTTCTTAGTTTTAAAGTCACCAAACTAGTATTGCATAGCCTTTTGGGACACACTAGGTAATTCTGCAGTCATGCAGCTGCTGTATAAGAATGAATTAACCACACATATTTCAGTCACGGAGGGTGAAGGAATGTCATGGTACGGTAAGAAAATAACTGAATGGGTAGGATGGACACCAGAACAGTTGGCAGGTAAGGGCATTCAGGTTCAAAACTTAACTGACATTATGACTATGTCTCCTTACCCCCATGGAAGAATCTCAATTGCAGATGATTCCAACAGGACAGGTAAAGATTACACCCAAGTCAGAATTTATTTCCAGTAAAACCGGATGGGACATGGAGGATGGTACAAGACTTACAGGCAATAAATGCATAGTCCCGGATCCATCCTTCCAACAGATAACTACTTTTCTGTAATTGATATCAGTAATGCCTTTTTCTCTATTCCCTTGCAGGAAGATAGTAGATTTACCATCTTCTCACAAGAGATGTCCACCAATTTGGCTCAGTTCCAACCAGCCCAAGGGTGCCACCGGATGATATCCTCCGAAGAACTCTGTAAGTCCGAGACTATTCGACTACTACACTGGACATAAGGTAAATAAGTCTAAGTTACAATTTTGTAAATTATTATACTATCTCTGGGAAGGGCAGGCGATTAGATGACAGCAGAAAGAATGCTATTTTACAAGCCCCCATGCCAACTACAAAAAAGAAATGATGTCCTTTTAGGCATTATTCCCAACTATAAGAAGTGCACGATTTGCTGCACTGGACAGACAAGGCAGTACAGGCATTTACTAGGATCAAGCAACTGATAGCTGGAAGACCTTTATACAGACTGTAGATTGCAAGCAGGGATTTATGACATCTGTTTTAATGCAAATGTATGGAGATAAGTTAAGACCATTGGCATTTTACTCTAGCAAATTAGACAGCATTACCACACTGTGTGCAAAGCAGTCATCCTAGACAAAGCAGCCAAAGAGGCAGCTATGTCCAGTACCTTTTCACTTGAAACCACACCTACAGAATTACAACCAACAGATAAATTTGATTTTTTTGTCAATCAGATCATACAGAAACTGTCTACAGTTTTCCAAATTGAATTGAAACCAATACTAACAGCTGTTTAACGAATGATTGTTTTTCAGGTTCAAGAGGAAATCAGACCGGCGAGTGGGTCTGGATCAAAAACTCCAACAGCAGTTCGGATTAAAGAAAGGTCCTCATGGATCCACGCAAAATCATAAAACATTTTAAGTTAAATAAAGACTTGAGTTCCCTGAGGAACAAACAGACAGCAGCAATCATGAAGGACAATAATGAGAATAAGAGTTTTATTGTTTATAACTATTGTGATTGTAATATTTATTCAAAAGAGACAAACACACCAGCTGGCATCCAAACTTTAATACATATCTTAAATATGCATATGCATCCTCAATGAATGTCTCAAAATAGTTTGTTGTTTGAAACCACAGAAGTACCACTGAGAGACAAATGGAACAGTGTGTTTTCAAAAGATTGGCTGAGCCAATGTAATTTGACAATAGTTCATAATTGTACCAGCTATAAAAAAGACATCAATGTAAATGATATTAGTTTTGTTGAAAAATGCTGTATGTATTTACCATCAAAACAAATTATTGTTATTTTATTTAATGGTGTTTTTTACTTTGCCTTGGCTGCTGTAGTGGCCTTAATAGTAAGTTGTGAAGGTCTGAAAACACACTCAGAAGCCGATGCCTGCTCAGCGGCTCCGGACCCATCTGAGGGAATAGTTTCCACAGGCCCAATACCTTGTGTTTCCAGAGGCCTAGGTGTCTCCACGTGGGAGTCGAATAAGGCCTGTGGCTCTGAGGTAGCGGGTGTCAGGGGCTGCGAAAGCACCTCACTGAGAACCGGTGAACCTTCGGTTTTGGACCTCAGATGCCTGTCTTTTTCCTTGTCTTTGAGTTTTTTATGAATTCTGGTTGTCGGTTGTTCCGACAGCAGTATGTAGTTAAACCTTCGGCCAAAGTAATGTAAAGCAAAATCAAACCAACGTTTAATAGTGCGTTTGTTGAATGTAGCACAAAACCGACAACTAGTGACGTTGTGGTCAGGGCATAGGCAAGGAATACAGTAAGAGTGAAAGTCCTTATGAGGTATTTGCTTCCCACAAGAAATACAATTGTTAACTTTTACTGACATCGGTCTGGAGCAAGAAAATGTTTCCCCAACGGGGTACTTAGCCTTACTGAAGACTTCGGTTCTGAAATTCGATTTCGAAAATCTCAGGAGTCGGCCAACTGGCACTTGCGAACTGCTTTTGCTTCGGGCACCGCACAGCAAGAAAGACTGAAGAAAATGGCATCAGCTGCATCTTTTATACCCCTGGCGCACTGACGTCAGGGAAGAGGCGACAGCAACCGACGCCAGACCTAGACTTTGGAATTCAGGCCGACTGCGGGTAGCCTGCCAGCAGGATAACCAAGTGTAATGACTGCAATAGTGAAACACGATGAACATCCTCAATTAAACCATATTTAAAAGCAAGACGCTTATGATATAAGAAACTTTTTATTAGAGTATGTTTTATATTACTGAATGTCGCAGGTGCTATGTAAAGAAATATTTTATTGTATAATTAGACTAGTTTAATTGTAGTCTGGTCTATTATTTGTTAACTGGATAATTGTTAAGTAGAGATATATAAGGAAGTGGTGTGATTTTTATTTTATGGTCGGAAGAAGCATCTGGATAGATGTGAAAGCGCTAACCTTTATATTAAACTTTTTATTCCTACCATGTTTCTCCACTTTGTTTGTTTTATTGGACTGTTTATTTGTTGATGTGAGTTGGAGTTCATCCGCAGTGGCTGCACAGCTTATTTTAATCCTTTTGGAGAAGCTTGATTCATCAAAGTGTGCAAAGCTTGTTGCTTATGGTGGTGAAGAGATTCAAACTGAGGGCTCAGTAATACTTTCATGCTACTCTGCTGGGAGAAGCTACGACTTGTTATTTTATGTGGTCAAAAGGCATATCCAGTCATTACTAGGGCTCAGAGACAGTTTGAAAATGGGACTGCTTTCATTTAATAAGGAAATCCATCATGTCAGTTTGAAAGACCACTGTTGTAATTTCCCCCACTATATTTTTTCTACCTATGCTGATCCTTGAAGACAAACTAGGCAAGCTTCCAGTTGTGTACTCCATGACGTTAGACCCAGATGTCAGCCCAGTTGTCAGATCAGCCCGGAAAATTCCAGAACTATGCAGAACAGTCTCAAAGCCGAGCTAGACAAAATGGTGCAACAAGGTGTTATTTTGTCCAGTAGCAGAACCTACTGAATGGGTATCTTCCACAGTGGTAGCTCATAAGAAAAGCTCAGACGATATCAGAATATGTATTGCTCCATGAAATTTGAACAAAGTACTGAAAAGACCTCATCACCCAATGAGCACAGTCAAAGAAGTTGCAGCTCTGATGCCAAATGCCACTGTTTACTTCTGTCTTAAATACAAAGAGTACATTTTGGCAAATGTTGCTTGACAAAAAATCCTCGTTGCTAACTACATTCAGAACTCCTTTTGGCAGGTACAGACTTTTGAGAATACCACTTAGGGATAAATTCTGCCAATTAATTATTTCAGCATGCAATGGAGCAAATTTTTTCTGGGTATCCTTGTGCTACTATAGTAGATGATTTTTAGCAGGAAGTAATGGTGAAGCTAAGCAATGACAGAAACCTCAAGAAAGTTCTGGAAAGAGCACGTCAAGTGAATCTTAAGTTGAATCCTCAAAAGTGTAAGGTCAGTTTACGAGAAGTTACTTATGTTGGTCATTTATTTACCAGTTCAGGATTACGACCAGACCCTTCCAAGCAAACAGCTATTCTTGAGATGCCAGCTCCAGACAATGTTCAAGCCCTTCAACTCTTTCTTGACAAAGTTAACTACCTAGGCAAGTTTGTTCCAGACTTAAGCCAACTAGCAGCACTGCTCAGAGAGCTGACACATAAAGATGTATCCTGGCCATGGTTAAAACAACACCAAAAAGCATTTGAGGTCCTGAAACAGAGAACTGCCTGTCCGCCAACTCTCAGATACTATCATGTTCACAAACCAGTTACTCTTTCCTGTGATCCTTCAAAATTTGGTCTAGGTGCAGTCATTCTTCAAGAGGGTCAACCTGTTGTCCATACATCCAGAACTCTAACCCAAACTGAAATGTAGTATGCTCAGAAAGAGAAAGAACTCTTGGCATTTGTGTTTGCCTTTGCCTGTTCGAAGTTCCATTATTATATTTATGGTAGACCTATCCAGATCGAAACAGACCACCAACCTCTAGTCACTATTTTGAGAAAGCCTATGCATAAAGCTCCAGCTAGACTGCAACGTATGATGTTGAGATTTCATAAGTACAGTTTCAATCTTGCCTACACGAAAGGCAAACTTCTTTATCTTGCTGATACTTTGCCCAGATCACCCAGAAATACCACTGAATAGCATGAGAATGAGAAACTTGATTTTGAAGTCATGGAAGTGAGAAATATTTCTTCCTCATGTCTTGATGGGCTTAGAAGTCATACAGCCTCAGATTCTGTTTTACAGCTCAACCACTTCATCAGTCAAGGATGGTCATCAAAGCAATCTACGTTACCTCAAGAAGTGGAACTTTATTTTCCTTACAGATTAGATTTTGTCTGAGAATGGTATCATTATGAAAGGTCCAAAGTAATTGTTCCAAAGTCCTTCCAACAACAGTATACTGCTATCTTGCATCATGGCCACCCAGGAACCGATTCTACTAAAAGGAGGGGAAGAGGGCTAGTGTTTTGGCTTTCTATGTCACAAGACATTGAGAGAGTACTTTCATCTTGCTCTATATGTAATAGTACAAAGCCACATCAACAGAAGGAACCATTTCAGCTAAACCAGATTCCTGAACTACCTTGGTTGACAGTAGCCATTGACATTTCCGAATGGAATGGTCAACATTTCTTGGTGTTAGTAGACTCCTATTCCATTTGGTTCGAGACTGACCTACTTCCTAATCTAACATCCAGTATTGTTATTACTAAGATGAAGCATAATTTTGCAGTCCATGATAGTCTGCACAAAGTTATTTCTGATAATGGTACAGTTTACTAGCCAGCAATTCAAAAGATTCATGAAAGAGTGGGACTTTATCCGTACCCACAGTCAAATGGCTTGGCAGAACATGCAGTTTAAAGTGCGAAACAGTTACTAAAAAAGTCGAAACGAGATAATAGTGATGTTTTCCTAAATCTCTTGAATCTCAGAAATATTCCTTGTGAAAAACATCTTAGTTCACCTGCCCAGAGACTTCTTTCAACACAAACTAGAACTACATTACCAGTCAGCAGTAGTTTATTGGTTCCAAGTGCTAAGAATAACAGATCAGTGAAAGCCCATCTGTTAAGGAAACGCCTATACCAAATGTTTTATTATGACAAGTCCAGCAAACCGCTCAAACCATTACGTGAAGGAGAGGCAGTGAGAATGCAAATGCGCAAAGGTTATGATCGGACAGGAGTCGTGAAGAGTATTTGTCCAGAACTGAGATCATATATTGAGTAATCACAAGGAGTCGAGTTTAGGCGGAATTGAAAACATTTAATGCCGGAGTCAAGTCTGTACCATAACACCTAACCTGAGAGAAAGACTATCTCAAAGTGAGTTGTTCAGAGTTCCAGTTCCAGAGAATGCTCCAGTGAATATCCATGTTCCTGAGATGAATCCCAAAGCTCCTGATAGGAGTTATTCACTGAAGAATGTCCCTGTTGCTAAACCCAGTTCTGATTACTATATTACTAAATCAGGTCACATATCCAGACCGTGTTATAGCTACACGGCAACTTGGACATGAACACTGTGTTGTTTCGAATGTCTATATTACTGCATGTCATTTCACTGAGTGCAACCTACTTAAAAGGGAGGATGTAGATCAGTATGTGTGTACAGCTTTAAGAATCTTTATAGGGGCTTGCACAAGTGTATAAATACTAAGCATGTGTGAGCCTGACTGCCATTTTGTAGTAAGCTACTGAGATGTAAGCATATTAGTGCGCTTATTAAACCTAGCACAAAAGCGACACCCAACAACATCGTGCTCAGGTCCCAAACAAGGTATACACAAATTATGGTAATCCCTATGCGGTATCTGTTTCCCACAAGAAATACAGTTATTCACTTTTTCTGACATCCGGTAAACCACTGAGGCAAGAAAAACAAAATATTCCAACGGGTACTTAACCAACTCTGACTTCGGGTCTGAAACTCCGAATGAAAATTTCAGAACGCCGAACGGCACTTGCAACACTGCTTCTGCATCAGACCATGCGGCAAAAAAGACTGAGGATATGACGTCGGTCATGCGCATTTGTACCCTGACGTTCTGATGTCAGTCAAATGCGCCTTGACCGACGTCAGCCTTATACTCTGATATTCGGGCCGACCGAGGGACAGCGGACTACCCAAGTGTTAGGACTGCAGCAATGTGAGATGAAGAACATCTATCCATCATCTATACTGCAGAGGGAAAAGCGACAAGGTTCTTTGTCTTTTCTGGCAAAGCCAGTGACATCCAGTTATAATATACTCTTAAATCAAGCCAAATATGAAATCATATGCATCAATATCTCCTTCTCTAGTAGTAGTAGGCCTAAGCAGTTTAACAACACATGCCACACAGGGTGTTACCCAACAGTGTAAATAATGATTACCCCATTCTCCAATAAATAACACTGTATAAATATTCTTATAATTACATAAATGGCAGACACAAGAGCTTAAAGGTTAACAAATGAACTTTAATTAAATAAGAAAAGACAATAGTACAAATACAGAATAAAGTATACATAAGTTGGCACACACAGAGAAATAAAATAAAATGCAAGAAAACAGAAAGGACACAGAGAAAAAAAAAAAAAACCTAAGCTCCTAATATCTCAGATTTGTGCTTACAGCTTACTACAGAAATTCTAGCCTTAAGTATAAATTAATAATTAATACTCATAGATGGTTACCTAAAACAAAACATTGTCAACATCTAGCACCTGCTAGCTTACACAGTTGTATACAATGTTATTTCCCAGTACTCAGTGTCCAATTAAGTCATCTTCTTGCTGCTGGAGAAAATATGCAGTAAAACTAGTTCTTTTACTCATCATAGCAATCACTGGAACAATATCAGTCCATCCTCTGGTGTCTTAAAAATATGCAGTCATTAAGTTGTTCAAATATTTGAGCAAATGTATGTCAAAAATACAATTCCTGGTACTTCATCTTTGTTTGTTACATTAGCAAGAAGAGTCAGCAAGTCTGAAGACCTACCACACTTCAAAACATTCCTTGTCTGTGATATTGACACATTCTTCTAGTCATAACAACAGCACACCGCTACAAATGAATGAGAGAGAAAAGAAAGAAAAAAAAAATACATGACATTTTTAACTTGGTACTACCTTGGCTTCACAATTATTTTCTTTTCAAGCCTGGCATTACATCTGGCTTTATAATTCTCCTTTAAGAGCCTCAATCAATCTTGAGAAGGCACTCCTTCCTCAAGAAACCAAGCTTGAATCAAGGGTGGAGCCTTTGGTGCATTACTCCATATCATTTCTGTGTAAATCATCTGCATCACTATTGGCACTATTATCTTGATGTTTGATGGTCAAGTTATACAACTACATGGCTAAACTTTCATCTATGAAGTTTTCCTTTCTGCCCAATTGTTCAACGTAGTGATTTTAAAAGGTTATGTCTGTAATCATCATGAACTTCCTGCCCTCCAATTAGGGTTGCATTTTTTTTTCAAAGCCCATACTATACTCAGATACTCCTCTGTGACTGCATAAGACTCCTCCGTAGGTTGAAACCTGCATCTCAATTACACAACATGATGCTTTTCTCATTTTCTCCTCATGAGAAAACATGACTAAGCACAGCCTCCACCCCAGTTACATGCAACTGTCAGTACAATTAAGGTTTTTTTTTTTTTTTTTTTTTTTTTTAACCTGTACAATGAATTTTTGACAACAGTCAGGGCTGGCTAACACAGGGGGGTTGCTAAAGATTTTCCTTTGTGTTTTTGAAATGCCTGCTTACAAGCTGATAGCCAGGCAATCTTATCTACTGTATTTTTCTTTGTAAGGTATGCAAGAGGAATAGCTATCATCCTACACTGGAGAACAAATTTCCTATTTTACCTTGATGCCCCTAAGAATGCCTGTATCTGCTTCTTTGTAGTAAGAGTGGACCACGCACGAACAACCTCAGCCCTGGCAGATTCTGGCCTAATCTTTCCATCACTCACTCTGGGATCCAGACAAGATGCCAACCCATCTGACAATTGTTAACTGTAACTGTCAGCCATGCCCAACATTACATGTTCTGCTCTGGATCGGCTGTAGATGGTAGTGTCATCCAGACAAGCAAGGGCATAATCTCCTGCATCTGCTAGGATGCAATCTACCAGCTGTGGAAAATTGTGGCTTTTCTGTAAACTTAACCAACCCAAATGGGGTCACAAATGATAACCTCTCCCTGGCTGCAGTTGTCAAATTTACCTCCCAGCAACCTTATAGGTTCACAGGTAGGCACTAGGCTATCGACCCTGGGGCTTATATAAGCCTAGCCAAAACTTTCACCACCCAAGAAAATTATTTTCATGTGCCCCTGTCAAGCAGTGCTGCAGAAGTGATCCCCGGGGTGAATTTTCTATTTCTCATCCAGTCGTCAAGGTTTTTCTTAAAGAGGGCCAAAGAGGAGCTTTGCTTGACATGAATGGGTAGTTTGTTCCAGAGTATGGGAAGTCTCTGGGACAGGAATCTATCCCTCCAGCATGTTCTGCTTATTGTGGTGACAAGGTTTAGGTCCCTGGAGCATGTGGTTCAGAGATCTTGGGATTTCTTTAAGTGCAGCATATCCAATAGCTCTGGGTTTGACATAGCTTTGTATGTTAGGCTTAGATCGCCTCTGAGTAGGCGATATGCGACAGAGTAGAGCTGGAGTTTTTTGGGAAGGTCTGCATACGGCATCTGTTTGAGGCTGGTAATCCTCTTAGTGAGGTATTTCTGCTGCCTTTCCAATTGTTGTACGTGTCTTGTGAGATACATGCCAAATGGGGCATTGTACTCTATAAAGGATCTGATGAGGGATGAGTAGAGAAGAACAATGACCTCCATTTTTCTAGAGGAGAACCCTTTTGTGGTGAGGTGTGCCATGTAGAAGGATTTCCTGACTACTGTGGCAATGTGGTTATCAAAGGAGAGACTACTGTCCATCTGTGTCCTGAGGTCTCATCAAACTTTCAGTGTTTAGTGAGCTACCGCCTTATGTGGTAGTTCATGGGTACCAAGTTTTTCCCAAAGGGGATGACAATGCACTTCTTGGCATTGAGCTTGAGGCCATGACTTTGACACCATGCATCTGTCTCTGTGAGGCCCTTTTGTACAACGTCTACATCATTACTTGATTTTATTATGGCACCAACTTTGCAGTCATCGTAATTGTCTGTGTACATCCAACAAATGCAAAAAATATTCTCCCTTAGTTGAAAATTTGGGAAGAAGACTGGTAAACCTATGGTTTGATTAATATTGGAATCTGACACTACTTTAGGTAGAAAGGAGGGGTTAGTGCTCAGTGATACTCTCTCTTTGTGAAAGATGATATACGGATGTTTTACACAAAGAGCCTGCAATTCTGAGATTCTCCTGGCTGATGTGATGGCTACCAGGAATAGAGTTTTCCAAGATAAAATCTTGACATCACAGATGAGTGCTGGCTAGAAAGGCTGATGGACCAAAGATTGCAAGAGGAACATTAAATTCCAAGTAGCAATGGGCTCTTTGAAAGGCAGTTTCACATGTAAAGCGCCCTTAAGAAAATTTTTGCAAAGACACGGAATAGTCATCGAATCTGTTATGGAAATTTAAAATGGCAGCTAAATGAACTCTAATGGCAGAACCAACCAATCAGGGACAAATTTCAACAGAATCAAGGACAAAGCCAGAAAAAAAATCTGGGACAATCAGGGACACTTAAAATATTAGTGCTATTAACTTGAGACATTCACAGA
The DNA here is from genome assembly GCF_019279795.1 of Protopterus annectens. Lineage (NCBI taxonomy): Eukaryota > Metazoa > Chordata > Ceratodontiformes > Protopteridae > Protopterus > Protopterus annectens. Next base: position 277,945,109 of record NC_056733.1, on the reverse strand, counting down.
ATCACTACATATGAATTAATGTACATTTTCTGATGTAAAACAAGTCTACAACTCTTAATTATTGTCATTATTCATTAAGTGAAATTCACCAACTTTCCTCCAAAAGTCACCATTTTAGGAGGGATTAAGAGGGACAGAGCTAAAATTTGAGTCAAAATCAGGGATGTCCCAAAAAATCAGTGACAGTTGAGAGGCAGAAGTAGAGGCTCCCAAATGAAATAAGGTGGTTAAGTACTCCAAGACCTTATCGATCAAGGCTGAGAAAGGATCAATACCCTTTTCATCAGACCAAAACACAAATCTCTTCCATTTACTAAGATAAAGTTTTCTGGTGGATGGTTTATGACACGCCAGAAGTATCTTTTGTACTGGGAAAGCTAAATTGTTTCACCTGGCAATTACTGGAAGAAGAGAAACCAAGCCGTCAGCTTGAGATTTTGTAGGTTGGGATGAACCAGGTCCTGTGGACGAGATAACAGGTCTGGAGTTGGATGCAGAATTAACCGATGGTGAACTAAGTGAGGCCAGAGAAAGGGAAATCAGACTTGACAGGGCCAATAATGTGCAATGAGAATCCCCTCTGCTTCTTAACCATTGGGCTTTCTTCAAAAATTGGGGAATTAGAGGGCCTGAAGGGAAGGCATAAAGAAGCCGCGGGGGCCAATTGTGGAGAAGAGCATCTCTCGGGGACTCCCCCCGAGGGGAAACTTGGGCAAAGTAGCTGCTGCATTTGTAGTTTATAGGAGAGGTGAACAGATCGCAGAAAGGCTGACCTCATCGATGAAAGATCTTCGTCACTACATTGGAATTGAGAGACCACTTGTGAGTCAGGAGAATGCAACTGCTCAGTTTGTCCGCAATCACGGTGGAGTTCCCTGGAATGTGCATTGCTATCAGAAAGCGGTCGGAAGCGACTGCCCATTGACAAACTCTTAGGGCTTCCCGACAGAGGGTAGGATCTGGTTCCTCCTGTTTGTTGATGTACCAGACCACTGACATGTTGTCTGACTGAACAGCAATTGACCCTGAAGGGAGGGCAGATTGGAATGCTTGCAATGCTAAGAGAACTGCCCTCAGTTCTAGGATGTTGATATGCAGACTGGTCTCTTGAAGGGACTAAGTGCCTTGGACTATCTTTTCCTGAAACCCCCCCCCCCCCAATCAGGGATGCATCCATGGTCACTATGGCCTTCAGATGAGAGAGGGAAAAGGTGCAGCTCCATAATTTGTCTTCTGGCTTCATCTACCAAGATAAATCCTGCTAGCATCGGTTTGTTATGCGGACTGGGTGAGACACTGGATGAGGTAACGGTGACCACTTTGACGCCAGTAGCCACTGAAGCAGCCTCATGTGATACCTCGCCAGAGGAACTAATGTGATTGCTGCTGCCATGGACCCAAGGAGCTGTAAGACTAGACAAGCCAGAACGTTGTCTTGAGAGAGTATCACTTGAAGTTGTAACCTCAACTTCACCAGTCTGTGAAGTGTAAGAGCAGCCAAGCAGGATTTTGTGTTTAGTTTTGCTCCAATGAATTCTATGTCCTGTGTGGGGGATAGTTCTGGCTGTTCTTTGTTTATTGAGATGCCAAAGAACTCTGCAAGCCTTAGAACGGAGTCCAAGGTGGAAAGCAACAGATGCCTGGTGGGGGCGGTGAAGAGCCAGTCGTCAAAATATGGCAGCACATGGAATCCCTGTAGCCTTAAATGAGCTGCTATCACTGCCATGCATTTGCTTGAACACCCTGGGGGGTGTGATGACAATAAAGGGCAGTGGTCAAAACTGGTAATGACTGGCTCCTAGCCAAAAGCGGAGATATCTTCTGGAGTGTTTGTCCACCTTTATGTGGTAATATGCATCTTGAAGATCTATGGAGCACATCCAATCGTCTTTTTGCAGAAAAGGAAGGATAGACTGAACAGTGACCATCCGGAATTTTGTCTGTTGTACAAATTTGTTTAGAACACTGAGGTCTAAGAGTGGCCTCCAGTCCCCTGTCTTTTTTGGCACTAAAAAGAATCTTGTGTAAAATCCAGACCCTATTTGGTCTAGTGGGACTGTTTGGATGACTTTTTTTGAAGCAGCTTTTGAATTTTTGGTGCTGCTATATCCCTCTGATTGGGTGGAACTTCGGGGATTCGCCTTTGTGGTCTGGGATAAAGATCGAAGGGGATATGGTAACTTCTGGTAATTACTATCTGCACCCAGGAATCCGATGTTACTGTGTGCCAGGCTGAGTGATGCAGAGAGAATTTTCCCCTGATTGCTTCCAGAGGTAAGCAGTTGAACCACCGTTCAGGAGCACTAGAAGGGTTGTCCAGAAAAAGAATCCCTGGAACCCTGGTTGCACGGGCCCTCTATGCCATGGGAGGGGCATCTTCCCAAAGAGTTCCCCCCTCTGCCCTGGGAGGAATACTCACTACTCTTGTTTGGCATCTACTTCTCTGAAGTACAGGTCAACACTAAGGGACTCTAGCTAACAAAGTTTGCAGATGACTGCAAACTGGGAGCCATTATTGAATCCCCAAATGATGTGGATACTCTACAAAAGGGCCTTACAGAAACAGATGCTTGGTGCCAGAGCCATGGGCTCAAGCTCAATGCCAAGAAATGTATTGTTATCCCCTTTGGGAAAAAACATGTATCCATGAATTACCATATAGGTGGCAGTACACTAAACACAGAAAGTGTGATAAGAGACTTAGGGACACAGGTGGACAGTGGTCTCACCTTCGATAACCACATCGCCACAACAGTCAGAAAATCCTTCTATGTGGCACACCTCATCACGAAGGGCTTTTCATCCAGAAAAAAGGAGGTCATTGTCCCACTGTACTCATCCCTCATTAGACCCATTATAGAATACAATGCCCCATTTGGTATGTACCTCTCAAGACATCTGCAACAACTGGAAAGGCCTCAGAACTGCCTCACTAAACGAATCACAGGCCTAAAGCAGATGCCCTATGCTGACCGCCTTAAAAAACTCCAGCTATACTCTGTCGCATATCGTCTACTCAGAGGCGATCTCTGCTTAACATACAAGGCCAAGTCAAACCCAGAGCTGTTGGACATGCTACACTTAAAGAAATCCCAATCCCTCAGAGCTACACGCTCCAGGGATCTAAACCTTGTCATCACAATAAACAAATAGTACAGTTTTGTACCTACCATAAACGTAGATGTCCGATAGATATGCAACTGCAGTCATAACATATGGGTTGTCCTGCCTCAGGCAGCCCTCGGTCGGCCGGATTCCAAAGTCTGGGTCCGACGTCGGCTGATGTCGCATTTCTCTCCGACGTCAGAGCGGCTGGAGTACATAAGCATCAGCCGACACCATTTTCTTCAGTGTTTCTTGCCCCAGATGCCAGGTGCCCTCCAAGGAAGGCTGAAATCAAATTGGAAGACAAAAACAGGATTCCAGACAAATAAATGAGCAATAAACAGATACACCATAACAGATATCCCCAGCTAAGAGAAAACAGGGATAGGAGTGGACCCTAGGCATAGAGGGGTATGGAGGGAGGATAAATCCGACTGCAGTTGCATATCTATCAGACATCTACATTTATGGTAGGTACAAAACTGTACTATGTCCTTCAAGAATGCAACTGCAGTCATAACATATGGGTAGAATACCATAGCTTAGCTGGGGGAGGAGGAATGCTCTAGGAAAAAGATGGTGTGGCAATCAAACCCTGCAGGACTGCCGAAGCAAAGCCTGCTCTGGATCTGGAGTATAGAGGGAGATTGTAGTGTTTGGAGAATGTATGCACGGAACTCCATGTAGCAGCTTCTAGAATCTCCTTAGTAGGCACCCCTCTTAAGAATGCTGTAGAGGTGGCTGTAGCTCTGGTGGAATGTGGTCTGACATTGGCTGGAACAGTCTTTCCATGAAAGGAATAACAGAATCTGATGCAATGTCCAATCCATTTTGAAATAGTCTGTTTTGAAATTGCTTTTCCTTGGACTGCAGGGGCGTAAGCTACAAAAAGTTGGTCAGACTTTCTACTGGTCTTGGTTCTGTCCAGGTAGTATCGAAGTTGTCTGTGAATGTCCAAGGTATGTAACAGTCTTCCCCCCTTATTCTCAGGATTGGGGAAGAAAGCAGGCAGATGAATAGCTTGATTTAAAGAAACCCTAGATACCACCTTTGGCATAAACGTAGGGTTTGTCCTTAATGAAACCCTGTCTCTGTGGAAAATTATGAACGGTGGTATTGCCATTAGGGCCTGTAGTTCCGAAACCCTTCTTGCTGAGGTAATTGCCAACAGGAAAGCTGTCTTCCATGACAGAAATTGCAAGTCAACTGAAGCTGCTGGCTCAAATGGAGGTAGAGTCAGTTTTTCTAGGACAAAATTGAGGTCCCAGGCTGGCACTGGAGCCTTTCTTGGTGGCTTAATGTTCTTGATTCCCCTGAGGAATTGCCTTAGCAAAGGATGTGAAAAGACAGGCGGATCAGTGTTATATCTAGCTGAAATAGCTGATGCATGTATCTTTATGGAAGAATATGAGAGTCCATTCTTTAGCATATCTGCCAAATATTCCAGGATGAGTGGGATGTTCAATAATGATGCATCATGTCCCTTGCTGGTATTCCAAATGCTGAATCTCTTCCATTTTGCTAAGTAAACCTTTCTGGTGGATGGTCTTGAGCCTCTGTTAGTATCCGCTGAACTTCCTTGGAGAGAGATCGTTGAGATTATTCATGGGATCTCCCAGGCTGTTAGCTGCAGTGTCTGAAGGTTTGGATGCACTGTTTTGAAGTTGTGTTGAGTCAAAAGTAGAGGCCATTGGGAAGGGCCCACTTCTTGGTGTGACACATGCTCCGTAGTAGTGGATACCAGTGTTGTCTTGGCCAGTCCGGAGCTATTAGGATCCCCTTGGGTCTCTCTGCTTTGATCTTTAGTAATACTGAGGTCATCAGTGGCAGAGGTGGGAATGCATAGATTTTTAGGGAGTTCCAGTTGAATGAGAGAGCATCTATTTTCCAAGCTTGTGGATGGTATGTCCTTGAGCAGAATTTTTGTAGATGATGGTTGAGGTGAGAGGCAAATAGGTCTACTTCTGGCCTGCCCCATGTCGAAGTGAGCTGTGTGAAGATCTTCAGATGTAACCTCCACTCATGTGGATCTGTGAAATTCCTGCTTAGGCTGTCCGCCAGCACATTGTCTTTGCCTGGAACAAACTAGGATTGTAACTGAATGTTTAGGCTCAGTGATTTTTCCCAAAGATGCATTGTCAGTCTGCAAAGGGGGTAAGAATGGGTGCCCCCTTGCTTGTTTATATACCACAACACAGTGGTGTTGTCTGTCCGTATCAGTAAATGGCCTTGCTGAAGTTGGTGTTGAAAAGCCTCGATGGCATGCATTACTACCAGCATTTCCTTTTGGTTTATGTGCAGATGTGTTTCCTTTGGAGACCATTGTCCTTGTATACACCTGCCTTCCATGTGCGCCCCCCATCCAAGGTCTGAGGCGTCTGTGGTCATGGTCTGTGTTATCTGCGGTTTTTTGAATGACATACCTGTGTTTGCCTGGCTTACTGAGGCCCACCATAGGAATTCCTTTTGTAGGCATGGAATGAGCGGTATGGTTGTCTCTAATTTGTTGCTGTGCTGAGACCATAGGCTTTTTAGGTACCATTGAAGCTTTCTCATGTGTAGTCTTGCTAATGGAACCAGGAGAATGCAGGATGCCATGTAACCCAGGGCCTGTAGGAATCTCCTTGCAGTCATCTGGGTAAGTTTTGCCAAACCTTTGAAATAATGAGTTAACTTCTCTTGCTTGTCTTCTGTTAGGTAAGCCATTTGAGAGGCTGTGTCTAATTTGGCTCCTAAGAAGATTATTTGCTGGGATGGCTGAAGTCTTGACTTTTGGAAGTTGACTGTGTATCCCAGAGCTTGAAGTAATCGTATGACATAATCCAAGTTTTTTGTCAACATCAATTTGTCGTCTGCTTGTATGAGGCAGTCGTCCAGGCACGGGTAAATTTGGATCCCCTGGAGCCTGCAATGAGCAATTACTGAAGCCAGGCATTTTGTGAATACTCTGGGCGCAGTAGATAAGCCAAAGGGCAATGCTGAGAATTGATAATGCTCTGGCCCTGCAAGAAATCTGAGGTATCTTCTGCAGCTGTGTCTGATAGGGACATGCAGGTATGCCTCCTTGAGGTCCAGAGTAATCAGCCAAGACCCCTTGCCCAGCATGGGAAGGAGTTGCTGTAGAGTCAGCATTTTGAACTTTGGTACTATGAGAAAGGTGTTTAATGCGGACAAATCCAGTATTGGTCTCCATTGAGATTCTTTTCTTGGAACAAGGAACAGTCTTGAGTAAAACCCTGGCCTTGTTCTTGTTGTGGAACTCTTTCTATTGCTTTCATCCGAGTCAGCAGAGATTTGCTTGATAGCCTCTGCCCTCTGGTTTTGTGGTAGGTTTGGCATGCCTTGTTTTCTTGGTAAGGTATGAAAATGGAACCTGTAACCTCGGTCTATAATGTCCAAAATCCATTTGTCCTTTGTCAGTCTGTGCCAATTGTCTGCAAACAGAGATAATTTCCCGCCCAAGGGAGCTTCTATTTGTTCCTTGGTAGGCGGAAGTAGAGGAAAGTCATTGAGATTGTGGCTGTGGGGCAGGTGAAACCCCTGTGTCACTTCTTTGGTTTGCTGGCTGCCATTGTCGTCCCCGGTAAGGACCTCTGTACTGTCCTCTTCCTCGGCCACGTCTGTTTTTTCCCCTTTGAAATTTTTCAGGATTAGGAAAGGACCAGTTTTTTGAAGGCCAATTCCTACTGAATCTGGGTGGTTGAACCTGGAGGAAATCTTTCACCGTCTGAACTGATTTTGCTTTTTCCTCGATGGACTTTAACACATCCTTAGCATTAGCACCAAAAAGCTTGTTCTTTTCCAAAGGTGCATCCAGAAGTTTTGCCTTTACATGATCTGGTAGAGGTTGATCTTTTAACCATGCATGTCTACGAATGACTGCCCTGTCATAGCTGCCCTACATGAAGCTTCCAGTGCATCATATCCACACTGCAGGAAGTGATTGCTTACTTGCTGAGAGTTATGTACAGCTTCCTGCAAAGACTTCCTGTCTAAAGGATCAGGAGAGGCCAAGGTTTTCTGTAAATCTTCTAACAGGAAATCCTGATATTGTAACATATGAAAAAGGCAATTCAAAGCTCTCATAGATAAAGTAGTGGAGGTGTAAACCTTTTTACCCCATCTCTAATGACCTAGCTTCCCTGTTGGAGGGCAAAGGATTTTTAGAGGTGGAAGCTGAAAAACCTTTAGGTCCCTGGGAAATAGTTTCCAAATCAGCGGTATGGGCCCTGAATAAATGGGAATGTGTTTCTGGGACCCTGTAATACCTGTCTGGCTTGGCTGGAGCAGGAGGGAGAGAGTCAGGGGTAACACTAGAGTCAGAATATAAATCATCCAAAACATCAAGCACAGGAGGAATAGCTAAGGGCCTGTGCTGGGGCTTTTTAAGGAAAGTTCGAAGGCGCTTTCTGGAATCAGAATATTCCTGGCCTTGCCACTTGAAATTTTCCCTCATGGTATGCAGAACTTCCCCAAAAGAAATATCCTCAGGAGGGGAGGCCGAGGGGATGGAATCCTCTGCATCAGAATCCTCATAGGTCTGGAAGAGCTCTTCCTGGCCATCAGAGTGGACAGAGTCCTCAGAATCTTCATCTGAAGGAATAGGGTCAGAGGGTTCAACCCGGGGCCTTTTATCAGAAGGAGGCTGGGATCCTCTCTCAGGATGGGCCTGTGAACCTCTAATCATAGCAATTAAGTCAGCAGCCATAGTCATAATTTGTGTCTTTGGAGTAGGCTGAGGTAAGGCTTTAGCAGAAAGATGCTTGGTCTTGCTGGCCGCCTTAGCCCTAGTGTAGGCCTTAATAGACATGGCCATAGGAGGCCTGGCAGCTCCACGTGCAGGAGTGACCTTATCTACAGCAATGGTCTCGGGCATTTCCTCGGTTTCCGTATCCGGAGGAAAATCAATAACTGGCGTCGGAGTGATAACCGGAATCGGAGTTGTCGGTAATGCGGTGTCTTCGGTTCGGAGCGGTGGAAAAACCGTCTCAGGGGGAACCGGAGCACTCGCGGTAGGTTTTGGCGTGGAGTCGGTGGTAGACGCGGGCCGAGGATGTCGGTCCCGGTCTTTTCGTTTCTTGGGAGTTTGCGATGTCGGAAGCTCCGACGGCATTGTATAGGCAAATTTTTTGCCGAAAAAATCTTCAGCGAACTCCGCCCGGCGCCTGAGAGTGCGCTTGTTGAAGCGAGCTAAGAGATGAGACCAAAGGAATGGGAACCAAACCTGATGAGGCCAGAACAGGACAATGAGGATCATTTTGCACCGTAGTCGGCAAGATTTCTGAAGAAACTTTGGAGTGAGTGGCAATGGTGGATAAGCATACAGAAGGTTGGGGGGCCAAGCATGGACTAGAGCGTCTTTGGGGACTTCCCCTGGTGAGGGAATCAGAGCAAAGAACTCGCTGCACTTCGCGTTGGAAGGAGATGCGAAGAGATCGCAGCAAGGCTGACCCCATGCAAGGAAGATCTCGTCCGCTACTGACTGTTTCAGGGACCGCTCGTAAATGTTGGAGCACCCCGGGATGTGCGTTGCTATCAGAAATAGACTGGTGGAAATCGCCCATTCCCACACTCTCATGGCATCGCGACATAGGGGGTAGGATCTGGTGCCCCCCTGCTTGTTGATATACCAGACAACCAACATGTTGTCTGACTAAATTGCAATCCATCTGAGAGAGAGGACTGCGCGAAAGGCTTCCAACGCTAAAAGCACTGCCCTCATCTCTAGAACATTTATGTGCAACTTGGGTCTCTGATTGGGACCACTTGCCTTGGACTGTCCTTCCCAAACAGTGTCCCCCCACCCGAGTTGGGAGGAGTCCGTGTTCACTGTGGCTTGGACTAGAGATGATGCGAAGGGGCGTCCTTTTGATATCTCCGGTGAACTTAACCACCAAAGAAAAGACGTCCTGCGGGCGTGACTGATCTTGATCGGAAATTCCATGGGCAAGTCTAGCCAACACCATTGAACAGCCAGAGTCCATTGAAGAACCCACATGTGAAGGTGTGCACAAGGGAGAATAGATATGGAGGCTGCCATGGAGCCCACAGGCCATAGAACCTCGCTCGCCTTTGAAGACTTGGAGTTCGCTATCTGAGCTATGTGGCACGCGAGGTGTAGGATCCTGTCTGGAGTCAAGAATACCTTCATCTGCAAAGTGTCTAGCTGTGTCCCAATGAAGTCTAGAACTTGTACTGGTTGCAAATGGGATTTGGGATTTGTGAACACTGACTGTAATCCCCAGCAGATCTGCCAACCGAATGAAATAATCTCGGGCCAGACACAAGTGATGCTTAATGGGCACAGCGAAGAGCCAGTCGTCCAGGTATGGAAACACCAGACTACCCTGAAGCCTCAGGTGAGCCGCTACAACTGCCATTACCTTGGTGAACACCCTGGGGGCTGTGTTGAGACCAAAGGGTAGGGCTCTGAACTGAAAATGACTGGCTCCCAGCCGGAAGCGCAGAAACCTCCTGGAGCTTCTGTGTATTTTGATGTGGTAGTAAGCATTTTGGAGGTCTAACGAGCACATCCAGTCGCACTCTCGGAGATAAGGTAGAATGGACTGTAGGGTGACCATCCGAAATTTCTGTTTGGCTACGAACAGGTTTAATGTTAACAGGTCAAGAATGGGCCTGAGGTCCCCCGTTTTTTTTTTTGGCATCAAAACGAACCTTGAGTAGACAACTAATCCGGACTGATCAGGGGGGGCCTGTTCGATGGCTCATCTGAGAAGCAGCTTTGAAACCTCTAGAGCTGCGGCCTCCCTGTGAGCGGGTGGAATAACCGGGAGGTGTTTTGTAATATTTGGAGGGGCAACAAATGGGACAGAGTAACCTCTGGATATTATCTGTAAAACCCAGCGATCTGTCGTAATGGACCCCCATGCCGCTGGGTGTAAGGACAATGATGCCCTGACTGCCTCCAGAGTAGGGCAGTCAGGCAACCCATCAGGGCTGCTGACCGGGTCTATCGGAAAAGGGTTCCCTAGACCCGAAATTCCTGGGACCCCCTCTACCTCTGGGTCGGCGTCGATCCTGTCCCCCTCTGCCTCTGGGGGAATAGTTGTCCTGAGAATCCCGGGAAAGCTGAAATTTTCAGAACCACATCTTATTCTGCCCTCTTTGATTCCTAGAGAAGGACCGCTGAGTGTTAGAGAAGCGGACTCCAATGGCAGACAAAGTCTTCCCGTCCTTTTCGCTCTGGACAAGTGTGTCACGTACTGTCTTCCCAGACAGGGAATAACTGTCATAGGGAACGTTGATAAACAACACCTTGAAAGGGTCCGTGAACTGACAAAGCCTGAGCCAGGCATGACGCCTCATGGCTATGCCTGTCCCAGGCACCCTAGCTGCTCCTTCCATGGCATGGGAAAGAAGTCGCATTGACATGTTTGAGACTGACTTCAGAGTAGACATTTTCGCCAAGAACAACTGTCTGTCCTGCGGTGATAAAGACTCTGGGGGTGACTCAGCGAATTCAGAAGCAAGGTCTCGTTGAAGCCGGATCACATGTGCCAAATAATTCAGTGTACAGACAGAAAAGGTCGCTGAGGAGTAGACACGCTTCCCAAACCTATCCACTGACCTGGACTCCTTGTCTGGAGGGTGGACTCAGGAACTCTCCTGTGCTAGTTCCTTCTTTGTGGCCACTGCAACCAACATAGCATCAACTGGGGCTCCTTTCGACCAAGGTTGTCTGTCTGAAGGGGGAGATAAAACCTTGTCAGGGCATTTGGGGATACGCTCTACGGTGTCAGGCTCCTTCCATGCCCTCGTGGTGATGAGGTCCACCAAGGGGTCCGCTGGTGGGGACACACAGGAAGTAGATAGGCCCGTGCCAAAGGTGTCCAGGAACACTGACTCATCCCGAGAAGGTTTTGGGGCTGACCAACCTCCCCTCTGGTGCAGGATCTTCATAATTTCTCCGAAGAAGACGACTTCAGGAGGTGACCTGGGGGAACCTTCTCCTTCATCTAAGTCAGTGTCCATAGTGAGGGACTCAGGGGGAGTCCAAGTGCCTCCTTTTGCACTTGCGCTTACGGAGACCCTCTTCAGTGGGACTTTCAGAAGGGGATCCGTGAGCCGCAGGGGTTTCCTCAGGAAAATTAACCTGGGGATCCTCTGGCACGGGCTGTTCCTGAGACAGGATGAAGGGAGTCGTCGCCAAATCCAGGGAAGCTTGGGTGGTATCCAGGGGGATGGGCTGGGGCCTCAATTTCTGGGAGAGAACCCTCTCCCCCACTTCGAAGGCTGAGGGAGAAGCCCTCTCCGGATCCAAAGCCAGGGAAGCTCGAGGTCCGAGGGAACGGATCTGATCCGAAAAGGTCGGAGCCGAAGTATCCAATCCCCCAGGTCCGACTCCCTGTCCGCGGCTCCGAGAGTCACTCGGATCCGAACAAGTCAGATCTGAGGAACTCAAGGTAACAGCCGACGTTGAGGTTGGAGGAACCGCCGGCACTGAGCTACCAGCTCTGAAAAATCTCGGAACCAAGAGCCACGAACCCGAAGCAAGGATCGTGGAAGGAGAGATGGGGCAGAAAAGAGGGATGGAGTTCCCCCCTCCAGAGGGAGAGGGGCCTGGCAAGACTCCCATCTGAATTTGGGTCTGAATAAATCTCTTCATCATCCTGTCCACATCCATGTCCGATAGGCTCCGAGTCGACCTCGAAGAGGCCACCGACTCGGATCTGGCTGGTCTGCGCAAATGGTGAGGAAGGCCTCGGGTACGAATGTTCCAACGGCTCCGGTGAGAAACGAGGAGACTGGAGCCGTGGAGAAACAGTCCTCATGGTCTTAGATGGGGGACTGAGAAAGAGCTCCCTGTCTGGGGATCTCTTATGATGCCTGTCCTTCTTCTTCTCCCTTTCCTCTCTGCGCCTTTCTTTTTTTTTCTCTTTTTCTTTGCCAGCTACGCTGACTGAAGATTTGTCCTTAGAAGACCCATCACCAGAAGAAGAGGGAAGTTGAGTCCCTGTCTGGGTGGGAGGTGGCACACTAGAGACCGAGGTCGAGGCAGACTCCAGCATGGCAGCAGGGAGAAGGCCTTTGGCAACTAGCTTGGCCTTCCGATCCCCAAGGGTCCTCGGGTTAAAATTTTGAACAGATAGCACATTGAGTGGACAAATGTGCCACTCCCAAGCAAATTACACACAGAATGTGACCACCGGTCGGGGAGAGCTTATGGCCACACACTGTACATTTTTTAAAGACAGGCTTTGGCTGATCAGCCATAGTCCTACACTCAAAGGTACAACCACTACCTCTCCAAAAAAATCACACAGAAACACAGGTAGGGGATGGGCAGGCCTAACTACTACTCTCCACAAAACTTTTTTTTTTTTTTTTTTAAAAACACCGACGACCAAGCAAGACACTACACAAGGGGAGGAAGGGAAAAATTTCACTCAAGCACACCTAGGTATCAGAAAAAAATTACCACTTACTATCCCTGAGCTCAGAGCAAAGGAGACCACGATGCCCACTACTGGCGCGGCAAACAAGAACTAGGGGATAGGAGATGGTAGGGCATTATGGGTAAGGGGAGGAGCTCGGAGCTTGGAGCAGATGCTAGAAAAAAGTTGCCGCCTCGGATCCGATACGGATCCTTATACCCACAGGTTGCAGATAAAATTAAGTTAACTACTTCAGATTTTGAGTTTCTACCTCTGCACTGAGAGTTCTGGGTATGTCTGGGTACCCCTGTAAAACAGGGAAGGTGTGAAAGTAAAACTTGTAACCTTGGTTTATTACAGTGAGCACCCATTTGTCATCTGTGACGGTAGACCATACCTCTGCGAACCTGGCTAAACTTCCCCCCAAAGGAAACCCAGGGCACACAGAGGTATGCACAAGAAGGCCGGAACCATTGAGAATGTTTGCTTTGGGAAGCTGGCTTAGAACTCCCCGATTTAGTAGAAGAAGAATGCCATTGTTTAGCCCTTTGAGGTGCAGAAGCCTGCCCTCTGGAAGATCTGAAACCCCTAGGCCTAGAGCGACACTGCTTGCCAGGATCAGGGAAAGGCCAATTCTTGGAAGGATAATGCCTACTAAACCGAGGAGGCTGAATCTGAAGGAAATCTTTTACAGCCTGCATAGATTTTGCCTTATCCTCCAACTTCTTCAGTACCTCCTCAGCCTTTTTACCAAAAAGATTTTCCTTGTGCAAAGGAACATCCAGCAATTTAGACTTAACAGGTTCAAAAAGAGGCTGCTCCCTGAGCCAAGCATGCCTTCTAATTACAGAACCAGTGGCTGCTGCTCTGCAGGAAGCCTCCAAAAGTACAGTTTTGTACCTACCATAAATGTAGATGTTCGAGTGGTTATGCTGCTGCAGTCATCACACTTGGGTTATCCTGCCGTCAGGCGGTCCCGCAGTCGGCCTGAATTCCAAAGCCTTGGTCTGGCGTCGGTTGTCGTCACTTCTTCCCTGACGTCAGTGCGGCAGGGGTATAAAAGAGGCAGCCGACTCCATTTTCTTCAGTTTTTCTTGCCCCAGATGTCAGGTGCCCCAAACTAAGAAGGCAAAATAAGAAGCTTGCAAAAAGTACAGTTTTGTACCTACCATAAATGTAGATGTTCGAAGATCCACATTGCTGCAGTCCTAACACTTGGGTAGTCCGCTGTCCAGTCGGCCCGAATACCAAAGTATAAGGCTGACGTCGGTCAAGGCGCATTTGTCTGACATCAGGACGTCAGGGTACAAATGCGCATGACCGACGTCATATCCTCAGTCTTTTCTTGCCCCAGATGTCAGAAGACCCTAAAAAGATAAGGCCAAAACCAAAACACCAAACACTCCTGTACCTAATATATGTACAATATATACAAATTTACAAAATAAAACCCCACCCACACAACCACCCCTAAACACAGAGGGAAGGAGGGAGGTAAATTGGACTGCAGCAATGTGGATCTTGAACATCTACATTTATGGTAGGTACAAAACTGTACTATGTTCTTCATCTCACATTGCTGCAGTCCTAACACTTGGGTAGAATCCCAAAGCAGAGGTAAGGGAGGATGGCTAAACTATAATGAAGCAGGAGCTGCCAAAATGCCCTGCAACACAGCAGTGGCAAAACCAGCCCTGGATTTAGAATAGAGAGGAAGGTGGTAATGCTTGGAGAAAGTATGCACTGAACTCCAAGTAGCTGCCTCAAAATATCCTTAGTTGCCACCCCTTAGAAATGCTGTTGAAGTGGCAGTAGCCCTAGTGGAATGAGGCCTAATCCCAGCTGGAATCTCCTTGCCATGATGGGAGTAACAGAATGCAATGCAAAACCCAATCCACTTAGATATAGTTTGTTTTGACACAGGCTTGCCCTGAGAACTCAAAGCAAAAGAAACAAACAACTGCTGAGACTGCCTAAAATCCCTAGTCCTGCTTAAATAATAACGCAACTGCCTGTGTACATCTAAAGTGTGCAAAATCTTTTCCCTATTTTGGGGATCTGCATAAAAAGTAGGCAAATGAATAGTTTGGTTTAAAGCCACACTAGAAACCACCTTAGGCATAAATGAAGGATTAGTACGTAATGATACCCTATCCTTATGAAAAATCAAAAAGGCTCAACCGCCATAAGGGCCTGCAATTCAGAAACCCTTCTTGCAGAAGTAATGGCCAACAAAAAGCAGTCTTCCATGACAAGTATTTCAATTCAGCAGTAGCTGAGGCTCAAAAGGTTGTAGAGTAAGTTTCTCCAACACAAAATTGAGGTCCCAAGCAGGAGTAGGAGCTCTATTGGGGTCTTATATTCTTTGCCCCTCTAAGAAATTGCTGGAACAAAGGATGAGAAAACAATGGTGGGTCACAATCATAGTGAGCTGAAATTGCTGCAGCATGAATCTTAATGGAAGAGAAAGACAAACCTTTGTCCAATAACTCAGTAAGATATTGAAGAGCCACACTCAAATTAGGCTCAGAAACATCCAAATCCTTTGCTGCACTCCAAAATAAAAATCTCTTCCATTTTTCTGCATACACTTTACGTGTACTAGGTCTTCTGGCTTCCATAATCACATTCAAAACTTGTTGAGGAAATTGAGACCTGCTGTGGTTCAAAACAGAATATGCCAGGCTGTTAGATGAAGAGAGTGAAGCTTGACATTGAGTAGATGACCGTCCCTCTGAGACAAAGGTGTGGAATTAAAGGTAAAGGCCATGGAGGCTTCCTTACCAGATTCCTCAGTAATGGGTACCAGTGTTGTCGAGGCCAATCTGGAGCTATCAAAATCATCCTTGGCTTGTCTTGTCTGACCTTTAGGAGTACCTTTGGGAGGAGAGGCAGAGGTGGAAAGGCATACACATGAAGATTTTCCCAACTGAGCGAAAGAGCATCCACTTTCCAAGCTGTGTGATGAAACCTTTTCGTGCAAAACTTTGGCAGCTGGTGGTTTAGTGGAGAAGCGAACAGATCTATGTCTGGAGTTCCCCATGACACTGTCAATTTTGAAATACATGAAGATCCAGTTTCCACTCGTGGGGATCCATGATTTGCCTGCTTAACACATCTGCTAAGGAGTTCTGTGCTCCTGGCAGAAACCTTGCCTGAAGAGTTAGCTGCAAGCTGAGCGCAGTCTCCCACAAAATCATTGCTTGCCTGCATAGAGGATAAGAATGTGTTCCACTTGCTTGTTGATGTACCACATGACAGTTGTGTTGTCTGTTAGAATCAACACCTGCCCTGGAAGAAGTAACTCCTTGAAAGCCATTAATGCAAACTGGACTGCTAACATCTCCTTCATGTTGATATGTAGATGCTGTAGTCTGGCAGGCCACTTGTCTTGTATCCACTTTCCATTCAGATGAGCTCCCCAAGCTATGTCTGAGGCATCTGTCGTTAGAATCTGACTCGCCTCTGGCGGGTCACAGAGAGTCCCTTGTTTAGGTGACATTCCTGAGCCCACCACAAAAATTCCTTTTGAATGCAAGGTATTATTGGAATGACAGTGTCCAAATCCTGGCAGTGCTGTGTCCATACATTTTTAGATACCATTGCAGCTTCCTCATATGCAGTTTGGCATTGGGAAGCACCAGAATACAAGATGCCATGAACCCTAAGGCTTGAAGGACTGTCCTTGCAGTCAGCCCGGACTGAAGAGATAGTTGATAGAAGTAAAGGGAAAGATTCTTTTGTTTGTCCGGGGTTAAAAAGGCCATCTGGGCTGCTGTATTCAGTCTCACACCCAGAAAGCACATGTCTTGAGAGGGTACTAGACTGGACTTTATTCCGTTCACAGAATACCCCAGGCATCTTAGCACTGCTATCACATATTCCAGATGCTGAAGAAGCTCGTCCTTTTCTTGAGCCAGAATCAGACAGTCGTCCAAGTAAGGATAGATTTGTATTCCTTTTAGCCTGAAGAAAGCTACAACTGGAGCCAGAACTTTTGTGAATACTCTGGGCAGTAGATAAGCCAAAGGGCAATGCAGAGAACTGATAATGGGAATTTCCAGCTCGAAACGCAGATACTTCCTGCAACTGAGACTGATAGGCACATGAAGGTAAGCCTCCTTGAGATCTAAAGTTACCATCCAGTGATCTTTGCCCAGCAGAGGTAAAAGCTGTTGTAACGTCAACATTTTGAACTTGGGAATGTCCAGATAAGTGTTGAGGATAGACAAATCCAAAATTGGTCTCCACGTGTTCCCCTTTTTGGTACTAGGAACAGGCGAGAATAAAATCCTAGGCCCCTTTCTGGCACAGGAACCGGCTGAATGGCCCCTATCTGGAGTAACAGAGAAATTTGCTTGTGAGCCTCTTTTCTTTGTATAGGAGGAATGTCTGGCATGCCTTTGAAAGGAGGCAAGGTATGGAAATAAAACCTGTAACCGTGGTGAGCGATATCCAATACCCATCTGTCTTGGGTAATAACACTCCAATTTTCTTTGAAAAGTGCCAGCCTTCCTCCCAAAGGTGCTGCCAGACGAGAAGGCTCTGGCAGCTGAAAAGGCAAGTCATTGGGTCTGCTTACGAAAGGACTGACCCCTGCCCTCACCAGAAGACTGGGCAGGCGAACTGCCTGTTCTAGGCCTAAAAGAACCTTGAGCTCTGCCCCTACCACGTCTAGATCTACCCCTAGACTGAGAATCATAAGAAGGATAAGTCCACCCCTTAGTAGGCCAATTTCTACTAAACTTTGGAGGCTGAACCTGCTAAAATTCTTGAGCAGGCTGCATAGACTTAGACTTGTCCTCCATTTGCTTCAAAACTGCTTCCACAGGCACCAAATAACACATCAGATTGTAAAGGAGCATCTAAAATCCTTGTCTTTACATGTTCAGCTAAATTCTGATCCCTCAGCCAGGCGTGCCTGCGAAGAACAGAACCAGTGGCTGCCACCCTCGAAGAGGCCTGTACAGCATCAAAACCACATTGCAAGGAATGCTTACCCACCTGTTCAGAAACATGAACTAAATCCTGCAACTCTTTACACTCAATACCTTCCGCCAGAGCATCTACCTTAGACTTCAATTGTGAAAGGAGATAATTTTGGTATTTCAACATGTGAAACTGGCAATTCAAAGCCCTCATGGCTAAAGTGGAAGAAGTATACACCTTCTTTCCCCATCTATCCAAAGCCCTTGCCTCTTTATCAGAAGGAACAGGATTTTTAACAACAGAAGCCTTAACACCTTTAGGGCCCTGAGAAACAGCTTCTGGGTCCGCCCTAGGACTCTTAAAAAGATACTTATGAGCTTCAGGCACCCTATAATACCTATCCGGTTTAACTGGGGCAGGAGGCAAAGAATCAGGGTTCAGGGAAGCCTCTGCAAAAACATCCTCTACCACATCCAGAACAGGAGGTATAGCTAAAGGCCTATGCTGGGGTAGAAACAAAAATTCCCTAAGCCTTTTCCTGGAATCAGAGAAATCTTGACCTTCCCATTTAAAATGCTCCCTCATGGAATGAAGAGTCTCTGAAAAAGAAAAATCCTCAGGAGGAGAAGCCAAGGTAGAGTCATCTACATCAGAATCAGAATAAGGAGGATACTCCTGCAAGTCTTCAGCCGAAGACTCAGAAGCCTCCGAACACTGCTCAAAACTCTCAAGCTCAGGTTCCACCCTAGGCCTCTTATCAGGGGGGGGCATAGAACCTCTAATCATAGTAATCAAATCTTCTGCCATTTTAAGCATATGTTTCTTAGGCAGAGACCCTGAAGAACTAGGGGAGACCCCCACTGAAGTTAACCCTGGCCTGCCTCTAGAAGAAGCCTTGGAAACAGAAGGGGAGGGCCTAACCACCTTAGGAAGGGAGGGGAGAACAGCTACCTGAGAAGCCCCTTCAGCCTGGCCTACCTCCTGAGAGGACACATCTTGTAACAGTAAAGTCTCTCCCTGAGAATCCAAAGGAACTTCTGGTAGAACCACCGGCTCCACCGAGCCCTCTAAAGAACCGACGTCCGGGACAGACGGTTCTTCCACCCTAGGCTTCGCTGCTTTGTCCTTGCGCTTTTAGGCAAGCGGCGCGGAGCATCCGACGGCATGTTGTAATTACAACGCTTCCCAAAACTAACCTGGCACAATCTAATCTTCTCTTAACAGTGCGTTTGTTAAATCTAGCACAAGAGCGACAGCCAACAACGTCGTGCTCAGGCCCTAAGCAAGGTATACACAAGGTATGGTAATCTCTATGAGGTATCTGTTTCCCACAAGAAATACAGTTATTCACTTTTTCTGACATCCGGTTAAATACTGAGGCAAGAAAAAACCAAAATATTCCCCAACGGGGTACTTAGCCAACTTTGATTCGGTCTGAAACTCCGACTTCAGAAAATTTCAGAACGCCAACCTGCACTCGCAATACTGCTTCTGCATCGGACCATGCGGCAAAAAAGACTGAGGATATGACGTCGGTCATGCGCATTTGTACCCTGACGTCCTGATGTCAGACAAATGCGCCTTGACCGACGTCAGCCTTATACTTTGGTATTCGGGCCGACTGGACAGCGGACTACCCAAGTGTTAGGACTGCAGCAATGTGAGATGAAGAACATCATACCTTAGTGCAAAACAATGGTACTAGTTGTAAGCAAATACACCATATAGACATGCATCCCTAAGGTTGAAGAACATGGAGGTATAAGAAAAGCCTTGCTAGGTAGAGGGGATGGAGGGTAACCTGGACTGCAGCAGCATAACCACTCGAACATCTACATTTATGGTAGGTACAAAACTGTACTATGTTCATCGTGCTATGCTGCTGCAGTCATCACACTTGGGTAGAGTCCCAAAGCTATGATTGGGTGGTAGGAGCTAAACTGGGTTAGGTGCAGCTAAGATGCCCTGCAGAAAGTACAGTTTTGTACCTACCATAAATGTAGATGTTAGAGTGCTAATACAGCTGCAGTAATCACATATGGGTTCTCTGCCGTCAGGCGGTCCCTCGGGCGGCCGAATTCCAAAGTCTAGGTCCGGCGTCGGTTGTTGTCACTTTCTTTCCTGACGTCAGTGAGGCAGGGGTATATAAGACACAGCCGACGCCATTTTCTTCAGTCTTTCTTGCCCCAGATGTCAGGTGCCCCCAGAAGGAAGGCAATACATAAATTATATTTATATACATGAAATGCAATATAATCAAAAATCAGTAGTTGCAAGCAAATATACCATAGAAGGATAACCCCATCAGGTTGTATGAAGAGGGGTTAGGCCCTAGGCCTTTACCAAGAGGGGAAGGAGGGAGGGAAACCTGTACTGCAGCTGTATTAGCACTCGAACATCTACATTTATGGTAGGTACAAAATTGTACTATGTTCATCGTGCATACAGCTGCAGTAATCACATATGGGTAGAATCCCAAAGCTACGCACAGGGTGGTAGGCACTAGGTGGAACTTGGATGAGCCAGAATGCCCTGCAACACAGCAGTGGCAAAGCCTGCTCTAGTTTTGGAATATAAAGGCAGGTGGTAGTGTTTTGTGAAGGTATGCACAGAACTCCAAGTGGCTGCCTCCAAAATATCTTTGGTAGGAACTCCTCTGAGGAAGGCTGTAGAGGTAGCTGTGGCCCTGGTGGAGTGGGATCTGATGCCTGTAGGGACAGATTTTCCATGATAGGAGTAACAAAACCGTATGCAGTGGCCTATCCATTTTGAAATTGTCTGTTTGGTAACTGGCTTCCCTTGAGCTCATACAGCATAGGACACAAAGAGTTGTTCTGATTTCCTGAAGGGCTTTGTTCTGTCCAAATAATAACGTAGCTGTCTATGGATGTCTAAGGAGTGTAGGAGACTTTCCCCTTTGTTTTGAGGATTGGGGTAAAAGGTAGGTAAGTGTATGGCTTGATTTAAAGCTACCCTGGATACCACTTTAGGCATAAATGATGGGTTGGTTCGAAGGGAAACCCTATCCTGATGGAAGATGAGAAAGGGCTGCACAACCATGAGGGCTTGTAGCTCCGATACTCTACGAGCTGAGGTAATGGCCAGAAGGAAAGCTGTTTTCCAGGACAAGTATTGTAAATCTGTTGAGGCAGCTGGTTCAAAGGGAGGCAATGTTAATTTTTCTAGGATGTAATTAAGATCCCAGGCTGGTATAGATTGCTTCTTTGGTGGTCTTATATGCTTAGCCCCTCTGAGGAACTGTCTTAAGAGTGGGTGAGAGAATAAGGGTGGATCCATGTTGAATTCTGCAGAAATGGCTGAGGCATGGATTTTTATGGAGGAAAATGAAAGTCCAGTGTTCAGCAGCTCAGCTAGATACTGTAATACCTGAGGCAAACTCAGTTCTTTAGGGTCCTGGCCTTTTTTCTCATTCCAAGAGCAAAACCGTTTCCATTTTGCGGAGTAAGCCTTTCTAGTAGATGGCCTTCTGGCCTCCAAAATGACATCCTGCACCTCTTTGGGGAGTAGAGTCTGTTGTGGTGTTAAGGAATTTTCCATGCAGCGAGATTGAGTGTTTTCAGCTGACTGTGAAGAGTTTTGTAGCTGTGCTGAGTCAGCAGAAGAGGCATTAGAGGTAGGGGCCAGGGAGGAGTATGTGTTAGGCTCCTCAGTAGTGGGTACCAGTGTTGTCTTGGCCAGTCTGGAGCAATTAGTATCATCTTCGGTCTGTCTGCTCTTGCTTTCAAGAGCACCTGAGGCAGAGGTGGGAAAGCGTAAACTGTCCATGTTGTCCAACTGAATGAAAGGGCGTCCACTCTCCAGGCCTTTGGATGAAAGGCCCTTGAACAAAACTTTTCCAATTGATGATTCCTGTGGGAGGCGAAGAGATCTATGTCTGGCCTCCCCCACTCTTGGATTATCTTTGTAAACACTTGAGGATGCAACTTCCATTTGTGTGGATCTGTCATATTTCTGCTTAGATTGTCTGCCAGCGTGTTTTCCAAGCCTGGCAAGTACTGTGCTTGAAGTTCGATTTGCCATTCCAGAGCCAAGTTCCAAAGTGTCATGGCTAGTCTGCACAGGGGGTATGAATGTGTTCCTCCTTGTTTGTTTATGTACCACATTACTGTGGTGTTGTCTGTTCTTATCAATAATTGTCCTGGATGCAGGAGATCCTTGAATGCTGTAATTGCATTTATCACTGCTAGCATTTCTTTTTGATTGATGTGAAGGTGCTTTTCCTTTCGGGACCATTTGCCCTGAATGTACCTGTCTGTCATGTGCACCCCCCAGGCGTAGTCTGAGGCGTCTGTTGTGATGACTTGATTTGCTTGAGGCTTGCAGAATGGAAGACCTGTGTTTGTTTGACATGCTTGGGCCCACCATAGAAATTCCTTTTGCAAACAGGGGATTATTGGTATTATTGTTTCCAAACTGTGGCTGTGTTAAGACCATAGGTTTTTTAGGTACCACTGAAGTTTCCTCATATGCAACTTTGCACATGGGATTAAAAGAATGCAAGATTCCATGAAGCCCAGAGCCTGCAGGATTTTCCTTGCAGTAAGCCTGGTACAATTTGCTAGTGTTTTGAAGTACTGAGTTAGTTGCCCCTGTTTTTCTGGCGTAAGGTAGGCCATCTGGGTGTTTGCGTCCAGGTTGGCACCCAGGAAAGTTACTTTCTGAGATGGTGTTAGCCTGGATTTCTCTTTGTTGATTGTGTATCCCAGAGAATTCAGTAACCGTGTTGCATAAGCCAGATGTTCCAGAAGTATGTGCTTGCTGTCCACTTGGATCAGGCAGTCGTCCAAATAAGGGTAAATTTGAATCCCTTGAAGTCTGCAGTAGGCAATTACTGATGCCAGGCATTTCGTGAATACTCTGGGCGCAGTAGATAAGCCAAAGGGCAATGCAGAGAATTGATAGTGTATTGAACCTGCAAGAAATCTGAGGTATCTTCTGCAGCTTTGTCTGATTGGGACATGCAGGTATGCCTCCTTGAGGTCCAATGTTACCAGCCAAAACCCCTTGCCCAGCATGGGAAGAAGCTACTGTAATGTGAGCATCTTGAATTTTGGTACGAGTAAGAATGTGTTCAGGATGGATAAGTCCAAAATGGGTCTCCAGTCAGTTCCTTTCCTTGGAACCAGAAATAGCCTGGAATAAAAACCTTGACCTTGTTCGTGAGTAGGTACCTCTTGAATAGCTTTCATGTCTATGAGCTTTGAAATTTGTAGTTGTGCCTCTGCCCTTTGATTGTGTGGCAGGTTTGGCATGCCTCTCATTTTTGGGAGAGTGTGAAAATGAAATCTGTAGCCTCTGTTTATAACGTCCAGGATCCATTTGTCTGTTGTGACAATGTGCCAATTTCTTGTAAATAATGCCAGTTTTCCTCCCAAGGGTGCTGCCAGCTGGCATTTGCTTGGCATGGAAAGGAGGAAGTCATTGGGTTTGTTTCCTGTATTGTTGTGCACTGTCCTCACCACCTCTTGGTGCTGGAGATTGCCATTGCCTGCCTCTATATGATCCTTGTGATTGCCCTCTGCCCCTTGTGCATCTGTATCTATCTCTTTGGGGCTTGTCCGTAGCTGGAAAGGACCAGTTTTTAGAAGGCCAATTTCTGCTAAAACGTGGTGGTTGAACCTGTAGAAAAGCTTTGACTGTTTGCATAGATTTGGCTTTTTCTTCCATTTTCCGTAGTATCTCCTCAGCATTAGTACCAAACAGCACATCCTTTTGTAAAGGAGCATCTAATAGTTTAGCTTTCACATGATCAGGCAAGATTTGTTCTCTAAGCCATGCATGTCTAGGAATGACTGATCCTGTAACAGCAGCTCTACTTGAGGCCTCTAGGGCATCATAGCCACATTGTAAAGTGTGTTTACCCACTTGCTCTGCACTATGCATCATATCCTGCAACTCCTTCAAATCTGGTTGTTCAGGTTGAGACATTTTATTTCTTAATTGTGATAACAGAAACTGCTGATATTTAAGCATATGAAACTGACAATTTAAGGCCCTCATAGCTAGGGTGGCTGAGGTATATACCTTTTTCCCCACCTTTCTAAGGATCTTGACTCTCTTTCTGAAGGAAGTGGATTCTTAGCAGTAGAGGCCTTCATTCCCTTGGGGCCTTGAGAAATGGTTTCAGGGTCAGCATTATGGCTCTTGTAAAGAAATTGGTGAGAGTTAGGAACCCTGTAGTACCTATCAGGCTTGACTGGGGCAGGAGGCAGTGAATCCGGATTAAGGCAAGCCTCCGAGTAAACATCATCAAGTATGTCCAAGACAGGAGGGATCGCCAGAGGTCTGTGTTGAGGTAATAAAAGAAATTCCCTAAGTCTTTTCTTGGAATCAGAAAAGTCTTGGCCTTCCCAATGGAAGTGTTCCCTCAAGGTGTGCAAGGTTTCCCCAAAAGAAAAATCCTCAGGAGGAGATACTGAAGGAATGGACTGCTCTGCGTCCGAGTCTTCAAGTGGGGAGTAAGAGTGTTCCTCTACATCAGAATGTTCTGAAAAAATGCAGCCCTGATCAGAAGAAGGGGAATCCTCCTCCACTCTGGGTCTCTTGTCTGGAGGGTGTTGGTAACCCCTGATAAGAGT
This sequence comes from Protopterus annectens, assembly GCF_019279795.1. NCBI lineage: Eukaryota > Metazoa > Chordata > Ceratodontiformes > Protopteridae > Protopterus > Protopterus annectens. The sequence continues at coordinate 277,921,081 of NC_056733.1, read as the reverse complement.
AATTAAATCTTCAGCCATTTTAAGCATCTGCTTTTTAGGCATGGGGCCTGAGGATGGGCCCTGTGCAACAGGCCTCTTGGGATGCCTGGCTGATTTGGACTTAGTAAAGGCCTTTATGGAAAAGGAAGATGAAGGTCTAAAGACACCATGGGTGGAAGTGGACCTGTCCACATTAGGAGGCTCAACGTTCACAGTGGCTTCAGTGGTTGTAGTCTGGGTCTGGGCTGAGGAACCTGCGGTCTCGGTTACAGAAGACACCGCCAAAGACGTGTCGTCGGTAGTCAGGGACTGCATAGGTGTCTCGCTGAGAACCGGACCACGTGTAGCCGGTTTTGGCGTGGTGTCGGTGGGGACCGCGGACCTCACGTGTCGGTCCTTGTCCTTGCGTTTTTTGGTCAAAACGGTAGTCGGTGTCTCCGACGACATTTTATAATCAAAGGCTGTACCAAAAAAGTGTTGGGCGAACTCTGCCTGCCGCTTAATAGTGCGTTTATTGAAAGTCGCGCAAAAGCGACAGCCCGAGACGTCGTGGTCTGGGCCTAAACAAGGTATGCAAAGGGAATGGAAATCCTTATGCGGTATTTGCTTCCCACAAGAAATACAATTGTTAACTTTTTCTGACATCGGTCTGAGGCAAGAAAAGTTTCCCCAACGGGGTGCTTAGCTTTAATGAACTCTTCGGTTTCCAATTTTTCATAAATTCAGGAGCTGGCCGACCGGCACTTGCGAACTGCTTCTGCTTCGGGCACCGCGCGGCAAAAAAGACTGAAGAAAATGGCTTCGGCTGTGTCTTATATACCCCTGCCTCACTGACGTCAGGAAAGAAAGCGACAACAACCGACGCCGGACCTAGACTTTGGAATTCGGCCGACCGAGGGACCGCCTGACGGCAGAGAACCCATATGTGATTACTGCAGCTGTATGCACGATGAACATCTGCAGTGGCAAACTCAGCTCTGGTTTTTGAGTACAGAGGAAGGTGGTAATGCTTGGTGAAGGTGTGCACTGAACTCCAGGTAGCTGCCTCCAGAATGTCCTTTGTTGGGACTCCTCGGAGGAAGGCTGCTGAGGTTGCTGTAGCCCTGGTAGAGTGAGACCTAATACTAGCAGGCACTGCTTTCCCGTGGTGTGAGTAGCAAAAGCGGATGCAATGTGCTATCCATTTGGAGATGGTCTGTTTTGAAATAGCCTTTCCTTCTGAGCCTGGTGCATAGGATACAAGGAGTTGGTCAGATTTTCTGAAGGCCTTTGTCCTGTCCAAATAGTAACATAACTGTCTGTGAATGTCCAAAGAGTGAAGGAGTCTTTCTCCTTTATTCTGTGGGTTTGGATAAAAGGTGGGCAAGTGTATGGTCTGATTGACAGCCACACTGGATACTACCTTTGTCATGAAGGAAGGGTTGGTGCGTAAAGATACTCTGTCCTGATGGAAAATGATGAAAGGTTCCACTGCCATAAGTGCCTGCAGTTCTGAGACTCTGCGTGCTGAGGTGATAGCCAGCAGCAGGGCTGTCTTCCATGACAAGTATTGAAGCTCTGCTGAAAAGGCTGGCTCGAAAGGAGGAAGTGTTAACCTTTCCAGAACAAAATTAAGATCCCAAGTAGGAGTAGGTGGTTTTCTGGGGGGTCTTATATTTTTTGCCCCTCTGAGAAACTGCCTTAGCAAAGGATGAGAGAAAATGGGAGGAACCGTATCATACTGAGCTGAAATGGCTGAAGCATGGATCTTTATGGATGAGAAAGAAAGGCCTTTGTGTAGCATCTCAGTTAGATATTGGAGTATGTGCGGAATATTTGGGATGCCAGGATTTATGCTTCTGGCCTGGCTCCATACACAAAATCTTTTCCATTTGTCTGAGTAAGTTTTTCTGGTGCTGGGCCTCCTGGCCTCCAAAATGACATTCTGGACGTCCTTTGAGGGAAGTGTTGTTTGATAATTTAAGGTATTTTCCATGCAGCTAGATTTAAGGTCCTTAGCTGACTGTGAAGGATCTGAGAGTTTTGTTGGGTTAACAGCAGAGGGAATTGAGGTAAGATCCATGGAGGGCTGTGAGTCAAGTTTCGTAGTAGTGGGTACCAGTGTTGACGTGGCCAGTCCAGGGCAATGAGGATCATCTGTGGTCTCTCTAATCTGGTTTTCAGTAATACCTGGGTGAGTTGAGGCAGAGGTGGGAAGGCGTAGACTGACAATGCTGTCCAACTGAAAGATAGGGCATCCACTTTCCAGGCCAGGGGATGGTAAGTCCTTGTGCAAAATTTTTGTAGCTGGCAATTGTTGGTTGAGGCAAACAGATCTATGGCTGGTGGTCCCCACCTTTGAGTTATCATTGAGAATACTTGAGGGTGTAGTCTCCACTCGTGAGGGTCTGTCAAATTTCTGCTTAATTTGTCTGCCAAAATGTTTTCTTTTCCTGGCAGGAATTGTGCTTGCAGTTGTACTTGGTAAGTTAATGCTGTGTTCCACAAGTCCATTGCCTGTCTGCATAGTGGGTAGGCGTGCGTCCCTCCTTGTTTGTTTATGTACCACCTAACTGTGGTGTTGTCCATCCTTATTAGAAGTTGTCCTGGATGCAAAAGGTCCTTGAAGGCTGTTAGTGCATTTTTTACAGCTAGCATCTCCTTTTGATTGGTGTAGTTGCCTTTGGTTTGCAGACCATTTGTCCTGTATGCATTGTCCTGCCATGTGTGCACCCCAGGCGTAGTCTGATGAATCTGTTGTCAAGGTTTGGTTTGGTGGAGGTGAGACAAAAGGAAGGTCCTTGTTTGCTTGGCATGCTTGAGCCCACCATAGAAACTCTTTTTGAAGGCAGGGAATGAGAGTTATGGTTGCTTCGAGGCTCTGTCGGGACCATACACTTTTTAGGTACCACTGTAGTTTTCTCATATGCAGCCTTGCATATGCAATTAGTTGAATGCAGGATGCCATGTACCCCAATGCCTGCAGGAATTTCCTTGCAGTGAGCTGGGTAGAAGTTGCCATGTTTTTGAAGTACTGAGCCAGTTGTTTTTGCTTGTCTTGCGTGAGGTAAGCCATCTGGGCCATTGTATTCAAGCTGGCACCCAGGAAAATTATTTCTTGTGAGGGTATTAGTTTTGACTTCTTTTTGTTTACCGTGTACCCTAGGCAACTTAGCAACTTTGTTACAAATGCCAGATGCTGTAGTAGGATGCCTTTGCTGTCCGCTTGGATCAGGCAGTTGTCCAGATATGGATACATTTGTATTCCTCGCTGTCTGCAGTATGCAATTACTGATGCCAGGCATTTCGTGAATACTCTGGGCGCAGTAGATAAGCCAAAGGGCAATGCAGAGAATTGATAATGCGTTGTGCCTGCCAAAAATCTGAGGTATCTTCTGCAATCTTGTCTGATAGGGACATGCAGGTATGCCTCTTGCAGGTCCAACGTTACCAGCCAAGACTCCTTGCCCAGCATGGGAAAAAGCTGCTGTAGTGTGAGCATTTTGAATTTGGGAATGTCCAGGTACGTGTTTAGAATTGAAAGGTCTAAGATGGGCCTCCAGGCTTTGTCCTTTCTTGGTACTAGAAACAGTCTTGAGTAAAATCCTTGACCTTGCTCTTTTGCAGGTACCTTCTGAATTGCTTTCATGTTCATGAGAGCTGAAATTTGCTTTTGTGCCTCTGCCCATTGGTTTGTTGGCAGATCTGGCATGCCTCTCATCAGTGGTAAAATGTGAAAATGAAATCTGTAGCCTCGGGTAATAATATCCAGAACCCATTTGTCCTTTGTTATGATGTGCCAATTTTGTGGGAAAAGAGCCAGTTTTCCTCCTAGACGTGCTGCCTGGGCAATTATGCTTGGCAGGCAAAGAGGAAAGTCATTGAGTTTGTTTCCTGAAGGGTTGAGATCTGTCGTCTCCCCCTCTTTGAGTTGTTGTTTGCCATTGTCTAGGCCTGAAGGTACCCTGTGCCTGGCCTCTGCCCCTAGGGCGTCTGTACCTGCCCCTTTGGGGTCTGTCTGAAGCAGGAAAGGACCAGTTTTTTGATGGCCAGTTTCTGCTGAAGCGAGGAGGTTGTACCTGTAAAAAATCTTTAACTGTTTGCATTGATTTTGTCTTTTCTTCCATCTTCTTTAAAACTTCCTCTGCTTTGACCCCAAATAACGCATCCATTTGCAGTGGAGCATCCAGTAACTTTGCTTTGACATGTTCTGGTAACGTCTGCTCTTTTAGCCAAGCATGTCTACGTATTACAGACCCTGTGACTGCTACTCTACATGAGGCCTCCAAAGAATCAAAACCACACTGCAAGGTATGTTTTCCCACTTGTTCTGCTGAATGCAACAAATCTTGCATCCCTTTGAAATCTAGTTGATCTGTTTGAGGGATCACTTTCTGTTTTAACTGAGTAAGCAAGCACTGCTGGTATTTAATCATGTGGAATTGGCAGTTTAATGCCCTCATGGCCAAAGTGGCAGAGGTATACACTTTTTCCCCCCATCTTTCTAATGCCCTGGAATCTCTTTCCGCAGGTAGTGAATTCTTAACAGTAGAGGCCTTAACCCCTTTGGGACCCTGGGAAATGGTTTCTGGGTCTGCAGCAGGGCTTTTATATAAAAACTTGTGAGAGTCAGGGACTCAATAGTATCTGTCTGGCTTAGGTGGTGCTGGAGGTAAGGAATCTGGATTTAGACTGGATTCAGTGTAGACATCATCCAGAACGTCCAAAACAGGAGGAATGGCTAGGGGTCTATGCTGAGGTAAAAGAAGAAACTCACGGAGTCTTTTCTTGGAGTCAGAGTAATCTTGCCCTTCCCAGTGGAAATGCTCTCTCATGGTGTGCAGGGTTTCCCCAAAAGAGAAGTCTTCAGGTGGAGAAACAGAGGGAATAGACTCCTCAGCATCTGAGTCTTCATAGAGAGGGAAGGGGTAATTCTGTTCCTCAGAGTCTGCTGAGGAAATGGATTCCTGGTCAGAAGGAGGTAAATCTTCCTCCAGTCTAGGCCTTTTGTTAGGAGGGGGCTGGGAACCTCTGATAAGGGTAATCAGGTCCTCCGCCATTTTGAGCATCTGTTTTTTTAGGCATAGGGGCCTGTATGTGAGTCTGTGGACCCGGTTTCTTAACCTTTGGAAGCTTAGCGTATGACTTAACGGAAAGAGTCGTCGGTTTAAAGACGCCTTCTGAAACTTAAGGCCTGTCCATAGTCTCCGGATCGCCGCCAGGGCTGCCGTCCACGAGTTGAGGAGGAACCGGCTCCAGTGGCCTGGTAGATTCTGACTGAGAGGCAGTTGTATTTTCTAAATCTGCGGTAGTCAGGGGCTGCGTAGGCACCTCACTGAATACCGAAGATCCGGCGGCAGGCCTAACCGAGACCTTGGTATCTGGTCTAGACTGCCAGTCTTTGTCCTTGCGTTTTTTTAAACATAGCAGTAGTCGGAGGTTCCGACGACATAATGTAGTTGAATTTTCTGCCAAAATAATGTCGGGCGGTATCAGCCCGACGCTTAATAGTGCATTTATTGAACCTACCGCAAAACCGACAACCAGAAACGTCGTGGTCTGGGCCTAGGCAAGGAATACAATAAGAATGAAAATCCTTATGAGGTATTTGCTTCCCACAAGAAATACAATTATTAACTTTGTCTGACATCGGTCTGAGGCAAGAAAAGTTTCCCCACCGGGGTACTTAGCTTTATAGAAGACTTCGGTTGAAATTCTGTTCGAAAATCTCAGGAGCTGGCCGACCGGCACTTGTGAACTGCTTCTGCTTCGGGCACCGCGCGACAAGAAAGACTGAAGAAAATGGCGTCGGCTGCCTCTTTTATACCCCTGCCGCACTGACGTCAGGGAAGAAGCGACAACAACCGACGCCGGACCAAGGCTTTGGAATTCAGGCCGACTGCGAGACCGCCTGACAGCAGGATAACCCAAGTGTGATGACTGCAGCAGCATAGCACGATGAACATCTGTCAAAACCACAATGAAGTGAATGCTTATTAACTAAAGTGGTAGAATTCAGTAAGTCTTGTAAATCTTTGCTCTCCGTCATGGAAGGAATATCCCCAAGTCTAGCCTTAACAGCCTCCAAAGTATGCTGCTGATACTTAAGCATGTGAAAAAGACAATTCACTGCTCTAATGGCAAGAGTTGCAGAGGTATAGACTTTTTTACCCCACCTGTCCAAGACCCTGGACTTTTTATCAGAAGGCACAGGGCTTTTAGCAACAGTAGCCTTAACACCCTTGGGGCCTTGAGAAATAATTTCTGGATCAGCAATAGGGTTTTTAAAAAGGAATTGATGAGATTCAGAAACCCTATAAAACATATCCGGTTTTCTGGGGGCAGGAGGAACAGAATTAGGAGTTGAAGAATTTTCCATGAAAACATCATCCACAACTTCCAAAACTGGAGATATAGCCAGAGGCTTATGCTGTGGAAAATCTAAAAATTCCCTGATTCTTTTCTTATAGACTGCGGAAAATCCTGACATTCCCATTTAAAATGCTCCTTAAGGGTATTCAAAGTATTCCCAAAGGAAAAATCTTCTGGAGGGGAGGCAGAAGGGATAGAGTCCTCAGCATCAGAATCCTCAAAGCCAGAAAAAAGTTGAGAAGTTCTTTCTTCACCAGCAGACATACTAGAAATCTCAGAATATGAGACAGACAAAACATCAGGAGATAATTCCCTAGTCCTCTCTGAAGGGGAGATGGGAGCCCCTGATCAGGGAAAGAAGATCACTATCCGTCTTTACCAACTAGGACTGAGGCACAGGAGGGGAGGCCGACGCCTGCTTCTGAGTAGGTTTGCAGCTAGCAATGCAGAAGGACTCGAGAGGCCTAGCAACTGCAGAAGTCTGAACCAAGGTAGTCGGTCTGGTACAGGTCCCATGTCGAAAAGAAGAGGCGTCAGAAGCCGGTGCTTGGAAAGCGGCTCAGGACCCATCTGAGGCGGTGACAGGCAGAGGGTCTGAAGACGAAATAGCAGCCTGCGGCATGGAGGACTCCGTAAAGGTCTCGGCAGAGGCTTGTGGCTGAAAATCTGCAGAATGCAGGGGCTGCGGAAGCGCCTCACTGACTACCGTTGTGCTGACGACCAATTTCACTGGTGCGTTGGATTTAACCCTAGGCCTGTCGCGGTCCTTGTCTTTGCGTTTCTTAGGTATATCCGAAGACAGGAGACCAGAAGACGCCATATTGACGAACTTAGGCCACACTCCGAAATGCTTATACAAAATCTTAGCTCTACAGCGTATGGTACACGGTTTAAAGGAAGCACAGAGATCGCAGTTAGGGATGTCGTGCTCAAGGCCCAAACAAGTTATACAATAGGAATGAAAATCACGGTGCGGAATCTGTTTTCCACAGGCAAGACAGTTATTAACTTTATCTGACATTCATTAAAGCAAGAAAAGAGGATCCCCAATGGGGTACTTATCTGAAGGTGTCTTCAACTTGGTAGTCGGAAAGCAAAACAAAGTTAAACGGCCAATAGGCACTAGTGCAAATTGCATCTGCTTCGGGCTCCGCGGCAAGAAAGACTGAGGAAATGGCGCGGCTGCCTCCCTTTATACCTGACATTCTGACATCAGTTTTACAACCGGCGGCAACTGATGTCATATACCAAGGACTCTGGTATTCGGGTCGACTGAGGGCTACCGGGAGCCGGATAACCAATAGGTGAGGACTGCAACACTGAAACACGAAGAACATCTTTAGACGGAGCCATGGAGAAAATTGGAGCCGATCCAAGGATCCCAGAGCCAGCAGCCAAATCATGGTCCCATGGGTGGGTCAGCTCCAGTGGAGCCACAGACCACAGAGTTGGTTCCAGAACCAAGGTGAGATCCACCATCCGTACTGAAGCAGTCAGCACCAGGAATGTCAAAGTAGTGGGCTCCAAGACCTGAGAAGAAGTTGAAGGAGGAAGATAAGTGGGTGTCCTGGGACAGTAACCCTCGGCTCCAGGTGGGAGAGAAGTCACAGGGGGAGCAGGAAGGTCTCTGGCTGCCAAGAGCTGATCCACCAATCTGACTACATCTAGCTCTGAAAGGCTCCTGAGGGAATGGACGGCCATCCACGAGGGTGATTCTGGCCTTTCAAGAAATGGACTTAACTGCTAACCCAAGAAGGGGTCTATAGATGGGGAGTATTTAGTCCTGGGTGTACTCCTGACCTTCGGCACCGTGGTCTGTTGACCATTAATTTGCTTTACACGGCAGGATGTTACCGGAAAATTTGGAGAGACTCTTGTTGGTGTCAAGAGAGTCATCGATACCGATGAAAAGGTCAGTACCATAGGAGTTTTGGAAGCTTCAATAATGGTCGGCACCATGGCAGATGTGACAGGTTTCGGTGCCGGAGCAGGAGTCTGTGCAGATTTAGATATTTTAAGCCTCGGTTCTGAAGAATGAGTCGAAACCAGAGTCTTAGTAGTTTTAGCTACCTGTACCTTAAGGGACGAATGTACTGAATGGCTCATCTTTTTAAATTCCTTTCTGGGAGACTTAGATGTCTCCACCTCAAACAAAGCCTCACTTGAAAGAGCATATTAGCAGCCCCTTGATAATAAGTCTGTTTCACCTCTCTGCAAAGGTGCGAGCACTAAAACCCTTGCAGAGTTCGCATGCCAGTTGTATCTCCAAATGAGGGACACCTAAACAATAAACACATGAAAGATGCCCATTGGAGTTGGGTGTCTTTCTACCACATTCGTCACATTGCTTAAAACCTGTAGTTCTCATCTGATTTTCTGCCATCTTTCAAAAACAGCAAGAGGGCACACTCGCACGCGACACACACACAAAAAAAAACTAACAGAAAAAATACTAGAGTACAGATTTTTTTTTAAAGGAATATACCAACAATGGTACCTAGAAAAATGCCCCCATGAGAGTAATAGAAGGAAAGAAGGAGAATAAAGATACCAACAATGGCATATAAGAATTACCACAGGTAGAGGGAAGGGAAGGGCCTATATCAACGATGTTAAGTGGAAACAAACCAGAAAAGGTAAAGAAAGGATTATACAAACACTCACACCAATACGCACCACTGACAATAACTACAAAGGAGAAAAAGCTACAAATTAAATAAGTAGAGAAATATACACATATATCTATATCAAAGAAAAAAATTAGCACTTAGCTGAGAAAACAGCTGACTCGTCTGATTTTTTAAGCGGCAAATGAGATCTGACATGAAGGGAAGAGAGGCAGTATGGGTAGCCTTGGTTGATAGTTTCTGGTAACAGCCGAGTTAGTTCTGAGGATCAGAACTAAACCCAACAGTCAAGAATGAATGAAGACTGACAACATCAGTTGCATTAGTTAAGCAAGCTAAAGGACGATGACGAAAAGATCAAAACTAGTACTCACAAAGCACTGTTTGTACTGTCAAGAGATCCTTTTGAGGTGATCTCCGATGAGACAGCCTGTGAAAACAACCTAACATGACCTCTTGCCACTTCTATGTTAGCACTGGTAACCTCTTCTAACGGTCCAATACTCTTTTAGGCAGAGAGGAACCTATGCATCTGAAGGACCTGTCCACAACAGCTATCAAATCCTGGAAAGACTCAAAGACGGGAGGAACATTCCATAGAATGGGTTTTCACAGCTTGTTAAATTACAGTACTTTTTTTGTTGTTGTTAAGTAAAGGCACTGTCAACATTTTTTAATAGGACTCCATCTTTAAACAAAAACGACTTCTGGGAGGCAGAAAAGACAAGGGTTCCTGCCAATCTAAACTGGTGCCCACACCCAAATGTAACTCAAGCTCTTTTGAAAGTCTTTTTCAGAGGAAGACAAAGGGGGAAAAGCAATCTTCACTATTCCCTGAAAGACAAAGTCATTGGCGTAGGTCTAGAACAGGCTCATACTAGGCTATCTGCCCTAGGGCATTTATAAGCCTAGCCAGAATATGTTTGGCTTTCGCCACCCATTTTAAATTAATTTTGCTATGCCTTTTTTCGAGGTTAGTATACTGTGCCTCTGTCTAACAGTGACACAGAAGTGATACCCGGGGTAAACCTACGATCTCCCATCCATTTATCATTCCTCTTGAAGAGAGTCAATGAGGGACTCTGCCTAACCTGGACTGAGATTTTATTCCAGAGTGAAGGGAGCCTCTGGGTTATGAATCTGTCCCTCCAGCATGTCCTATTTATTTCAGTGCTGAGGTTCAAGTCTCTCGAGCGCGTAGCTCGATGGGATTTGGATTTTTTGAGGTGCAGCATGTCCCTTAATTCTGGGTTGGACATGGTTTTATATGTCAGGCACAGATCGCCTCTGAGCAGGCGGTATGCCACTGAGTAGAGCTGGAGTTTCTTTAACCGGGCAGCATATGGCATCTGTTTGAGCACTTTGATCCTCTTGGTGAGGTACTTTTGGGGTCTTTCCAGTTGCTGCAGGTGTTTGGTAAGGTACATCCCAAAAGGGGCATTGTACTCGATTATGGGCCTGATGAGGGATGAGTAAAGAGGCACGATGACCTCCCCTGATCTAGATGTGAATCCCTTCATGATTAGGTGGGCTATATAAAATGTTTTTCTAACCACTTTGGCCACGTGGTTGTCAAGAGATTGGTATCAACTTAGGTCCCTAATTACTTCTTCTGTACTTAATGGATTACCACCTATGTGGAAATTTGTGGGCACTTTTTTTTTGCCAAAGGGGATGACCATACACTTTTTCGCGTTTAGCTTGAGGCCATGGCTCTGGCACCAGTTGTCTGTTTCTATGAGGCCCTTTTGGAGGATGCTTGTGTCGGCTGGAGAGTCGATTATGGCACCCAGTTTGCAGTCATCTGCGAACTTGATCAGCCACAGTCCTTCCGTGTTGGCCTGTACCTCCGAGAAATATATACCGAACAAGAGAGGTCCCAGGACTGAGCCTTGTGGGACTCCACTTGTAACTGGTTTGGAGTCTGACATGGCTCCAGCAATTCTAACCATGTGGGTTCTGTCCTTGAGCCAGTTTGCAACCCATCTAGTGACATAGGGGTTTATATTTAAGCTGGTGAGCTTATCTATAATGCCCGAGTGGGGTATTGTATCGAATGCTTTTGCGAGGTCCAGGTAGGCTGTGTGGACCACCTTCCCTTCGTCAATGGCCTTGGTGACGGTTTCAAGGAAGTCGACCAGGTTTAAGAGGCAGGATCTGCCCTTAACAAAGCCGAACTGGGTAGGCTCCAGTGTCTGTAGGTCCCCAATATCTTTATTTATTAGGTCCATGATGATCCTTTCCATAGCTTTGCAGAACAAGCTAGTCAGGCTCATGGGGCGATAGTTTCCAGGGTCCGTTGAGGCACCACCTTTGTGGAGAGGGACCACTGTTGCTGTACACCACTCTTTGGGTACATATCCTGTAGTAAGGCTGAGATTGAACAGTAGTTTTAGGTTTGGGTTTAGCTCTTCTTGGAGTTCATGTAGGACGCAGCCCGGGACACCGTCTGGTCCCATTGATGCTGTGTTTTTTGCTTTGGAGAGGGTGGCTCTTACCTGAGCATCTGAGATGTTAGGGGGGCAGCACTCTGCTGGGATAGATATTTGCCCTTTTGGTGGGGGGTGGGGGGGGTTGCGCTGAACTTGTCAACTATGATGTTGGCAATGTCTGTGGGTTCGGTGTATTTTTTGTCATTCTGAGCATATCTGGGAATTCCCACCCAGGTTCCTAACATAACTAAAGAAATGGATGAATAATAAGAAAAAGCTTCCTCTTACAACATATGACAGATGGGTATACATTCTGCAACTAGTGCTGCTTCTCTTAGGCAATTATGGAATATTCTTACAGAATACATGCAATTGAAATACATGCCATACGAAAATAGTGTTTAATGCTATGTTTATTTCAAGTTTTCTGATTTCAATTCCTTCAAATTCCACATGAAAATGCTTTTACCAAAAAAAAAAAAAAAAATTTTTTTTTTTACATCACTTGTACTTCAGTGCTGCGCACACACCTTACTTCCATGTAGTATGTAGCAAACTTCACCATCTTAATTATGTCCATAGGTGGCCATTTCTGTTTTATATTCCTGATGGTGTGCAGTATACCCATTCATTCAATTACAAGAAGGTGGCCAAGCAGGAACAAACTGCTTAAATCTGCTATATGCATCTGAATGTGATTGCAGTTTGGCAAGTAGATATCAATAAATACATATGTATGGGTTAACAGTACAAAGGATCAGGCAGATGCCAGCAAACATGACATCACGTGAACATTCCTTAATTTTATCTTGATAGGTAGTTCACTGTACAGTATTATGCTGACTGTTCCTGGCTTTGTCCAGGATTATCAGTCGTCAACTGATAGTCACCACACCATGCCCCACCTTACTTCTGCCCAGGAAGGAACACAACAGTCTGGAAACTCTCACTGGCAACTTTAGCTTTTTACATTTAATTGTTTCAGAACATAAGAAGATTGAAATACATGAAGTCTTCCTCACCAAAGGTCCTGTATGCCAAGCCACAGAATAATCCAAACAAAAAACACTGAACCACCAGGCTGATGTACAAATATCTTTAATAAAACCATAAGAAACAGGTAAGCGCTTTCAGGTAAAACCCTTCATCAGACAACTGACATGACATCCAAATTAGTATTTAAAAAACAACAGCCAATGACATCTCAATAATAAACCCTCCGTCTCTTTAGGGCGGGTTTAAGGGGTACAATACCATTCAAACCAGGGGCTCTATCCACCCTCAACTCGATAATCCACTTGGTTTCATTAAACTCAGTTAAATTTACAATATCCCCACCCCTGACGTTCAACCTCACAATTTACAGAATCATGAAATCAAATGTATGCCAGTCATTACTCATAATATGTTGACATAAGGCATTATGAACATCACCCAGATGTATTGCTTATAGATGCTTTAAAATCCTATCCTTTAATCGACAATTTGTCATAGCTACACAAAAAGAGCAACATGTAAATCTAGCTGGCATCACTGATTTACAATTTCTGGGAGTGAGTGTAGAAACTGGTTCTTCTTTTCCGAAACCCCCGGTTGCAGTCAGGAAGAACAGCAAGCTAGAAAGGAGCCGCTCGCAACAGAGGGGTGCAAAGAAATGGAAAACATATTTTTGACTTCTAATGGTGACTACAGTAATTGTAATACTTGCAATGTTTATAATTTATTTCATGTTAGACTAACTGTGGAACAACTACAAATTTTAAATAAGGGCTTAACTTTCGTTCCCAGTGTGGGTTCGAATTTTAATGAGGTCATGCTTGATTTACATTTGTTTTGCAGGGGACTGCAGTTAAAGCAAATGTTTGGTGCAAATGACAGTGCAGTTGGTCAGAATGTGTGAAATAAACCTATTTTTTTTATTCCACCATGCAATTCAACAGTTGCTACTTTTATAAAAACATGTGAGGAAGAAATTTTGATGCATTTAACATCGAAAGAAGAGCATGTTTAATATAACCTGACACCAGGACAAAGAAATGCCTTGAAGTCATTAATACAAGATGACAGTACTGTAATCAAACCTGCCGACAATGGGGGAGTGGTGGTCATGATGGGCCACCAAATTTATAATAACAAAGTTATGAATATGCTCAATGATGATATAACTTATAGGAAACTTTCTCCATTAGAGGTTAGGATGTTGGTAGGTAATGTGAAAAGTGAGCTAATGTATAAACGTAGTGGTTTGATTAATGAGGACGTATATAAGTTTGTATCAACAGAACACCTCGTGGTTCCTGTATTCAAGGCATTACCCAAAATACATAGAGATCCTGTGGATCCACCTCTTAGGCCTATAGTGTCGGGCAGAGGATAGGTGATGTAAAATGCTTCTATATGGGTAGAATCGAAATTGAAACTACTGACTGCCTCCGTCCCCAGGATTTTGAAAGACACCGCAGATTTTTTAACCTCTTTGCATGCCCATATTCTAACCCAGCCACTGGGGATGCACAAGCCAGTGCATTTCTTTGTGCCGGTCCCAAGCCCGGATAAATGGGGAGGGTTGCGTCAGGAAGGGCATGCGGCATAAAACTTCACCAAAACATTTCATGCAGACACCAAGAAACATTTTTATAGCAGAACGGTTGAGGCCCGGGTTAACAATGATCGCCACCAGTGCCTACAGGGTGCTGGCGGAAATTGGGCTACTGTTGGCCGAAGGAGGAGAAGAGGCGGAAGACATGGCCGAAGGCAGGAAAAGGGAGAAAGGCTAGGACTGTGGTAGTGAGGGTCAGAACTTTCAATGTTGGCAGTATGACTGGTACAGGGAGAGAGCTAGCTGATATGATGGACAGAAGGAAGGTTGGTATATTGTGTGGGCGAGACCAGATGGAAGTGGAGTAAGGCTAGGTGTATCGGAGGTAGGTTCAAATCGTTTTATCATGGTGTGGATGGGAGGAGAAATGGTGTAGGAGTTATTCTGAAGGAACAGTATGCTGAGAGTGTTTTGGAGGTGAAAAGAGTGTCGGATAGAGTGATGTTTAAGAAGCTGGAAATTGATGGTGTAATGATGAATGTTGTTAGTGCGTACGCTCCACAAGTTAGGTGTGCAATGGATGAGAAAGAAAAATTTTGGAGTGAATTGGATGAAGTGGTGATGACTGTACCCAAGGGTGAGAGAGTGGTGATTGGAGCAGATTTCAATGGGCATGTTGGTGAAGGGAAAAGAGGGGATGAGGAAGTGATGGGTATGTATGGTATTAAACAAAGGAATGCAGAAGGTCAGATGGTAGTGGATTTTGCGAAAAGGATGGACATGGCTGTGGTGAATACGTATTTTAACAAGAGGGAGGAGCATAGGGTGACATACAAGAGTGGAGGAAGATGCACACAGGTGGATTACATCTTATGTAGGAGGGCCAGTTTGAAGGAGACTGGAGACTGTAAAGTGGTGACCGGAGAAAGTGTAGTTAGGCAGCATAGAATAGTGGTTTGTAGGATGACGCTGGTTATCAAGAAGAAGAGGAAGAGTGTGAGGGCAGCACCAAGGATCAAATGGTGGAAATTGAAAAAGGGTAATTGTGAGGTGGAGTTCAGGGATGAGTTAAGGCAGGCACTGGGTGGCAGTGAAGAGTTACCAAACAGCTGGGTAACTACAGCAGAGCTAGTAAGGGAGATGGCTAGAAAGATGCTTGGTATCACATCTGGACAGAGGAAGGATGACAAGGAGACATGGTGGTGGAATGAGGAAGTACAGGAGAGTATACAGAGAAAGAGGTTGGCAAAGAAGTGGGATTGTCAGAGACATGAAGAAACTAGACAGGAGTATAAGGAGATGAGGTGCATGGCGAAGGCTAAGGATAAGGCATATGAAGAATTATATGACAGGTTGGACACTAAGGAGGGAGAAAAGGACCTGTACCGATTGGCTAGACAGAGGGACCAAGCTAGGAAAGACGTGCAGCAGGTAAAGGTGATAAAGGATAATGAGGGAAACATACTCACAAGCGAGGAGAGTGTGTTGAGGAGATGGAAAGAGTACTCTGAGGGGTTGATGAATGTAGAGAATGAGATGGAGAGAAGG
Organism: Protopterus annectens; assembly: GCF_019279795.1. NCBI lineage: Eukaryota > Metazoa > Chordata > Ceratodontiformes > Protopteridae > Protopterus > Protopterus annectens. Next base: position 277,905,605 of record NC_056733.1, on the reverse strand, counting down.
TTGGATGATGTAGGGATAGTGAATCATGAAGTACAATGGATTAGCAAGGAGGAAGTAAGGATAGCTATGAAAAGAATGAAGAATGGAAAGGCTGCTGGCCGAGATGACATACCTGTGGAAGCATGGAAGTGTTTAGGTGAAATGGCAGTGGAGTTTTTAACCAGATTGTTTAATGAAATCTTGGAAAGTGAGAGGATGCCTGAGGAATGGAGAAAAAGTGTTTTGGTACCGATTTTTAAGAATAAGGGTGATGTGCAGAGCTGTAGTAACTACAGAGGGATTAAATTGATCAGTCACAGCATGAAGTTATGGGAAAGAGTAGTGGAAGCAAGGTTAAGAAGGGGCGTGATGATTAGTGATCAGCAGTATGGTTTCATGCCAGGAAAGAGCACTACATATGCGATCTTTGCTCTGTGAATGTTGATGGAGAAGTACAGAGAATGTCGGAAGGAGTTGCATTGTGTTTTTGTAGACTTAGAGAAAGCATATGACAGGGTGCCTAAGAGGAGTTGTGTGGTATTGTATGAGGAAGTCAGGAGTGTCAGAAACGTATGTCAGAGTGGAACAGGATATGTACGTGGGTAGTGTGACAGCAGTTAGGTCTGCGGTGGGAGTGACGGATGCGTTTAAGGTGGAGGTGGGGTTACATCAAGGATCAGCTGTGAGCCCTTTCTTATTTGCAATGGTGATGGACAGGTTGACAGACGAGATCAGACAGGAGTCCCCGTGGACTATGATGTTTGGAGATGACATTGTGATCTGTAGTGAGAGTAGGGAACAGGTGGAGGAGACCCTGGAGAGATGGAGATATGCTCTAGAGAGAAGAGGAATGAAGGTCAGCAGGACTAAGACAGAATATATGTGTGTGAATGAGAGGGAGGATAGAGGAATGGTAACGATGCAAGGAGTAGAGGTGGCGAAGGTGGATGAGTTTAAATACTTGGGGTCAATAGTTCAGAGTAACGGTGAGTGTGGAAGAGAGGTGAAGAACAGAGTACAGGCAGGATGGAGTGGGTGGAGAAGAGTGTCAGGAGTGATTTGTGACAGACGAGTACCTGTAAGAGTGAAAGGGAAGGTCTACAAGAGGGTAGTGAGACCAGCTATGTTATATGGGTTGGAGACAGTGGCATTGACAAAAAGGCAGGAGTTTGAGCTGGATGTGGCAGAATTAAAGATGTTAAGATTTGCACTGGGTGTGACAAGGGTGGACAGGATTAGGAATAAGTATATTAGAGGGTCATCCCAGGTTGGAAGGTTTGGAGACAAAGCCAGAGAGGCACGATTACGTTGGTTTGGACATGTGCTGAGGAGGGATGCTGAGTATATTGGGAAAAAGATGCTAAGGATTAAGCTACCAGGTAACAGGAAAACAGGAAGGCCTAAGATAAGGTTTATGGATGTGGTGAAAGAGGACATGCAGGTGGTTGGGGTGACAGAGCAAGATGCAGAGGACAGGAAGAAATGGAAAGAGGTGATCTGCTGTGGCGACCCCTAACGGGAACAGCCGAAAGAAGATGATGATGCATGCCCATATTCTGAATGAGCCTAATTATGATGAACATCTCTGTCACGTTGGATATAAATAATTTATTCACTGTGATTTCTGGAGAATATGGTTTAGCCGCCATACAGATTTTCCTAAGATGCAATGGTGTATTAGATAATACTAGGAAAACTATAGGCATTTTGCTCCAGCTTGTATTGAAGAATAACATCTTTTTATATTCAGGTTGTCATTATCAACAAAAGAAGGTCATAGCGATGGGGATGCCATGTGCGAACATGTATCCAAATCTGGTCCTAGCACACTGGAAGGATGAGCTGATTTTTGAACACAAACATAAATGGAAGACATGTTTGGGCTACTATGTTAGTTTCGTGGGTGATAAGTTTATATTGTGGAAGGGCACCCGGGATGAACTATACTCATTCATTACCTGACATGGTGAACTTTGCTGTCTCTTCAGTGTAGTGCAATCTCAGAATTGGTACATTTAAGTGGGGGGGGGGGTGAGGGGCAAATCCCCCCACTTTGGTGGGTTTATTTTTGGTCCTTTTAGGTTTATCCCCATGATGGCCAAGTAGTTCCTTTGACAGGGAAAGGATTTCGGCAGTCTGCACTTTCGGATGAATGCAGCTTCGGAGAAGTGGTGTCGGGTAAGTAGCATTCGTTGAAACGTGATTTCATTGAAAGAAGGTAGACCCCATTCTTGATTACCACTTCTGACAAACTTTGACATCCCAATTAATGGAATTATCTGAGGCTCTACCTCCATTGCAGACTAAGAAGGAATTACCTTTTTTTTTCCTTTTACTTTGTCTTCTTTTTTTTTTCACCCTCAGGCTTTTCAGACAACTTAGAGTAAAACTTACTGTTTTCTTACGCTATTTAATGTTTTCTAAAGCTTTTTTTTTTTAAAATAGGATCATATTTTTAATGTTTAGCTTCTCATATTAAATAAATGCCTCCAGGCCTTTCGATATTTTCATTTTAGTAGTTTTGTTTACAAAAAAGAGTAAATGGAGGTCCTTAAGGACTGTTTGTGTACAATGGGCACATTTTCTCCATGATGTAAGAAGGTTAAGACATTACCCTCTATCAAGTCAACAAACAACATGAACGTGTCTACATCTGGGGAAAAAATCTAAATATTCTTACACATGAAGACCAGGAATGTGAGCAAAATGATTAACGAAACTGCTCGTTAATGGGAAGCTTAAAACAAGCAACTGTTTTGAAGCAGCAACAACATACAGTAAGCATTAAGATGCTGCAGCAGAAAAGTACAGTTGTGTACACTTACCATAAATGTAAATGTTCGAGTGTATTCACTGTTGCAGTCATTACATTTGGGTAATCTGCTGGCAGGTTGCCCTCAGTCGGCCTGAATATCAAAGTCTTGGGTCCTGTGTCGGTTGCTGTCTCCTCTTCCATGACGTCAGGTCATCAGGGGTATAAAACATGCAGCCATCGCCATTTTATTCAGTTTTTCTTGCCCCAGATGTCAGGTGCCCCCCAAATGAGGAGCAAATATATATATATATATATATATATATATATATATATATATATATATATATATACATAAACAGCAATATATAAGTAAATGCATTTTTACCAACATAAACTTTACCTTCATCTAAAAGCAAATACACCACAAAGGCTTTAGAATATAGTGAAGGAAAGAGAAGTTCTAGGAAAAAGGGGGATAGCAGGTGGGTAACCTGGACTGCAACAGTGAATACACTCGAACATCTACATTTATGGTAAGTGTACACAACTGTACTATGTTCTTCGTGTTTCACTGTTGCAGTCATTACATTTGGGTAGAATTCCAAAACTATGGATGGGAGGATGGAGCTAAACAGCAATCGGAGTGACTACAAGGCCCTGCAGAACTGCAGTGGCAAAGCCTGCCCTGGACTTAGAGAAGAGAGGCAAATGATAATGCTTTGTAAAAGTATGAACAGAGCTCCAAGTAGCAGCTTCTAGAATGTCTTTGGTTGGAACTCCTCTGAGAAAAGCTGCTGAGGTAGAGGCAGCCCTGGTGGAATGTGACCTAATTCCCTTGGGCACTGGTTTACCATGATGCAAGTAGCAGAAACGAATGCAGTGGCTTATCCACTTAGAAACAGTTTGCTTTGATATAGCTTTCCCCTCTGATCCTGCCACAAATGCCACCAGTAGTTGCTCAGACTTTCTTAGAGATTTGGTCCTGTTTAAGTAGAATCTTAGTTGTCTGTGTACGTCCAATGAATGCAGAATCCACTCCCCTTTGTTCTGTGGATTTGGGTAAAATGTTGGCAGGTGAATAGTTTGGTTAAGAGCCACACTGGATACCACCATAGGCATGAAGGAAGGGTTGGTCCTCAACGACACCCTGTCCGGGTAAAATGTAAAAAAAGGCTCCACAGCCATGAGGGCCTGTAGTTCTGAAACCCTTCTTGCTGAAGTGAATGCCAAAAGGAAAGCTGTTTTCCAAGATAAAAACTTTATACCTGCTGTAGCTGCTGGTTCAAAAGAAGGCAGGGTGAGTTTTTCCCGCACAAAATTGAGGTCCCATGGAGGAGTTGGTGATCTTCTGGAAGGCCTTAAATTTTTGGCCCCTCTAAGATGCTGTTTTAGCAGAGGATGAGAATAGATGGGAGGCTACATGTTGTAATGAGCCGAGATGGCAGAGGCATGAATTTTTATTAAAGACAAAGATAGGCCCTTGTCAAGCATCTCAGTCAAGTATTGTAAAATCTGAGGAATATTTGGTTTTGATGTGTCCGTTCCTTGTGCTTGGTTCCAAGCACAGAATCTCTTCCATTTATCAGCATAAGATTTTCTAGTACTTGGCCTTCTGGCTTCCAAAATGACATCCATCACAGATTTACTGAGAGGTGTTATTTGAATAATTACATGATCAGCCATGCTGCCAGGTTCAGAGTTTGGAGCTAAGTGTGCAGAATTTGATTGTTCTGCTGAGACAGTAGATGAGGTATTTGAGGCAAGTACCAAGGAGGGGGTTGAGACATATTCCTTTGAATTGGGTACCAGTGCTGGCGAAGCCAGTCCGGCGCAATTAGGATCATTTTTGGTTTTTCCTGTCTGACCTTTAGTAAAACCTTGGGGAGAAGACTCAGAGGAGGAAAGGCGTAGACTTATAGGTTTATCCAACTGAAGGATAGGGCATCCACTTTCCATGCTTGCCTGTGATAAGTAAGTCCTTGTGCAGGATTTGTCCAGTTGATAACTTTGGGGAGAGGCAAATAGATCTATGTCTGTCTCCCCCATTTCTGTGTTACCATGCTGAAGACATGTGGGTCCAGTTTCCACTCGTGAGGGTCCATAAGATTTCTGTTTAGGTCGTCTGCCAGAGTATTTTGTTTTCCTGGCAGGAATTGAGCTTGAAGATGTACTTGGTAAGTCAAGGCTGTGTCCCACAATGCCATGGCTAGTCTGCAAAGGGGGCAGGAATGTGTACCCCCTGCTTGTTTATGTACCACATAACCGTGGTGTTGTCCGTCTTTATCAGTAGATATCCTGGATGAATTAAGTCCTTGAAGGCTGTCAGGGCATTCTGACCAGCTACCATCTCTTTCTGGTTGATATGTTTTGGGTTCCATGTGCCCTGAATGCATCTCCCTGCCAGGTGGGCCCCCCAAGCATAGTCTGATGCGTCTGTAGTTAGGGTTTGAGTGGCAGGGGGTAGAGTGAAAGACCGTCCCTTGTTTTGGTGACATGTCTCTGCCCACCAAAGAAACTCCTGTTGCAGGCAGGGAATGAGAGGAATCATTGTTTCCAGACTGTGACAATGTTGACTCCATAAACTTTTTAGATACCATTGAAGTTTTCTCATATGCATCTTGCATATGGAATTAGTAGAATGCAGGATGCCATGAACCCCAAAGCCTGCAGAATTTGTCTTGCAGATAACTGGGTTTTTGTTGCCATCTGTTTGAAGTATATAGTCAGTTGCCTTTGTTTGTCTGGTGTAAGGTAAGCCATCTGGGCAGTTGTATTCAAGCTTGCACCCAGGAATGTCATTTTTTGAGTGGGTACCAGTTGTGATTTATTTTCGTTTATTGTGTACCCTAGGCATGTTAGAAGCCTTTTTACAAATGCCAGATGTTAAAGAAGAATGTCCTTGTTTTCTGCTTGAATGAGACAGGCGTCCAAGTAAGAATAGATTTGTATGCTTCTTTGTCTTCAAAATGCAATTACTGGTGCCAGGCACTTTGTAAAGACCCTGGGCACAGTAGATAAGCCAAAGGCCAGTGCAGAGAATTGGTAATGCATAAAACCTGCCTTGAAGCAGATGTATCTTCTGCATGATTCCCTTACTGGGATATGCAGGTATGCCTCTTTTAAGTCTAGAATCACTAACCAAGCGTTCTTGCCCAGCATGGGCAATAGCTGTTGTAAAGTCAGCATTTTGAATTTTGGAATGTCCAAAAACGTGTTCAAAATCGATAAGTCCAGTATTGGATGCCAGGCATTGTCTGTTCTGGGTACCAGGAACAGTCTTGAATAAAAACCTTGTCCTTTTTCCTGTTCTGGTACTGGTTGAATAGCCCCCATATCCACGAGAGACGTAACTTGTTTCTGAGCCTCTGCCCATTGACTTTGTGGCAGATCTGGCCAACCGTTTGGAATTGGCAAGGTATGGAAATGAAATCGGTACCCCTGGGATACTATTTTAACACCCACTTGTCCTAGGCAATTAACTGCCTATTTTGAGCATGAAGTGCTAATTTCCCCCCCAAGGGGGCTGCCAAAAGATAAGTGCTTGGTGATGGTAGAGGGAAGTCATTGAGACTGCTTACTGTAGGGTTGTGCTTTGTTTCCTCCGGATTTGGTGGTAGAGGTACCCCATTGCTTTGACCTGTAAGAACCCTGTGTTTGGTATCTAGAGCCTTTTGAGCACCTGGATTTGCCATGAGAGGCTCTGTTGGACACAGGAAAGGAACAATTTTTAGTAGGCCGGTACCTACTGAATCTGGGTGGCTGCACTTGTAAGAAATCTTTTACAGTTTGCATAGATTTAGCTTTGTCTTCCATTTTCTTTAAAACCTTTTCTGCCTTATTACCAAACAAAGTATCATGCTGTAAAGGTGCATCCAACAATTTAGCTTTAACATGATCAGGCAGATTTTGCTCCTTGAGCCAGGCATGCCTTCTAATCACAGATCCAGTAACTGCGGCCCTGCAAGAGGCCTCCAATGAATCAAAACCACATTGCAAAGTATGCTTTCCAACCTGTTCTGCTGCATGCAATAATTCCTGTAATTCTTTATTTTCCACACAATCAGAAATCAACATCATTTTCTGTTTCAATAGGCCCATAACATGCTGTTAATATTTAAGCATATGAAACTGGCAGTTTAAGGCCCTAATTGCCAAGGTTGCAGACGTGTAAACTTTCTTTCCCCATCTATCCTGCGCCCTGGAATCTCTATCAAAGGGGGTAGGATTTTTGGCTGTAGAGGCCTTTACACCTTTGGGACCCTGTGAGATAGTTTCAGAATCAGCAGCAGGATTTTTGAATAGAAATTTGTGGGAGTCAGGAACTCTGTCATATCTGCTGGCTTTCTAGGAGCCGAAGGTAGGGAATCAGAAGTCATGCTTGATTCCAAAAACACATCATTAACAATGTCTAATACAGGAAGTATAGCCAAATGCCTATGCTGAGGAAGAAGAAGGAAATCCCTAGGCCTCTTTTTTGATTCTGAGAAATCCTGACTCTTCCAATGAAAATGTTCCCTTAAAGTATGCAAGGTTTCTCCAAAAGAATAATCCTCAGGAGGAGATGCAGATGGAATGGATTCTTCTGCATCTGAATCCTCATAGGGTAGTATAGAAACTTCCTGATCAAAAGAGGAATCAGAAAAAAAAGAAACCTGATCCGAAAATTCATATTCAGTGTCTTGCCTAGGCCTCTTTGCAAGGGGGGGGGGGGTTGGGAACCCCTGATCAAGGTAATTAAGTCCTCAGCCATTTTGATCATCTGTTTTTTAGGCATAGGGGCCTGAGCACGTGGCTCGTGCTTCTTTTTTTTATACTTAGAAATTGATTTTGTTTTTGAAGCTGGCGTCAGTTTTATATAAAAATGTTGAGGCTTGAAAACACCCTCAGAAGCCGGTGCCTGCTCAGCGGCTCCGGGCCCATCCAAGGGAGAGACATCTGCAGGTTCAATACTCTGGGAATCTTGCGACATACAGGACTCCACATGGGTCTCGGTAGAGGCCTGCGACTCAAAAGTAGTGGGTATCAGGGGCTGCGAAAGCACGTCACTGAGTACCGGTGAACCGGCGACTGGCTTAGGAGAAGTTTTGTCGTCGGTTTTGGACCTCGACGGTCTGTCTCTGTCTTTTTCTTTGCGTTTTTTGTGTACCCCGGTAGTCGGATTGCTATCCGACGACATTTCAGGGTAATTAAATCTGGATCCAAAATATTTTGAAGCAAAAATATACTGACGCTTAATAGTGTGTTGGTTAAATCTAGCACAAAACCGACAGCAAGGCACGTTATGATCTGGGCCTAGGCAAGGAACACAGTACAAATGAAAATCCTTATGAGGTATTTGCTTCCCACAAGTAATGCAATTATTAACTTTTACTGACATCGGTAAGGAGCAAGAAAATGTTTCCCCAATGGGGTACTTAGCTTTAATTGAAGACTTCGGTTCTGAAACTCGAATGCAAAAATTTCAGGAGGCGGCCGACCGGCACTTGCGAACTGTTTTTGCTTCGGGCACCGCGCGGCAAGAAAGACTGAATACAATGGCGTCGGCTGCAATAGACCTGACGTCATGGAAGAGGAGACAGCAACTGACGCAGGACCCAAGACTTTGAAATTCAGGCCGACTAAGGGCAACCTGCCAGCAGATTACCCAAATGTAATGACCGCAACAGTGAAACACAAAAGAACATCGCAAAACACACCACTTTGGAAACAAGACTATCACATAGTTTAAAAATTACCCTAAAAAGCAGGTGTTTTCAAATTCATGCAAACAAGACTATCACATAGTTTAAAAATTACCTTAAAAAGCAGGTGTTTTCAAATTCATGCAAACAACCAACATTCTGAAAAAGGTACTCTCAATACTGAGATACACCACAACACAGTATCAGGCAGTCTTCTTTTCTCCCTATTCATCAATGATATAACACAGGATCTTTTAGCTTTTGATCTCACATTAAATGCAGACGATATATTACAACTAGAAACAATAAACCACACAAAGACCTACAGACACAAACACATATAAGTTTCTCAAAATTATGCCAAAGTGCATCCACTTGCAAATTTCTACTCAACCCTACAAAATGTTGACTTTTGTACTTCTGCTGCAGCATTTTAACATTGACTTTACATGCTTGCTACTTCAAAACAGTTGCTTGGTTAAATTTTTCATTAACAAGCAGTTTCAAGTAATCATTTTGCCTCATCCCCCAAGCCAACTACCTTACCTAACATTTTGCTCCAGGACAATACAGGAAATATAATCCCTAAAGTCTAACAATGCAAATACATAGGCATTACATTTGGCTCAATTTTCACAACCTATACAGACAACGTTTTACCAGTAAGGTGCTATCTCAACTCAAGTAGTGTTACAAGATCTCCCATCTACTGTTTCCAGTAGCCAGGACAGCCATTGTGGAAAAATTATACTTCTTCCTATAATTAAATATGGTTTACTCATACTATGCCTTCACATTCCCTACAGCAGTCAGAGAAATTGCAGAAAATAACAGCACTGCACTCTCACTGAAGAATTCCATTGACTATCAGTCATTGATATGGCTTCTTTTCTTTTCTGTTCAGGAGCTTACTATTCAAAATTAGAAAACTAGGATACTGCTCACCCTTAGGATGCACGTTTCCTTTCCGGGAACAAACCTACTCTATGGTCAGGACGATGATGTAACATTTATCAGGGTCCCCTTTCAAAACTAAAACCCCCAAAAAACTTTTTCTCAACAACGACTTGACACCTAGAACCATCTACCTAAAGATAGCACAGCTATCTAAGATCTTACTATAACAGTAGATGAACCACTTTTCACTGTTGCAGTAGTATTTCTTACATGTGGGATTTCCTGCCAAGGATACCCCAACATCTAGCTAGTAAACCAAATCCTTTACATCCTCCCAGTGTCTTATGTCAGACGTACACTCAGCACGCAGACATACAGCATAGACATGACTATGCGCACTTGATACTCAGAAAGTACAGTTGTGTACACTTACCATAAATGTAGATGTTCAAGTGTAATCACTGTTGCAGTCATCACATTTGGGTTATCTGCTTGCAGTAGCCCTCAGTCGGCCTGATTATCAAAGTCTTGGGTCCTGCGTCAGTTACTGTCTCATCTTCCATGACTTCAGGTAGTCAGGGGTATAAAGCATGCAGCCGACGCCATTACATCAGTTTTTCTTACCTCAGATGTCAGGTGCCCCCTAATGGGAAGCAATTAAATATATATACAAGGTTATACCTCCAACAAAAAAGCAAATACACCAAAAAGCTTTTAAGCACAGTAAAAAAGGAATAGAGGTATGGCCAACAGAAGTCAGGGGGCTGGAGGGAGGGTAACCAGGGCTGCAACAGTGAAAACACTCGAACATCTACATTTATGGTAAGTGAACACAACTGTACTATGTTCGTCATGTTTCACTGTTGCAGTCATCACATTTGTGTAGATTCCCAAAGCTAAGGATGGGAGGAGGAATATATATAGCATTAGGACCAGCTATAAGACCCTGCAAGACTGCAGTGGTAAAACCAGCTCTGGATTTAGAGAAAATTGCCAAATGGTAATGCTTGGTGAAAGTATGTACAGAACTCCAGGTACCAGCTTCTAGGATGTCCCTGGTAGGGACACCTCTGAGAAAGGCTGTAGAGGTAGATGCAGCCCAGGTTGAATGCGGTCTTATCCCACGTGGGATAGGTTTTTCATGCTGCTTATAGCAGAAATGAATGCAATGGCCTATCCATTTAGAAATGGTTTGCTTTGAAATTGCCTTCCCTCTGCCCCTGCAGAAAATGCCACCAGCAGCTATTCAGATTTCCTGAGAGGTTTAGTCCTGTCCAAGTAAAATCTAAGTTGTTTGTGCACATCTAAGGAGTGCAGTATCCATTCCCCTTTGTTCTGTGGGCTAGAAAAGAAAGTTGGCAAATGAATGGACTGATTAAGAGCCACACTGGATACTACCTTGGGCATGAAGGAGGGACTGGTCCCGAGGGACACCTTGTCCACATGAAAGATGATGAAAGGCTCCACTGCCATAAGGGCCTGTAATTCAGACACCCTTCTTGCTGAAGTGATGGCTAAAAGGAAGGCTGATTTCCAAGAAAGGAATTTCAACTCTGCATTTGCAACTGGCTTAAAAAGAGGTAGAGTAAGTTTTTCCAATACAAAGTTAAGGTCCCAGGCTGGAGTACAGGCTCTCCTGGGTGGTCTTAAGTTTTTGTCCCCTCTAAGGAACTGCTTGAGCAGTGGATGAGAGAAGAGGGGTGGTTCTGTGTTGTAATGTGCTGAAATGGCTGAGGCATGAATTTTGATGGAGGAAAAGGAAAAGCCCTTGTGAAGCATCTCAGTCAAGTACTGAAGAATCTGAGGTAAATTGGGTGCTGCTGTGCCCATCCCCTTAGTTTGGTTCCAGGAACAGAATCTTTTCCATTTTTCAGCATAAGATTTTCTAGTACTAGGCCTCCTTGCCTCCAGAATGACATCCAACACTTGTTTACTGAGGGATGGTAACGGAGAGATCAGGTAATTAGCCAGGCTGCCAGGTTCAGGGTTTGAAGCTGAGGGTGCAGAATCTGGTCCTTCTGCTAGGACAGCAGGGTAGGGGGGTTTGAGGCAGGTGCCATGGTGCCAGCAGTGACACACTGCACAAGAGGGGGTACCAGTGTTGGCATGGCCAGTCTGGTGCAATCAGTATCATCCTTGGTTTGCCTTGTTTGATCTTTAGTAGCACCTTGGAGAGGAAAGGCAGAGGAGGAAAGGCATAAACTGATAAGATTTTTCCAGGTGAAGGACAGGGCATTCACTTTCCAAGCTTGTTTGTGGGGAGTCCTTGAGCAGAATTTGTCCAATTGGTAGTTCTGGGGGGAGGCAAATAGATCTATCTCTGGGATCCCCCATTTGTTTATCAACATGTTGAATGTCTTTGGTTCCAGTTTCCACTCGTGTGGGTCCATGAGATTTCTGCTTAGATCGTCTGCCAGTGTATTTAGCTTTCCTGGCAGGAATTGAGCCTGTAGGTGCACTTGGTAGCTCAAGGCTGTGTTCCACAGAGCCATGGCTAGTCTTCGGAGAGGGTATGAGTGGGTTCCCCACTGCTTGTTTATGTACCACATAACAGTGGTGTTGTCTGTCTTTACCATTAATTGTCCTGGAAGAATGTGGTCCTTAAAGGCTCTCTGAGCATTCTGTACAGCTAACATTTCTTTTTTGATTGACATGCAGGTGCATTTGACTTGGGTTCCATTTGCCCTGAATGCACTTCTCAGCCAAGTGAGCCCCCCATGCATAGTCTAACGCGTCTGTTGTTAGGGTTTGGGTGGCAGGGGGTAGAGTGAATAGCAGTCCCTTGTTTTGGTGGCAGGCCTCTGCCCACCAAAGGAACTCTAACTGTAGGCAAGGTATTATAGGAATCATTGCTTCTAGATCCTGAGAATGTTGACACCATAGGCTTTTTAGATACCATTGTAGTTTCTTTATATGCAGTCTTGCATATGGAATTAGGAGAATGCAGGAGGCCATGAACCCCAAGGCTCGCAGTATTTGTCTTGCAGATAGCAGAGTGTTTGTGGCCATTAGTTTGAAGTAAGCTGTCAAATGAACCTGTTTCTCTGGCATAAGGAAAGCCATCTGGGAAGTTGTGTTCAAGCTTGCTACCAGGAATACAATTTGTTGGCAGGGTACCAGATGTGATTTCTTTTCGTTTATGGTGTACCCCAGAGAAGTTAGCACTTTTTGTTCAAACGCCAGATGCTTCAATAGTATGTCCTGGCTTTCTGCCTGAATTAGACAATCGTCCAGGTATGGGTATATTTGAATATTTCTTTGCCTGTAAAATGCAATGACCGGAGCTAGGCACTTTGTGAATACCCTGGGCACAGTAGATAAGCCAAAAAGCAGTGCAGAAAACTGACAGTGCATGAAGCCTGCTTTGAAGCGTAGGTATCTTCTGCAAGATTCCCGGACTGGGATGTGCAGGTAGGCTTCCTTTAAATCCAGTGTTGCCAACCAGGCATCCTTGCCTAGCATAGGAAGCAACTGGTGAAGAGTTAGCATCCTGAATTTTGGGATTACCAAAAAAGTGTTTAGGATAGAGAGATCCAGGATAGGGCGCCAGGAGTTGTCTTTTCTGGGCACCAGGAAAAGTCTTGAGTAAAACCCTGTCCCCTTTCCTCTTCTGGGACAGTTTGAATAGCTCTTATACTTAAGAGAGAGAGAACTTGCTTTTGAGCCTCTGCCCACTGATTTATGGGTAGATTTGGCCAACCGTTTGGGGTTGGTAAAGTGTGAAAGTGGAATCTGTATCCTTGGGAAATTATATTTAAAACACATTTGTCCTCTGTAATGAGGTCCCAGTTTTTTGCCTGCAGAGCACTCTTTCCCCCTAAAGGAGCAGCCAGTTGAGAATGGCTTGGAAGTTTTAAAGTTAAGTCATTGAGACAGTTTACCATAGGGGGGAGTCTTACTACTCCCTGCTTTGGAAGTGGGAGCCCCCCACTGCTTAGTCCTGTGCGTACCTTGGGACTGAAGCCCGAGTGTTCTGCTGGTTCTGGGTTTGAACTGAGAAGGCCTGGAAGAGGCAGGAAAGGACCAATTCCTAGAGGGCTAATGCCTACTAAATCTTGGAGGCTGAACTTGCAGGAAATATTTAATAGTTTGCATAGATTTAGCTTTTTCCTCTATCTTTTTAAGTACTTCTTCTGCTTTGTTGCCAAACAGGAAGTCCTGGTTTAAGGGAGCATCCAGCAATTTAGCTTTAACATGCTCCTTAGGCAAAGTTTGCCTTTTAAGTACCCACCCAATAACAGCCGCCCTACAAGATGCCTCTAGTGAATCAAAATCACATTGCAAAGTATGTTTTCCAACTTGTTCAGCAGAATGTATTAAATCCTGTAAATCCTTATTTTCAGCACAGACAGGAATCAACATCATTTTCTGTTTAAGCAATCCATTAATATGCTGCTGATACTTTAACATATGAAACTGGCTAAGGCCCTAATGGCCAAGGTTGCAGAAGTGTATACCTTCTTACCCCATCTATCCTGCACCCTGGAATCTCTATCAGAGGGGGTAGGATTTTGGGCAGTAGTAGCTTTAATGCCCTCGGGTCCCTGTGAAATGGTTTCAGGATCCGCAGTAGGATTTTTTAAAGAGGAACTTGTGAGCGTCAGGATCCCTGTAATATCTATCTGGTTTTCTGGGAGCAGGAGGTAAGGAGTTAGAGGCCAAGCTACATTCTGAAAAGGCATCATCAACAATGTCCAGTACAGGGAGGATAGCTAATGGCCTGTGTTGGGGCAGGAGTAAGAAATCCTTAAGCTTTTTTTTAGAATCAGAGTAATCTTGGCTTTCCCAGCAAAAATGCTCCCCAAGAGTATGCAAGGTTTCACCAAAAGAGAAATACTCTGGAGGGGAAGCAGAGGGAATAGAGTCCTCTGCATCAGAATCCTCATAGGTAGATAAGGGTAAATCCTGGTCATCAGAAAAAACAGAAATTTCAGAATCCTGATCAGAAGAATCATAAGCAAATTCAGTCCTAGGTCTCTTAGAGGGGGAAGGTTGGCTTCCCCTGATTAAAGTAATAAGGTCTTCAGCCTTTCTTATCATTTATTTTTTAAGCATACAGGCCTGACCATGTGGTCTGGGCGCCGGTTTTCTTGGCATGCATCGAGTTTCAGGCCTTGAAGAAGAAGATAGCATCGGTTTAATATGCAAGTCAGTAGGCCTGAATACACCCTCAGAAGCCGCTGCCTGCATAGCGGCTCCGGACACATCCAAGGTATAGACATCTGCAGGTTCCACAGTTGAAGCATACTGTGGCATACCGGTCTCTGAATGGGTCTCAGTAAAGGCCTGAGAATCTGAAGTAGTGGGTATCAGGGACTGAGAAAGCACCTCATTGAGTACCGGCGAACTGGCGACTAGCTTAGGAGAAGCGTTGTCGGCAGCTCTGGACCTAGGCGGCCTATCTCTGTCTCTATCTTTGTGTTTTCTCGGAATGTCGGTAGTCGGGTGGCTTACTGAAGCCACATCTGGATAATTGAACCGAGTACCAAAACATTTAGAAGCGGAAACATACCGACGACGAATAGTTAATTGTTTAAATAAGGCACAAAACCAACAGCGAGGTACGTCGTGGTCAGGGCCTAGGCAAGGAATACAGTACGAATGAAAATCTTTATGAGGTATTTGCTTTCCACAAGAATATAATTATTGGCATTGGTTTAAAGCAAGAAAAAGTTTCCCCAATGAGGTACTTAGCTTTAGTTGAAGACTTCGGTTCTGAAACTCGAAAACGAAAATTTCAGGAGTCGGACGACCGGCACTTGCGAACTGCTTCTGCTTCGGGCACCGCACGGCAAGAAAGACTGATGTAATGGCGTCGGCTGCATGCTTTATACCCCTGACTACCTGACGTCATGGAAGATGAAAGAGCAACCGACGCAGGACCCAAGACTTTGATAATCAGGCTGACTGAGGGTTACTGCAAGCAGATAATCCAAATGTGATGACTGCAACAGTGTAACACAAAGAACATCTGAAGTGCCACAGAAGAACTAGAGTAATCCCAGGGAAAAGAAGGTCATATACATCCAGGAGGGCAGAAGAAGAAGAGAGAGAGAGCAAGAAAGGAAAAGATCCCTCAGGCAGCAGAGTGTTTTCAATAGAAAAAGAGAGAGAAAGGTGGGCAGGATGGAGGGAATGAATACTGCAACAATGAAAAGTGGGACATCTATGTTATGGTAAGATCTTACACAACTGTACTATGTGCCTCCTCATCACTGCTGCATTACTCATTACATGTGGGAGATTACCAAAGCTACTGTAAAGGATGTGAGAAGGAAGGCACAGAGAAACCCTCTACAAGTCCATGAAGGATAGCCCTGGCAAACCCTACCCTGGCTCTGGAAATAACTTCCAACTTACAATGCTTAGGAAAAGTGTAGACAGAGGACGAAGTAGCAGATTCTGGAATGGATCTACTATGCAAACCTTTGAATAAAGCTCCAGAAGAGGGTACTGGTCTCATAGAATGAGCTTGAACTGAAAGAGAAAGTTTTCTGCCATGAAAGTAATAACAAAAAGAAAATGCCTTAGAAATCCAGGAAGAGACGGTTTGTTTAGAAACTGCCAAACCCAATGTCTTGATATTAAAATAAACAAAAAGCTGCTCAGATCTGCAAATAGCCTTTGTCTTATCCAAATAATATCTGAGCTATCTATGTAAATAAAGGTGTGAAGAACTTTCTCACTTGTAGATTCTGGAGAAGGAAAAAAGGAAAGTAGATGGACAGACTGATTAAGGAACAACTCATTAATCACCTTGGGCATAAAAGGCACCCTGTCTCTATGAAAAATCACATAAGGAGGACCTGCCATCAGAGCCTGAATTTCTTGGCTGAAGAAAGAGCTACCAACAAAAAAATATTCCAGGTGCAATGTTGCAAGGAAGAAGAAGCAAGCTCGAAAGGAGCCCAAGTTAGTTTTTTGAGGACAAAATTAAAGTCCCAAGAGGAGGAAATAGTTTTCCTGGGGGCCTGATATGAAGGACACCTTTAAGGAATAGTCTAACTGCAAAATAAGAGGCCAATGGCGGGGGCAGGGAAGCAGAGACTGCTGACAAGTAAGCTTTAAAAAACATATGCTAGGCCAGCATGGATCAGTTCACACAAGGAAGAAAGGACCAAAGAAACCTCTACTAAGAAGAGACCTTGGTGACACTTGAGACACCACAGAGAAAACCTCTTCCATTTAGCAATATAGGATTTTATGGTACTAGGTTTCCTAGTCTCCTGCGGAACCCTAAGCACATCCACAAAAAAGTAGGGTCTAAAAGGGATTAAAACCCTATCACCTAAAGTGTCAACTGAAGAGTGGACAAACAAGGGTGAATGAGAAACCCCTCATCTTGTGTGTGAAGATCTATCCAGATTAGGCAAGTCATGACGACTGACCCTGGCCAGGTGAAAGAGAAGGGGGAACCAGTGCTGTCTGGGCCAAAGGGGAGTCACCTGCAAGATTCTGGAGGACTCCTTCACGATAATGTGCAGGACCTTGGAAAGCACATGGAGAGCAGGGTAAGCATACAGGAACATTCCCTTTCAAGAAAAGGGCATGGTGCCCACATTTCTATAACAGAATTGAAGAAGTTGTATGTTAAGAGAGGAGGCAAAAAGATCCACTTAAGGAATACCTCATCTATGTATTATGCTCACAAACACCTTTCTGTGAAGCATTTATTCATGAGGTATGAAGCTTGGCAAAAGGAATCATGGGATGGGCAAGGCAAAGAACTGAAAATGAGAGGGAAAAAAAACATATAAAAATTTCCTGAAAAGAGAGTGAATGGGGATATGAAGATAGGTGTCCTTTAAGTCTAAAAAGACCAGAAATGCCTTGCAGAAGCAAGAGGGGAAACAGAATATGGAGGGAAAGCATCCAGAAAGAATATTTGGAAAGGTGTTAAGAAAGGACATGTCTGGGATAAGTCTCCATGATCCCTCTTTTCTAGGAACCATAAAAATCCTGGAATAAAACCTTATTCCTTGTTGGGATTCTGGAAAAAGTTGGATAGTTTCTTGATCCAACAGATCCTGAAGGACCACAGAAAAATGAGGGACTTGATCTGGAGTAAGCTGAGAAAGACCTGAGAATGGGGGAAGGGTCTTTCACACCAAGGGATTTTCACACCACAAAATAACTGTGATGGATAAGATGGACAAGAGTCTGACATAACCTGTTGCCAGACAGGGAGAGACAGGGAAAGCCTGAGAGATGGGAAACCTGACCAGGGGGCAGGGAAGAAAATATGTCATATGGAGGAGGATTTTAGAAGTCTGGCTGGGTTCATCAAAAAACATGCACTTAGGAACCCTTTGTCCTTAGAAGAATAGTTTCACTGAAATTTGGAGACAGAAGAGACAAAAGCTTGTTTAAGGTCCTGCATAACTTCACCTTTGTCTTGAGTCTTAAGCAGGTCAGCAGCAGCCATACTAAAAATAATTTTGGTTGTTCAAAGGAGAATCTAGGAGTGTGTCCTCAATATCATCAGGTAAGGCCTGGAAGAGATGCCAGCTGTACCTCCTCATTACTGAACCTGAATTAGCAGCTCTAGAAGATGCATCAGCTGCATTATAACTAGATTTGAAAGTGTGATGGGCTCCTTCCAAAGCAGAACTCAATAAGGAAAGGGCAGTAGTCTTGCTTTCAGAGTCAGGAGGGTCTGATAAGACCCCCACCCCACTCCAAGTTGAGGCAAAAGGGCCAGAAAATACCTGGTCATATGGGTCTGATAACGTATGTCCCTAAAAGCCAAAGTGCCAGAAGTATAAACTTTTTCCACCAGCCTCTAAATAGCCTGACTGTCTTTGTCAGAAAGAAGTTCGGAAGAGGATAAAAGCTTGGATGGCTTGTCAGCAGAAACAAATACAACACCAGGGTCTGAGGAAGGACACTTGCAAAGGTAATTAAAGGCCTCAGGCACCTTAAAAAAGCTGTTGGCTTCTTGGGGGCTGGGGGTTGGAAATCAGAAGCCGAAGCAGCCAAAACAGGGGGAACAGCAGAAGGTTTAGCAAGGTTTTATTTGTAACAGCTCATAATACCTCTTTTGAAAGCAAGAAACCTGGAAGCAATCCCATTTGAAAGGCTCCATCATGAAAAGCTTAGTGTCCCCAAAAGGACAACTTCTCAAAGGTAGAATCAGGACTCAAGGAATCCTCTTTCTGCGACCCTAGTCTAAGGGTGCAATGATACCAGAAGAGTAGGCCAAAGATTATTCTCCCGAATCCATCTCCTCATCTGAATCCATCTCCTCATCTGAGGAATCAGATTCCCTAGTTCTTTTGGCAGGGGTAGAAGACCAATGAGAAGCAGGAAAAGATGATCCTTGAGGTGGCTTCATGGCAATCAAGGCACTGAACAAACCCTGGGTACAATCCTGCCATTCTTTCTGAGAATCTTTAACAATGGGAAGTACACATTTAGTTTTCTGTTTCGTTTTAATGGGACATCAGCTTTGACCAACCTAGGAGGCTCAGAGCCATGCCTAGATTCTATAAGGGCACCAGGAACCTCTTCTCTAACTAGAATTTTGGGAATCCACCTAGGCTCTTCAGAAATTATCAGCTGTGGTTCTCTCTCTCAACGTCTGTGACAGACATCTGCACAGCCTTAGAGGCTGCACAAGAAGCTAGTTCCATGCTGGCCTCCAACAGGGTCACAACAAAAGAATAGTTTCAGCACTGCACATTTTTCGGGATCTTCAGTCACCTCAAAAGAGATGTCAGGTGGAGGCTGGGCAGCAGTAGATTGAGACAGAAACATTTTATTCTTCTTTTTGAGAGAAGGCTGTACCTCAGGGTGGGCAGACTCATCCATGGTATCCTGGGTGAAAAGCTTGAGATGGTGGTTCTCATAGTAGACAGGCAACTAAGACAGATGGCTGCAAAGAGATTCTGGAACAAAAGCCTGACAAATGGTACACTGGGTATGGTCATGTGTAGCACCTAAGCAGAACAGGCACTTCTCATAATGATCTTTATAAGGAATCTGCCTCCCACACTGGCATCTTCCCTTCCTGGACAACATGAATTTCAAGTAAACCCAGAGGGGGGAAAAAAAGAAGGAACCCCAACAGGGCACTTACCTGTAAGTGGCTCAGTACAAAACAGTTGAGAGAAAGGTGTTCAGACTGATGTTCAACTGTGGCATTTGGACTGGTGGCAAAAAAGGTCTGACTATTGAAAGTGCATGCATCACCTTTATGTCCTACATCTGAGTGGGGAGCATATGCCTGATGCATGATGCTGGGAGGATGTAAAGGTTTTGGTATACTGGCAGGAGACCCCAGATGTAATGAATACTACAACAGTAATAAAGAAGGACACAAAAGAATACAAGAACCAACTTTGCCTACTATACAGGGCCTCCCTAAAATACATAAGCATGCCAGTAAACCCCATATGAGACCAATAGTAGCTGGAAGGGGATGGTGCGCTGAACCCCTTTCCATCTATGTTGAACAACATTTGAAACCAATCCAAGCTAAGAATTGTTATATTTTAAAGGATACTGAACAGTTCCTTCGGGACTTATTTGCTCACATACAAGTTGAACCACCTGTTGCTGGTTGCATTATGATAGCATTAGATGTAAAATCCCTTTTTACGTGCATACCCAATAACACAGGGATAGAGATGTTGGGAGACTATCTAAAGCAAGATGGCACTTATGAGATCCATAAGATAGATTTACTGTGTATGCTTATGGAACTTATTCTTGACAATAACATTTTTATGTTTGAAGAAGGTATTTTTAAACAAAGGGATGGTGTAGCTATGGGCACCTCTTGTGCCAATAGCTACGCCAACCTCATTATGGCAAAATGGGAGGAAATGCATATCATACCTCAGCTCAAGCCTGGACAGGTTGTTTTTTACAGGAGATTTGTTGATGATCTTTTCCTCCTGTGGGAGGGTACTGGTGGTGAGCTGTCTCAGTACATTGGTCAACTCAACAGTAGTACTGACTTTCTTAGTTTGACGGCCAGTAGCTCTACTGCAAGTATGGATTTTCTTGATGTTAGGATTACCAGGGGACTTGATGGCGCTTTTACTTCTGAAATCTATAGGAAAAGTTGCCATAGGAATACGTTTGTCCACAGACAGAGCATGCATCCTGGGCACATTTTTAATAATGTTGTGACAGTACAGATGTTAAGAACCTCCAGATTGACAGCAGATGACTCCACCTTCTTTTGTGAATTGAAACATATGGAACAGTGATTCCTTAAGAGGGGTTATAATAAGAAAGAAATTAGCTCGGTTACAGCTCGAGCATATACATCTAGAACTCAGGAAGGTAAGCCATATTTCTCTTCACCCACTCAATTTTGCAAACAGAAAGTGACCAACTGTAAACTGAGAGTACCAGTTACTTATGCCACCAACATTAGACTGTTGAAGGGCATCTATGCTAAACATTGGGATATACTTAGACCTAATGAGAGAGTGGAATCAATAGTAGGAGAAGCCCCAAGCTATATGTATAAGAATAAGAGATCACTTAAGAAATTGCTATGTTATCCAAAGTTTAACTCCAATACTGATACACAGCTTAATATTGGTACATTTCCTTGTCGGGCATGTAACTACTGTCATTTGATTGACAGTAGTGCTGCATTTGAACATTCAGATATGCATAAAAAGAAATGTTTCAGAGCCAGAGCTAACTGTAACACAGTGAATCTAGTTTATTTAGCCTACTGCACGGTTTGTTACTGTTTCTACATTGGGATGACAACACGCAGGCTACGAGACAGAATGATGGAGCATCAATATGATATCTCCAGGAGAGCTGAGACTAATGCTTTATCTAAACACATCATGTTACTAGGTGCTCAGTATAATTTTAAGTTTATGGTTGCTGAAACAGTCAATGTGGGTATAAGGGGGGGTGGGGCACATAGAACTAAGGTAGAAAGCAAAGAATTGAACTGTATTATTTAGAATGAAAGCCAACATGGGGAAAGGCCTCAATGATAAATTTTCTATTAAACCAGTTTTAATGAATAGGCCCTTAGCCAGATAGATATTAATTATGTTCAGTATTTTTATAATGTTTTTATGAATGAAATGTTCTATATGCTTTTATGTATGAAATGTTTTCATGTTTATATAATGAGTTTTGAGCTGCATTTTTGGCTGTTGAATGAACTGCTTTATATGTTTTTATGAATTAAATGTTTTTGTGTGTATACAATGAGCTTTGAGCTGCATTGTTTTGGTGTGGCTTTAAGGGCTCTTGTTAATTCCTAATTGTTTTTGCATGTTAATTGGCTGCTTTGCTGTTTAAAAGTACTACAGTTTGGATCTTTATTTGTCTGATGAAGCAGCTGCTGCTGCGAAAGCGCTTACTGTTTGTTCTGGGATTCAATTTTTGAATTTTAATGCTGTGTTCCGCTGCCTCCTTTGACTGTGATATTGTATGATTTATTTTTTGGAGGACCGGTTTACCTACACCATAGTCTTTGCTCTTTGTTACATCCTTAAAGACTCATTCACTTTGAAATAATTCAAAGTATCACTAAAAATTATATCTATCTTAAAAATGAAGTCATGTGCAAGTGATTTAGGGCAATGGTTAAAATGCCACCGCCAAGCTTTGGCAATAATACCTGTACATCAAAATCAATATGTAAAAATAGAATATAATTGTCCTTTTCCTTCTGATTTTATCTACTGTTTAATGCTTCATTTCAAAATCTCTTTAATGTGGTTTGCAACTGCATATTTGTCTGCTCAGTATACAATGTATATTCAATTTACCATCATTTGTCTCTGATTTCTAGCTCTGTTCATTGCGCCAGGGACATGGCTGAAAAGGGTCAAAAGACCAGCCCACCTACCAGTATAAAACAATGAATGAATAACTTAGTAAATAAATAAATAGCTGTGTTACAAAACTTTCCTTAATAGTACACGTTCGAACAGATCCCTGATGCAATACAGTTATTACTACCAAGACTTAGACACTAGGTGTACTTTTAAGTTGGACCCATCTACCACATCTCATGTTCCTTCTCTCTTTGTGTGGAAGACATATGGCCCCAGTGTAAAACAAGCATCCACCTACAGCATTTTAGAGCTTTCTTGCCATAGCTTGCAACAAACACATGTACTCAGTGTTATGAGATGTGTTAATCTCCTCCAAGTGGTCGGTCTCAGGAGGAGATAAATACCTTGTTGAGGAGCCCTTTACTTCCCTATATTACTGTTCGGTATTCATAAGAGCAAAAATGCTTGCTGTGTTCTTGCCTTGAAGATGAATTTGGCATCCAACAATGAAACATCTGCCAAGGCTTCATTCCCAAAACATTACAGGGTAGGTTATACCCCAATCATGCATGCCTGGAGTGGAAAAGACTTGAGGACTTATTGCATTCTGCCACGGAGACTACTGAGTAACCTTCATCCTCTGACCTCTCCCTCCAAAAGAAACAAAGAGAGAAGGCAGAAAGGGACAAAGGCGATGTTATGCAGGTGTCCAGCATTCCTGATCAGTTTGATGGTACTGTTTCAGGTGATGCTCCCCTGCAGTCCTCACATTGGATACGTACAAAGTCTTCTGGCAATGTCCCTTTGGATGCCACTATGTCTGAGGAACTGGGCACTTGTATCCAGACCACTCCTTTGTAGGGCTCTTGCTTGGATACCCGACCTTGAGCCTACAGTGGCCTTCAAATGCAATGGATATATACTGTAGTTTGTTCCAGGATTCATTCTCTCTCTCTCTCTGTGGCACCCTTTTCTATGTTTTGTGTGCTGCATCAGAAGATATCCAAAACTGGCAAAAAGACACGGTGCTCAGCATTTTCTGGCTCAGACAGTCCTCCAGAGATTTAATTCTCTGCTTCATGGTCTTTTTGTAGAACACAGCATAATGAGAACAGCAGGCAAAGTGCTCCATCCCTAAGCTAACAAATAGTGAACATGGAAATTTTTTTGCAGGACTTGCTTTCTACAAGTAATACAGTTATTAATTTCAGAAATTGATACCTATCCCTGTCAGCCAGATGTTCTTATCTAAAAACAAGTGACACACTACTAAAAAAAAAAAAAAAAAAAAAAAAAAAAAAAATTCAGATTATTACCATTACCCCACTGGGAGCCATGCCAAACTGATAGAATAACAACACTATTCAGATTTTTTTTTACTGTGTCTTTCGGCTTTTCCTGGTTAGGGGTCGCCACAGCGGAACTCCGGCCTGCTAATGATTGGCAGTAGATTTTTAAGTGCCGAGTTGCCAGCTCTGCCGCACAACCTTCAACGAAGGTACGCCCATTCATGCATGTCTCCACACAGAAGACGCTCTAGCTGAGAATAGAACAGGACAACGTCATACTGTGAGGCAACAACGCTACCGCAGCACCACCACCGCAGTTAAAAATAGCAAAAATGACATTCACTTTACACCACAGGCGTGCTGATGCTGAGGTGGGAGAGCATCTATCCAGCCAGAAAAAGAAAAGCTCTGGATGTCAATCCAGACATCAGGTCTTCTGCAAATGTCCCAAGAGCTGTCACTACTGTAAGAGCAATGAGTACAACTAATACCTGAAGATGTTATATGACAATGCTGGTATTATGCAAGACGTGCAAAATTGTGTCAAAGGAAGAACAGCACAAAAACATTTTTTCTCAGAGGAGACCCCTTTGCTTGTAAATACAGTTAGTTGGAAGAACCTCACTTGTTAAAAGTCTTTTCTAGATCCACATCTAAGATAAGCAGTTCCTACTACAAAAGACGACACTCTGCTCAGTTTAAAAGAAACAGAAGTAAAAGAAAAAGAAGACGAAAAGCATACTTCATAAACAATGTTGCGCCTCTTGGTTACATCCTTTATAAAGGGCCAAGAGGCGCAACAGCCATGACTGGATCACTGAACAAAGGACCATACACATATCATCACCTCCACCAGCCCCCTTTTTACCATTTTATACACGGGGTCAGCTTGTAACATCAACTGACACCATCTTTCTCAATTCAATGCAATATTCCTACCTTCTTTGACAGTCCCACCTGTCTGTCACAAATATTCTTTACCAAACTGCCTTTGCTTTCCTGTACATGTGCCCAAATCACTGTAATCTGTTCTCTTTGATCTTTTCAGCAACTAGAACAACTTTGCTTCTGCTTAAATGTACTAATTTCCTTGTCTATCCCACAGTGAAAATCCTACCATATTTCTCAGGCACTTCATCTCCATCATCTCTAGCTTTCTCAGCTGCTCTGCTTTCACTGCTCAGGTTTCGTTATTATATAGTAGTACTGGTGACATTATTTCTTTGTGCACCTTACTTTTCAGCTTTTTTGGAATTCTTCTGTGGCACCCTACCCTGAAACTCGGTGCCAGTTGGTTACAGGTCCTATGACTCTAGCTTTGACCTCCTTGTTCACCTCTTCCCTCTCCTTAACCACCCATCCAAATACTTGAAGTTGTTAACCTGTTCCACTATTTTCCCTTCTATTTAAATTTCAACTTCTTCTGCTTCTCTCATTTGCTGCCCTTACGACTGTTTTATGTGTACTTGGTTTCATCGACAATGCTTTTAGTTTCACATTCCAATACCCCATCGTTTGCCGAAGAAGTTCTTTTTCACAGTCCACCTGTAATGCCACATCATCTGCATGCAGTAGCACTGTTAATCTTGGTCTATGTCATATCATCGAACAGCCACACTGTCGAACATCATCTCATCGACAATGCAGGCTGTCGAACCCCCCACATCCCCCCGCTAATTATATATACCAACACCGAGATTGTACTACAGTGGGGAAAAGGGCAAATTTTCTGATCTCTACTACAATGAACAGTTTGACGGCCTGCACGGTCAATGAGATGATATTCAACAATGGCCGTTTGATGATATAACAGACCCTTGTTGATCTCTCTCTTCTGACCTGTTTGTTTATGTAATCCATCACCAGTATGAACTGCAGTAAGCACAAAGCTTAACTCTGCTTATCTGTATATCAAACGCTTTCTCCAGGGCTTTCATGCAGTGTGACAGGAGGTTGACACATTTATAATGCCCAAAGTCGTGAATGTCCCCTTTGTTCTGTTTTTTACAAACACTATTATTAAAATATCTCTTAAGACATAGGCAGATATACACTAATAGAAAATAAAGCAAACCATAAACATTTTTTACCATTTACATGCATTATTCATTACAAGTTCTCTTTATAACAACTGTCTTTCCATCCAACTTAACATAAATCACTCAACTCCTGCCTTCCCTTAAACCTCACTGCTCATGAACATTATTCTGCATGTATTGCTCCCAAAACTACCATTTATTTCTATGCAATATGCTCGTTCCTTTTTCTAAAGATCCCTCTTCCAGTTCTTGCATCTCCTTTACAATATTCAATACTTCAAATACAGTTGGTTTAGACTGTGATTAGCATTTTCCACTGATGGTTTTATGGCAGCCAATAGAATTAAACGTAATAAAAGACTTTACTATGTCTAGGCAGTTAAGATCCTGTGGCTCTGCTCGAAAGAAGGAATTTTTTTAAAACCTTCTAACTTATTATACTACAAAAAGAATGTCACCAGTTACCTAACATATGCTGTCTACTTGAGAAAAAATTTGTGGAAGTCTGTTTGGGGTATAAAAATAGCTGCATACTTGGAAGCCACACATATGTCTTCCCATTGTTTCCATGTAAATTGCTTTTCCAGTCTCATTTAGCAATCCTTTCTAACCTCCTCTGACTGACTCTTACAGTTATCATGCAATATTTAATACGCCCTACCAGTTATCCTCTTTTTAACAGCTGCTTCTGTTCCACATTTGACTAAAAATTCCACCATAGCAGGTACTTTACTTAAGACTCACCTCTCTCTTTCTCTCTGCCTATACTCTGATATCAATCCCTGATAGGGAAGGCAGTTTCTTACCTGTAGTCCAAACTTCTTCTTGGGCTAATCCCACTCTGTTACCTTCCCCTCACTAGTTATTTGCTCCTAATATCTTGGTTCACTTGCCAGTCTTCTCTGGTAAATTCCAACCCGCTCTTTCCTACTTCTGTACACCTACTTGCAGCCATCCTTACTGACAAGATGTCCTTTCTCCATTCATGAGTTAGCTTAGTTCTTAGAATATTTTCTACAACTTTATGAATATAATACTCTGTATGGTGGTTATTATTCTCCTTAACGATCTGCATCCAAAATCCCACTCTCTCCTTATTTCTTAACCCCCCCACTTCATTATCATCCCTTTCAACTTTGTATTATTATAACCTTCTGCTCGTGTTACGTACATGAGCCTTAACTTTATGGCACTAACAGGGGGTTGCCACCTTTTAAGCGGGCCAAAGTGGGACATGGGGGTGTGGCCAACATGACATTGGCCACACCCTCTACCATGATGTCACCACAGGAGCAGTGAAGGAGATGCTGTTATGGGTACAACGGATGGCAGATGGAGTGGCTAGATAGCTGGCTACTGGAGTGGCTGGTTGGCCGGCTGCTGGAGTGGCTAGCTGACTGGTTAGCTGGCTGCTGGAGTGGCTAGCTGGTTGGTGGGAGTAGCAGCTGGATGGATGAATGACTGGATGGATGGCTGAATTAATGGATGCCTGGCTAGATGGATGGATGGCTGGCTGCATGAATGGATGGATGGCCGGCTGCATGAATGGATGGATGGATGGCTGCATAAATGGATGGATGGATGGCTGCATGAATGAATGGATGGATGGCTGCATGAATGAATGGATGACTGGCTGCATGAATGAATGGATGCCTGGCTGGCTGCATGAATGAATAGATGCCTGGATGGCTGCATGAATGAATGGATGCCTGGATGTCTGCATGAATGAACGGATGCCTGGATGGCTGCATGAATATCCTGCTTTTTTTTATATTTGTTTTACCTTCTACTGCTTACCTAGAGCAAGCTTTAACTGTTTTCATAGTTATTTACTGCATTTTTTATTATCTGCACTTAAAAGTACATTTTAGTCTAAATTAGTCTAATTCAAGTCGGAAAGTGTTTGTTTGCTGTTTAATTTAATTGTTTGGCTGCCCACTAAAGTGTGCTAGCCTGTACTACTGACTTATTGCCTTTTCTGCATTTCTGTGTGTTTCTATTTAAAAACAAAAACAAAAAAATATTCCTTGTTTTCCTGCCTCTCCTAAACTAGTTAGACCAGTTTACAGGCCTTGCTGTATCCTGGGCTGTGTTGTAGTTCCTGTGTTGTCCATTGCCTTACTTGGATAGAAGGAAGTTTCTTAGCTCACCAGTGGGAGTGGGGAGCCTTGAATAGCCTACCTGTCCTTGAGGGAAGTGACCTCAGCAAAAGAAGCTGTAGTAATTGGTCATTTTGGACCATTTCTAGCTCTTTTGTAGTTCCCTGGTTAAAATCTGCCTCTGGCATTTTTTTGAAGCCATATTGCTCAGACACAGCTCCACATGGTCCTGTTGAGGCTTCCTGGCTACAGAGAACTGAAAAAGCGACTGCTTTCCTGATTAAGTATCCTGCTGTTTTTTATATTTGTTTTACCTTCTACTGCTTACCTAGAGCAAGCTTTAACTGTTTTCATAGTTATTTACTGATTTTTTTATTATCTGCACTTAAAAGTAAATTTTAGTCCAAATTAGTCTAATTCAAGTCGAAAAGTGTTTGTTTGCTGTTTAATTTAATTGTTTGGCTGTCCACTAAAGTGTGCTAGCCTGTACTACTGACTTATTGCCTTTTCTGCATTTAGCTGGAGTTGCCACTAGAGCACCATCGGGCAGCCGGTTAAACAAGGTTAAACTATTTCTGGCTCCGTAAAGTCTGCTCTTCATTTTTTCCCTTAGAACTGCTCTACTTGTATTCTAAACAGTCTATTCTCTATCTGTAAAGCTCAGCACTTGTTCCTAAAGCATTTTTAGTCAGGTAAAGCACTTC
Source organism: Protopterus annectens (assembly GCF_019279795.1). Taxonomy (NCBI): domain Eukaryota; kingdom Metazoa; phylum Chordata; order Ceratodontiformes; family Protopteridae; genus Protopterus; species Protopterus annectens. The sequence goes on along the minus strand of NC_056733.1, from coordinate 277,877,395 downwards.
TATATTATACAAAGTACTTCACTAGCTTAAAAAACCCCCTGAGTACCCACTTCCCTATAGGTCCTTTCTGACTCAGTTACACAGCAAACTTTTTCATTTCTTCTAGCATGTCAAAGGGTCAGTTGCTAGCGTCCTCTCCTGCTCAGCTGGTGAATCTGGGAATATTGAGGCAATGTTACAATTGCCTCATGTACACAGACAACCCTCTCCTCCTCCCACAAAACACAAATACATGCGAGAGATGCAACTATATAGCCAAACTGGAGGCTGAGCTCTCTCAACTCAGGACTGGCAAAACCAGAGAGGAGGAGAAGGTAACCACACACACCATAAACCCAGTCTCACATAGAACTATCACAACTACAAATCAAACACATAAACACACAAAGACATACTCGGAGGCACTGATCAAAAATCTACCAAAACAGCAGAGGCCTCCAAAACAGACACCCAAACAACTGCCACCTCATGACATAACACAAGCAACACTTAAATCACAAAGTCAGTGTGCAAATCAGTCACAGCCCTTAAGGCCAAACACAATGCCAGGCACACTTGTCATAGGTGACTCCATAGTCAGACACACTGACGTCCCACTCACCAGACTGAACAAGGAGAGGGTCACAGTAAGCTGCCTGTCGGGCGCTAGAATCCGCCACATAACACAAGCACTCAGGTCACTCCACAGCAAGTACAAGTATGACTCAGTCATTGTCCATGCCGGTGTGAATGACCTGAGACGCACTCCCTGGACTACATGAAAAGAGACATAAAGGAGCTCTCAGATTATGTAGCCCAGGCTGGTATGACCCTGACCCTGAGCAGTATCCTACCTTCACCAAAAATGATGCCACAATACAGAGACAAAATGATCAGTTTTAATAATTGGCTTAATTTCTGGTGTCATTCTAAGGGGATCCAATGTCTGTCTGCCTGGAATGACATGCTTGACAAGCCACGCTGCTTCGCAAGGGATGGCTTGCACCTGTCACCCCTGGGTTTCCGGATATTGGCAAAGGCTCTTGCCACCCCCATAGTGCCTTTTTAGACAAGGCTCAAATTCTAAACCCACCGCCCTAGAAAACAATAATGGAAAAAAACTAAGGGTAATGCTGCTCAATGCCGGAAGTCTAAATCTCAAGATGCACGCCCTCGAAGCCTTCCTCAGTATGGAGAACATCGATGTCTGTGCTGTGACTGAAACCTGGTTCAAGGCTCTTGAGAGCACCCCGGCACTATCAGGTTTTACCTCATATCATGCGTTCCGGCCCCAAAACCCGGACCGTACCACAAAAGAAGGGGGTGTATCCATATTCATCAAGGATACCCACACCTCCAGGCTGGTGGCAACTCACGAAGCATCAGAGACCATTCAGGTGCAATTAACCATAGGCAAAACTGCTCTACAGTTTGTAGCATGTTACAGGCCACCCTCTCAAACTCAGGAACCCCACACAGCCTTCCTGAAGACACTGGAGAGTATAAATGTCTCTCCAAACACCATCATATTGGGTGACTTCAACTACCCAAACATAGACTGGGAACATTACTCAAGCCCCAATACCCTAGCCCAAAGGTTCCTGGAGTTCATAAACTCAAATGCTATGGAACAACTTGTCACCATTCCCACAAAAGGTGAAAATATACTAGACCTGATCATCACAAACAAGGGGACAAAATGCTCCACACCGGAAGCATATTCCTCATTGGTGAGATCAGACCATAAACTAATCTCACTGGAGATCCACATCCTGCCCCCACCCCCAACAAAAAAGACCACAGTGAAGAACTTCTCAAAAGCCAACTTCACACTTCTTAAGATTGGTGTGGTATCCTTCAAGGCCCCTGAGCCATTGGAAACCACAACCCACGCTGCTGAATCCCTTACAAATGCTTTCTACGAGCACCTCCAGGATTGCATGGATCAAGCAATCCCAAATAAAATCAAGACCCTTTCCACCAAAGGCAAGAGCCTGATCTGGTGGACCCCAGCCATAAACAAACTTTACAACAAGAGGAGAAAGCTACTACAAGATAGAGCAAAATCCCTAAAAGGGAAGACATCTCTGATCAATACTAGTAAAAAACTACGATCACTCATAAAATCATCCAAGGCCAACTTTGAGAGAAAAATCGCCAAGGACTCAAAAGACAATCATAAGGCCTTCTTTAGCTATGTTAGAAATCTGGGTGGAAACTCCCAGATATGCTCAGAATTAGTCCAAAATGATACAAAAATCACTGAACCCACAGACATTGCAAACATACTGGCAGACAGGTTCAGTGAAAATTTCTCCCTCCCCCCCCCAAAAGGAGAAATATCTATCCCAGCAGAGTGTAGCCTCCCAATCATCTCAAATGCCCAGGTGAGAGCTGCTCTCTCTAAAGCTAAAAACACAGCATCAATGGGACCGGATGTTGTCCCCGGCTGTGTGCTACACGAACTCAATGAGGAACTAAACCCACACATAAGGCTGCTGTTTAATCTTAGCCTTACCACAGGATACGTACCCAAAGAGTGGCGTACGGCAACTGTGGTCCCACTCCACAAAGGCGGTGCTTCTACGGACCCTGGTAATTACCGCCCCATAAGCTTAACAAGCCTGGTCTGCAAAGCTATGGAGAGGATCATAATGGAACTCATTAATAAAGACATAGGGGACCTACAGACATTGGATCCTACCCAATTTGGCTTTGTCAAGGGCAGATCATGCCTCTTGAACTTGGTCGACTTTTCTGAAACAGTCACCAAGGCCATTGATGAGGGTAAGGCAGTTCACACAGCCTACCTTGACCTTGCAAATGCTTTCGACACAATACCCCACTCGGGTATCATAGAAAAGCTCACCAGATTAAATGTAAACCCATATGTCACAAGATGGGTTGCAAACTGGCTCAAGGACAGAACCCACAGGGTTAGAGTTGCTGGTACCTTGTCAGACTCCAAGCCGGTCACAAGCGGTGTCCCACAGGGCTCAGTCCTGGGCCCCCTCTTGTTCGGCATCTACTTTTCAGAAGTGCAGGCAAACATAGGAGGATTGTGGCTGACAAAGTTTGCAGATGACTGTAAACTGGGCGCCATAGTTGAAAATCCATCAGACACAGATATCCTTCAGAGAGGTCTCATAGAAACGGATAACTGGTGCCACAGCCATGGCCTTAAGCTAAACGCCAAAAAATGTCTAGTCATACCCTTTGGTAAAAACAAGGTAACCCCAAGTTACCACATAGGTGGCAATCCATTAAGCACAGAAGAGTTTATCAGGGACCTGGGGACCCAAGTTGACAGCAACCTTTCTTTTGACACTCACATTGCCAAAGTGGTTAGGAAGACCTTCTACATTGCCCACCTGATTATGAAGGGATTCACATCCAGATCAAGGGAGGTCATTGTTCCCCTGTACTCTTCACTTATCAGACCAATGATTGAGTACAATGTCCCATTCGGAATGTATCTTACCCGACACCTGCAGCAATTGGAAAGACCCCAAAAGTTCCTCACCAAAAGGATAAAGGAGCTCAAAAATATGCCATATGCTACCCGACTGAAGAAACTCCAGCTCTATTCAGTCGCACACCGTCTGCTCAGAGGTGACCTGTGCCTGACATACAAGGCCATGTCCAACCCGGAATTAATGGACATGCTCCACCTCAAAAAATCCAAATCCACAAGAGCAAGAGACTTAAACCTCAACACAGATATAAATAGGACGTGCTGGAGGGACAGATTCATCACCCAGAGACTCCCTATGCTGTGGAACAGAATCCCGGTCCATGTGAGGCAGAGCACCTCGCTGGCTCTGTTCAAGAGGAATCTTGACCAGTGGATGGGAGATCGTAGGTTTACCCCGGGGATCATCTCTGTATCACTGCTGGACAGAGGCACGGCAAACTAATGGGTATAGTATTCTTCAACCTAAGGGGTGGTGAAAGCCACACAACTCTGGCTAGGCTTATAAATGCCCTAGGGCAGATAGCCTAGTATGAACCTATGAACCTATGGATGGCTGCATGAATGAATGGATGGATGGCTGGCTCGTTAGAAAAAAACAAAACAAATCGCGGTTGTTTTGTTTGCGGCTGTAGAAGCACTTAAAACAAAGCGCTCCTACAGCCGCAATCTTTGCAGGGCTCTTCCTGCCCCAATTCCCACCCCTTTCATGAATTGCAGCCAATTGCTGCACGAATTAAAGCACCCAGACCTAACAGGCAGTAGCTTTGCCTGCAGGTCTGGATTGGTGACGTAACTGAATTGCCGTGGAAAAGCCGGATGTAATTGCAGCTTTTCCATGGCACTTCAGTGGGTTTGAAAAGCGGGACTTTTCAAGTCCCACTACTTTGTACAGCAGGCAACGGGATGAGGCAGCTCAACCCATGAGTATCCCGCTGACAACGGGACAGGTGGCAACCTTATTCTAACATATCAAATCAGGTAATCCTAAACCACTTTGTTCTGCTGGCAGGATCCACTTATTGTACTTAACTCTTACTCTCTTTCTCTCCCAGATAAATTCTTTCAACTCTTTACTAATTATTGTTCACAGCTTCTCCTCTGGTTTGTCCCCTTTGTTCTTGTATACTGGCACTTGAATGTTTATTTTTCAGTCATATCTCCATACTGCTACAAGTACCCCTTTGAGTAATTTCTCCCCTAATTCACCCAACATCTTGATAATATCTGCTGTGACCTCATTTGAGTCTGCTGCTTTCTCTGACTTCATTTTCCTTAGTGCTGCTTTTACTTCTTCTAGTGTGGGATCCCCCTCCTCTTGTTTCAATGTAGGTGGTATCTGAGCCAGTACACTTTCTGTCAGGGTTTCTTCATTCAGCCCATATAAATAATATACAATGAAATCTCTGGCATATTAGTTTGCCTAGTCAGTGTACTTCAAAAACAGGAAACAGATTATACTTCAATTTACTGAAGATGACAGATCTCAAGCAAAGGTACTATACTATGCACGTCTCACAGATACAACTCAGGCGACTATGGACCTGCAAAGCTTTACTTGCAAAAGATAACAAGTACTTAGTGCACAGTCCTCGTGGTATATGGCTGAAAAACTCAAATATCAGACACATATCTGGAATATTCTGTTAGTTAACTAATTCAATTCAGCACACACAAGCACACCAGAAGTTACACTCTGCCCTACTTCAGGGTTGTTTACACTAACACCTACTACTTAATAACAGCCTATCCCCTTTCCTTATCCTCACATTTTACAGTCACACATTTACAAACCTGTTTGTGTGTGTACAGTTTTAGTTGCTAAATAATGGCAAGTTAAGGGGATTTTAAAACAAAACAAAATTAAACAAAGCACCTCAAGACTTGCATCCCATCCAGATCATATCCAAGTCGGTGTCTTTCCCATCTAAACTTAAAAAAGAGCAATGCATTCTACATAGAGGAGACAAAAAGTTTCACATGCTTCCACTGACTCTTTATGGTTAACCACCTCTGAATCCATCCAAAACCTAAATCTCTAGCTCAATACCCCAGAAAAGGTCACTGACCACTCTAAAGTTTAAATGGCATGGATTAGGGTACTTGCAATGCTGTAAAAATATGGCCTTTAAAGTTAAGAACATCATTTTCAGTCAAGAACACGCAATATGCTATTATTTTTCTTTATAGGAAATTGAGGAGTAGAAACAAACATCCAAACTGATTTCATCACCTAACAAGACATCAAAAGTTTACTTTATTACTCAAGGTCAACTCCTTTAACACACCCTTTATTGCTGGATACATACCCTATTCCTATCACTCCACTACCTAAGCTAATATTTGTTTTGTTTGTTTACTTATTTATTTATTTATTTCATATACTTACCTGACAAGAGCTATGGTCAACTGATACTTGTAAGCTGATGTGATTAATTTCTGTGAAATTTTGCATCTTTTCATTACCATGTAGCAATTCTTCACTGGTAAATACACATTTTTAATGTGATCAGTTCAACATGTCTACCAAAACTTACAAACCAATATCTAAGACCCCTGTAACAGGAACTACTCTAAATAAGCTAACACTTCTACTTATTATTTCTCTGGCCCTCACACTACCCTACTTCCTAACCTGTTATGAATCAAATCCCAATTACCACTTTAATTTCTCTCCCAAACATACTGCCTCTGATTTCTTAAGCGTAAAATTGATTCATTTAAACATTACATCTATCCCTAGCTACCTCCTTGCCAGATATCACAGACTGTTCCACATTAAAATTCTAAATCTCTTGATTAAGAAACCAAGATACTCAACTGTACTCCCCCATCACAGCTTATCGCAAACATAAGCATTCTGTCTTAGTAGACGGGGACATCCACCCCAACCCAGGGCCCTTAACCACTTCATCTGATGAGGCAACCACTTCACTAAACTCTTCCCTACCACTACCAACCTCTAATCCAAATACTCTACTCATAGGTCACCCTCCCTTCTTCAACATCACTCCTTTGATATTCTCTGTTTAACTGAAACCTGGTTGAAACCCTTTACTAAAGATAATGTAATCCTACCTCCAGGTTATAACATCCTAAGACTTGACCGCAAAACTAAAAAAGGCGGAGGAGTTGCAATTCTATTCAAAACAGAACTTAGTGTAACATTAATACCCTATGATAACCCAGACAGTAATAAGACTGAACTTCTCATCTTGAAGCTGCAACTAAACCCTAAAAAGTCCATCTATATTATCTATATATATCTACCTCCTGGAAATAATTCCACTACTATAGAAAATATCCTTAGTTGGCTCACCACCTCCTATCCACAAGAAACCATAATTCTTGGTGACCTCAACCTGGACTGGTCCTCTTTAACTACTAATAACCCAGCTTCCCATATCAACCTCTATGGCTTTAATCAAATAATAAACACCTCTACTAGGATTAATAAATCTAACAACGGCTGGGAGGGTGGCATAATGGTTAAGGTGTTTGCCTTATAAACTCAAGGTGCAGGGTTTGAGTCTCACAAGGGATAATTGGCTAGGCTTTAAATGGCTCGATTGGCTAGGCTTTAAATGGCTCGCAAGGGCAGTTAGCCTAGTATGAACCTATCTCCACCTATCTCCTATCTAACAAAGAAAGTACTCTAGATTGGATACTTATTAACAAACCTCAACTTAAATATCAGTCTGGAACAGTACCTGATGACTTTAGTGATCACAATCTAACCTTTATTATTAGGCAAAGAAATGCCTCTAACAATACACCTATCTATAGGACCCTACGCAATCTCAAATGTTTCAACCCTACTCAATTTAGAACTGAACTAAAGGCCTGCAATTGGAATCCACTAAAGACACTTCCCCTTGAAGAAGCTGTGCTTTACTTCAACACCACTTTCCTAACTATTCTAGATAATCATGCACCATCACGCTCCATCCGAATTAAATCTAAACCTGCCCCCTGGCTATCTAAAGATACAAGACAAAAAATGTTACTTAGAAACAAAGCATGGAAAAAATGGCGAGCTAGCAAATCTAGTGTAGACCAACAGACCTTTAGACATCTAAGAAACTGTACCAAAAAAGCTATTTTCTCTGATAAAAGAAGTTATTATAGTAATCTCCAACAAGCTAACCACAATAACCCTCAAAAATTCTGGTCAACCCTTAACAGGCTTCTACACCCTGGACAGACTACCACTCCTTCCCCTACCGGATCTGAAAGGAATTCCACCCTTGATACTGCTAACACTTTCAACTCTTTCTTTATTGATACTATTAACTCTTTGGCCTCGCACCTCTCTAGTGACAATACTAGTATCCCCGACCCAGCCTCCTCCAAACTACCAACCTTTAGGTTACAACCCATCTCCACTGCCATTATACAAAAATGTATTCACAAACTCAAACCATGCACCCCCTCAGCGGACCAACTCCCATCTGAATTCCTTCAAAAAGCAGCCTCTGAAATTGCCTACCCCATATCTATTCTCATTAACAGAACTATAAATGAAGAAACCATACCTGACATCTGGAAAATCTCTCACATCATACCCTTACACAAAGGAGGTAACTCCTATGAATACTCTAATTATAGGCCCATTGCTCTCTTGTCCCCACTAGCAAAAATCATGGAAAAATGTGTCCATTATCAGTTAATGGACCACCTAATAAAAAACAACATTCTCACCCCCTGTCAACATGGCTTTAGGCCTTTTCATAGCACAACCACCGCTCTCCTCACCTTTACAGACCTTATTAACAAGAACCGAAATAATAACACCCTGTCTTCAGCTCTCTTCATTGATCTATCTAAAGCCTTTGACATGGTCAACCACTCTATTCTCTTAAAAATTCTTGAATCTCTCTCCTTAGAATCTAAGGCTGTCCACTGGTTTTGCTCCTATCTTACAAACAGGAAACAAGCCGTTCTCTGGGATAATAAACTCTCATCCCTTCTCCCAATTTCACTTGGCGTCCCCCAAGGCTCTATTCTTGGACCACTTCTTTTCTCCCTCTTTATAAATGACTTACAAACAGCTATCCCCCAGGCTACTTGTATACAATATGCTGATGATTCCACATTAATTTGCTCTGCTAAATCTATCTCTGAACTTCAAACTATTACTCAAGCTGTTTTCTCTAAAGTTGAAACTTGGTTCTCAAAACGCTGCCTACTCCTAAACGCTAAAAAAACCAAACTCCTACTCTTTAAGCCCACTACCAGATCCCCTTCATTAGACTTTACTATCCTATCTAACAATGGAACCATTATATCACCTGACTCCAATACCAAACTGCTAGGTGTCACGATTGACAACAACCTTACCTTTGATTGTCATATCAACAATACCATTAAATCTGTAAATAGGAAACTCGGCTCTCTCTATAGAATTAAAACTTTCTTAACCTCCCAAGCCAAAGCTACTCTTGCCCACTCTCATCTTATCTCGACTCTTCTCTACGCCTCACCAATCTATACTAACCTTAAGAAAAATAATCTCTCGAAATTATCGTCCACGTACAATAATACAGCTAGATTTGTCACTGGTAAACCCTTCAGAGCTCACCACTGTCTGAATCTGCAGCAACTTAACTGGCTTGAACTGTCAAACATGTTGCTTCAGTCCCAACTGACATTTGTCCAAAGAGAATTCTACCAACCTCATAACACACCTATACTCTCCAACCTCATAACCCCCTACTCTAATCTGAACTCCCTCCGTTCATCAAGTAAGCTGCTAGTTACCTTAACCAAATCCAATAACCTAGCAGGTGATTCCCTTTTCTCTAATACTATTGGAAAACACTGGAATCAACTGCCTACTGAACTTACTTCCATTGCATCTACTGTTCTGTTTAAACAAAAACTCAGAATTTACCTTAAAAGTCACTGGATGTGTCCCTGCTCTAATCCTGACTAAAGTAATTTGCTTCATCTAATCCATCTTTCTCTCCCTACTTTTCTCTCCATCCTGCTTCTTCTCTTTACCTTTCTATCTCTACCTCTTTAAACTCCTCCTCTTCATCTTTCCTCCTTATGGCTACAATTCTCTTTCAAACAAGTATTTGTCTCTTTATTTTTGCTCTCTCATTTTTCACTGCTTCTCTCTCCTTAATCTTTAATCTCTCTTCTTGGTATTAAAACATGTTAGTATGTTCATCATGATGTTACTTATTCCCTAGAAAGTCAACTTCCTCTTCTTTCTTTTGATAACTTTCTTTCATTTCTCTTGCCCTGCTCTTACTCTTACTATTCTTGTTTTAGAAATAGGTAATAATGTGTATTATGATATTTGTGCTTAAAATGTATTTCCTTTTGTTTAAATGTGGAGCTTTTCTCCCCGGGCCTCTGCTGAAAATGGAAATATATCCAGTTGGACTAGCCCGGTCAACAAATGTAAAATAAAATAAATAAAATAAATAAATAAATATTTTTTTGTGAAGATCCAAGATTCTGTTATGTAAAGAAATAATTTACAAACCACCTATGTAATATTATTTGCCCTGTAGCTGTGTTTTCTCTCAACATACAATAAGAAAGTACAGTTGCGTACACTTACCATAAATGTAGATGTTCGAGTGTATTCACTGTTGCAGTCATCACATTTGGGTTATCTGCCTGCAGGTAACCCTCAACCAGCCTGAATACCAGAGTTTTGGATTTCTGTGTCGGATGCTGTCTCTTCTTCCATGACATCAGGTCGTCAGGGGTATAAAACATGCAGCCGACGCTATTACATCAGTTTTTCTTGCCCCAGATGTCAGGTGCCCCCACAAAGGGAAGCAATTATATTTTATGGTACACCTCCATCAAAAAGCAAATACACCAGAAAGGTTAAATACACCAAACAAGTAGGAAAAGTAGAGCCAAGAAAAGTCAGGGGGCTGGAGGGAGGGTAACCAGGACGGCAACAGTGAATACACTTGAACATCTACGTTAACGGCAAGTGTACACAACTGTACTATGTTCCTCATGTTTCACTGCTGCAGTCATCACATTTAGGTTGATTCACAAAGCTAAGAAAGGGAGGAGGAAGTTAGAGAGCATTAGAGACAGCTATTAAGCCCTGCAAGACTGCAGTGGCAAAACGAGCTCTGGATTTAGAAAAAATAGGCATGTGGTAATGCTTGTTGAAAGTATGTATGGAGCTTCAGGTAGAAGCTTCTAGGATGTCCCTGGTAGGGGCCCCTCTGAGAAAGGCTGTAGAGGTAGATGCAGCCCTGGTGGAATTTGACCTTATCCCCTGTGGGATAGGTTTTCCATGCTGCTTGTAGCATAAATGAATGCAATGGGCTATCCATTTAGAAATGGTTTGCTTTGAATTGGTCTTCCTCTCTGCCCTTGCAGCAAAGTCAACTAGCAGCTGTTCAGACTTTCTGAGAGGCTTAATCCTGTCCAAATAAAATCTAAGTTGTCTGTTCATGTCCAAAGAGTGCAGTATTCATTCTCCTTTGTTTTGTGGATTAGGGAAAAAAGTAGGCAAATGAATGGACTGATTCAGGGCCACACTAGACACCACCTTGGGCATAAAAGAAGGATTGGTCCTGAGGGAAACCCTGTCTGCATGGAAGATAATGAAGGGTTCCACTGCCATGAGAGCCTGTAATTCAGACACTCTTCTTGCTGAAGTGATGGCTAGAAGGAAGGCTGTTTTCCAAGAAAGGAATTTCAACTCTGCAGTTGCAGCTTGCTCAAATGGAGGGAGAGTGAGCTTTTCCAATACAAAGTTAATGTCCCAGGCTGGAGTACGGGTTCTCCTGGGGGGGTCTTAAATTTTTGGCCCTTCTAAAGAATTGCTTTAGCAGGGGCTGAGAAAAGAGGGGTGGCTCAGTATTATAATGTGCTGAGATGGCAGAGGCGTGAATTTTAATTGATGAGAAAAATATGCCCTTGTGGAGCATTTCTGTTAAGTACTAAAGATATGAGGTAAGCTGGGCACGGTTGTGCCTATCCCCTGAGTCTAGCTCCAGGAAAGTACAGTTGTGTACCTACCATACATGTAGATGTTCGAGTGTATTCACTGTTGCAGTCATTACTCTTGGGTTATCCTGCTGGCAGGCTACCCGCAGTCGGCCTGAATTCCAAAATCTTGGTCCGGAGTCGGTTGGTGTCACCTCTTCCCTGACATCAGTGCACCAGGGGTATAAAAGATGCAGCCAACGTCATTTTCTTCAGTTTTTCTTGCCCCAGATGTCAGGTGCCCCCAAAAGGGTAGGCTAAATAGATTATGGCAATAAACATGCATGCACTAAAGTAAACATTTCCTTCATCTACAAGCAAATACACCACATAGGTTGTATAGAATAGAGAAGTACAGATAAGACCCAGCAAATGAAAGGGGGAATGGTGGGAGGGTAACCTGGACTGCAACAGTGAATACACTCGAACATCTACATTTATGGTAGGTACACAACTGTACTATGTTCATCGTATTTCACTGTTGCAGTCATTACTCTTGGGTTGAATCCCAAAGCTGAGGATGGATGGCTGGGCTAAATAGGACTAGGAGAGGTTATGAGGCCCCGCAGAACTGCAGTGGCAAAGCCTGCTCTGGATTTAGAGTAGAGAGGTAAGTGGTAGTGCTTTGTAAAAGTGTGCACTGAACTCCAAGTTGCAGCCTCTAAGATGTCTTTGGCTGGTATTCCTCTGAGGAAGGCTGCTGAAGTGGCTGCTGCTCTGGTAAAATGTGGCCTAATGCCCTTAAGCACTGACTTGCCATGCTGTGAGTGGCAGAAACGAATGCAGTGGCCTATCCATTTTGAAATAGTCTGTTTTGAGATAGCCTTTCCTTCTGATCCTGCAGCATACGCCACTAAAAGTTGCTCAGTCTTTCTGAAAGCTTTAGTTCTGTCCAAGTAGAAGCGTAGCTGTATGTTTATGTCCAAAGAATGCAGAAGTCTCTCACCCTTGTTCTGTGGGTTTGGATAAAAGGTAGGCAAGTGAATGGTTTGGTTAAGGGCCACACTGGACACCACCTTAGGCATAAATGTAGGGTTTGTCCTCAGAAAAACCCTGTCTGGATGGAAAATGATAAAAGGTTCCACAGCCGTGAGTGCCTGTAACTCTGAGACTCGTCTTGCAGAGGTTATTGCTAGGAGCAGAGCTGTTTTCCAGGATAAGAATTTTATATCAGCTGTTGAGGCTGGCTCATAAGGAGGCAGTGTGAGTTTTTCCAAGACATAATTGAGGTTCCATGCATGTATTGGTGCTCTCCTTGGAGGTCTTATGTTTTTGGCCCCTCTGAGGTACTGCCTTATTAAAGGATGAGAAAAGATAGGTGGTTCCATATTGTAATGGGCTGAAATGGCAGAGGCATAAATCTTAATTGATGAAAAGGATAGGCTTTTGTTCAGCATCTCAGTTAAGTATTGTAAAATCTGAGGAATATTTGGTACAAACGTGTCTATTTCTTGTTCCAGGTTCCAAGCACAGAATCTCTTCCATTTTTCTGCATAACATTTTCTGGTACTGGGCCTCCTGGCCTCCAAGATAACATCCATTACAGCTTTTGAAAGAGGAGTGTTCTGAATGGCTACATTATCCGCCGTGCTGCCAGATTTAAGGTCCTGAGTTGGCTGTGCAGGATCTGATTGTTTTGTTGGGTCAGTAAGTGAGACGTTTGAGGCAATGTCCAGGCTGGACCTTGAGACAAGTTCTTTAGGATTGGGTACCAGTGCTGGTGTGGCCAGTCTGGGACAATCAGTATCATTTTTGGCTTCTCTTGTCTGACTTTTAGGAGTAACTTGGGGAGGAGAGGCAGTGGAGGAAAGGCATATACTGTTAGTTTTTTCCAGCTGAAAGATAGGGCATCCACTTTCCATGCTTGCTTGTGATAAATCCTTGTGCAGAATCTGTGTAGTTGGCAGTTGTGAGGGAAGGCAAATAGATCTATGTTTGGGCATCCCCATTTCCTCGTTATCATGCTAAAGATTTGTGGATCCAGTTTCCACTCGTGGGGATCCATGAGGTTATTGCTTAGTTTGTCTGCCAGAGTATTTATTTTTCCTGGCAGGAATTGTGCTTGCAGGTGAACTTGATAAGTCAATGCTGTGTCCTACAAAGTCATGGCTTGTCTGCAGAGGGGTTAGGAATGTGTGCCTCCCTGCTTGTTTATGTACCACATGACTGTAGTATTGTCTGTCTTTATCAGTAGTTGTCCTGGATGACGTAGTGAAAGCTGTCAGGGCATTCTGAACAGCAGGCATCTCTTTTTGATTGATATGAAGATGCATGTGGCTTGTGGGCCATGTGCCCTGAATACATTTTCCTGCCATGTGGGCCCCCCAAGCATAATCTGATGCATCCGTTGTTAGTGTATGCCTGGCTGTGGGTAAAGTGAATGGCTGTCCCTTGTTGTGGAGACAGGCCTGTGCCCACCATCGAAACTCCTGTTGCAGGCAGGGAATGAGGGTAATTAATGTTTCCAGGCTGTGGCAATGTTGAGTCCAAACACTTTTTAGATGCGATTGTAGTTTCCTCATATGCAGTCTGGCATATGGAATAAACAGAATGCAGGATGCCATGAAGCCCAAAGCCTGCAGAATTTTCCTTGCAGATAAATGGGTCTTTGTTGCCAACATTTTGAAGTAAGAAGTCAGTTGCCTTTTCTGGCATGAGATATGCCATCTGGGCAGTTGTATTTAATCTTGCACCCAGGAATATTATCTCTTGAGAGGGTACTAGGTTTTATTTATTTTCGTTTACTGTGTACCCTAGGCAAATTAGTAATCTTTTTACAAACGCCAGATGCTTTAGTAGAATGTCTTTGTTCTCTGCTTGAATAAGGCAGTCGTCCAAGTAAGGATATATTTGAATTCCTCTTTGTCTGCAAAATGCAATTACTGGTGCCAGGCATTTTGTGAAGACCCTGGGTGCAGTAGATAAGCCAAAGGGCAGTGCAGAGAATTGGTAGTGCATTGAGCCAGCTATGAATCTGAGGTATCTTCTGCAAGTTTGCCTGATTGGGACATGCAGGTATGCCTCTTTTAGGTCCAAAGTTACGAGCCAAGCCCTCTTGCCCAGCATGGGCAGTAGCTGCTGCAGAGTCAACATTTTGAATTTTGGAACGTCCAGAAATGTGTTTAGTATACACAGGTCCAGTATTGGTCTCCAGGCTTTGTCCTTTCTGGGCACCAAGAAAAGTCTTGAGTAAAATCCTTATCCCTGCTCTTGTTGTGGTGCTTGTTGAATGGCTTTCATGTCCATGAGGGATGAAACTTGCTTTTGTAACTCTGTCCATTGATTGTGTGGCAGGTCTGACATACCTTTTGCCCTTGGCAGGGTGTGAAAGTGGAACCTGTAGCCCTGAGACACTATGTTCAAGACCCATTTGTCCCGGGTAATCATGTTCCAATTTGGTGAAAAAAGTGCTAGTTTTCCCCCTAAGGGTCTGTCAAAAGATAAGTGCTTGGTTCTGGCAGAGGAAAGTCATTGGGACTGTTTCCTGTATGGTTGTGATTTGTCTTCTCCACTTTTGGAGATAGAAGCACCCCATTGTTTAGGCCTGTATGAACCTTGGGGCTGAGATCCGACTCTGGGGTGTTTGTATCTGCCTCTTTGTGGCCTGTCTGACACTGGAAAGGACCAATTATTTGTAGGCCAGTTCCTGCTAAATCTGTGTGGCTGTACCTGTAGGAAATCCTTAACTGTCTGCATGCATTTCGCTTTACCCTCCATTTTCTTCAACACCTCTTCTGCCTTAACATCAAACAAAGTATCATGCTGTAATGGAGCATCCAATAATTTTGCTTTAATATGATCAGGCAGATTCTGTTCCTTTAACCAAGCATGCCTTCTAATGACAGAACCCGTAACAGTGGCCCTGCAAGAGGCCTCCAGTGAATCAAAACCACATTGCAAAGTATGCTTTCCCACTTGTTCAGCTGCATGCAATAAATCCTGCATTTCCTTGTTATCAGAACATTCAGAATTTGTCAACATTTTCTGTTTAAGCAGTGACATTAAGTATTGCTGATATTTAAGCATATGAAACTAACAATTTAAAGCCGTTACAGCCAAGGTGGCAGAAGTGTAAACTTTTTTCCCCCATCTGTGCAGTGCCCTAGAATCCCTATCAGAGGTGACAGGGTTTTTTGCAGTGGAAGCCTTGATCCCTCTGGGACCCTGAGATATAGTTTCTGGGTCAGCAGAAGAGTTTTTATATAGAAATTTATGAGAATCTGGAACCCTGCAGTATCTGTCTGGCTTAGCAGGTGCAGGGGGTAAAGAGTCAGGAGACAGGCCAGACTCTGAAAATACATCATCTACAATGTCTAGAACAGGTGGAATAGCAAGAGTTCTGTGCTGATGTAGTAACAGAAAGTCTCTGAGCCTTTTCTTAGATTCTGAATAATCTTGGCTCTCCCACTGAAAATGTTCCCTCATGGTTTGCAGGGTTTTCCCAAAAGAATAATCCTCAGGAGGAGAGGCTGAAGGAATAGATTCTTCAGCATCAGAATCCTCATAGGGAGGAAAAGAGTATCCCTGTTCAGAAGAGGAATCAGAGGAAATTGAAACTTGATCAGAAGAGTCATATTCTGTCTCTTGCCTAGACCTCTTATCAGGAGGGGAATGGGAACCCCTGATCAAAGTAATTACGTCTTCTGCCATTTTAAGCATCTGTTTCTTAGGCATGGAAGTCTGTCCAGGAGAATGCTGTACTTGTTTCTTTGTCTTTAGAGCTGTTTTAGTCTTTGAAGCTGAGGTTGGCTTGATATATAATTGTGTAGGTCTGAAAACACTCTCAGAAGCCGATGCCTGCTCAGCGGCTCTGGACCCATCTGAGGGAAGAGTTTCCGAGAGTCCAATACCTTGAGTATCCAGTGGCCCAGTCGGCTCCATGTGGGAGTCGGACGCGGCCTGGGGCTCTGAGGTAGCGGGCGTCAGGGGCTGCGAAAGCACCTCACTGAGAACCGGCAAACCAGTGACTGGCCTAGCGGGGGCCTCGTCATTGGTTTTGGACCTCGGATGCCTGTCCTTTTCCTTGCACTTTTTATAAACTACGGTCGTCGGCTGTTCCGACGGCATTATATAATTAAACCTTCGGCCAAAGTAATGAAGGGCAAAATCGTACCGACGCTTAATAGTGCATTGGTTAAATCTAGCACAAAACCTACAGCTAGCAACGTCGTGATCAGGGCCTAGGCAAGGAATACAATAAGAATGAAAATCCTTATGAGGTATTTGCTTCCCACAAGAAATACAATTGTTAACTTTTTCTGACATCGGTCTGGAGCAAGAAAAAAGTTTCCCCAACTTGGTACAGCTTTAATGAAGACTTCGGATCTGAAATGAAAATCTCAGGAGTCGGCCGACCGGCACTTGCAAACTGCTTTTGCTTCGGGCACCGCGCGGCAAGAAAGACTGAAGAAAATGGCGTCAGCTGCATCTTTTATACCCCTGGCGCACTGACGTCAGGGAAGACGCGACAGCAACCGATGCCGGACCAAGACTTTGGAATTCAGGCCGACTGCGGGTAGCCTGCCAGCAGGATAACCCAAGAGTAATGACTGCAACAGTGAAAAAAGATGAACATCAGTATCTTTTCCACTTTTCAGCACAGGATTTTCTAGTACTAGGCCTCCTTGCCTACAGAATGACATCTAGCACCGCCTTACTGAGGGATGCTACTGGAGAGCTCAAGGAATTAGCCGGGCTGCAAGGTTCAGGGTTTGAAGCAGAGGGTGCAGAATCTGGCCCGCCTGCTGGGACAGCAGGGAAGATGTCTGAGGCAGGTGCCATGGTTCCAGCAGTGTCATACTGCGCAAGAGAGGTTACCAGTGCTGGTGTGAGCAGTCTGGTCCAATCAGTATTGTCCTTGGATTGTCCTGTTTGATCTTTAGCAGAAGCTTCGAGAGGAGAGGCAGAGGGGGAAAAGTATAAACCGAGAGGCTTTCCCAGGTAAAGGACAGGGCATCCACTTTCCAAGCTTGACTGTGGGAAGTCCTTGTGCAGAATTTCTCCAATTGGTAGTTATGAGGGGAGACAAACAAGTCTATCTCTGGAGTCCCCCATTTGTTCCTCAATAGGTTGAATATTTTTGGTTCCAGTTTCCATTCGTGTGATTTCTGCTTAGATCGTCTGCCAGTGAATTTAGCTTACCTGGCAGGAATTCAGCTTGTAGGTGCACTTGGTAGCTCAAGGCTGTGTTCTACAGAGCCATGTCTAGTCTGCAGAGAGGGTACGAGTGGGCCCCCCCCCCCCCGCTTGTTTATATACCACATAACTGTGGTGTTGTCTGTCTTTACCAATAATTATCCTGGAAGAATGTGGTCTTTGAAGGCTGTCAGGGAATTCTGTACAGCTAACATTTCTTTTTGGTTGATATGTAGGCGCATCTGTCTCTGGTTCCATTTGCCCTGAATGCACTGCCCTGCCAAGTGAGCACCCCCCCCCCATGCATAGTCCGATGCATCTGTTGTTAGGGTTTGGGCGGCAGGGGGTAGAGTGAAAGGGAGCCCCTTGTTGTGGTAGCAGGCCTCTGCCCACCAAAGGAACTCTGCCTTTATACAAGGAATGATAGGAATCATTGATTCCTGGTACCGAGAATGTTGACACCATAGGCTTCTTAGATACCATTGTAGTTTCCTCATATGCAGTCTTGCATATGGAATAGTAGAATGCAAGAGGCCATGAACCCCAGGGCTTGCAGAATTTTCCTTGCAAATAGCTGGGTCTTTGTGGCCAGTAGTTTGTCAAATAAACTTGTTTCTCTGGAGTGAGGAAAGTTATCTGGGAAGTTGTGTTCAAGCTTGCTCTCAGGAATACAATCTGTTGGCAGGGTACTAGGTGAGATTTCTTTTCATTTATGGTGTACCCCAGTGAGGTTAGAAGTTTCTTTACGATTGCCAGATGTTTTAATAGCAAGTCCTGGCTTTCTGCATGAATCAGACAATCGTCCAAGTCTGATATACTATAGTATATTTGAATATTTCTCTGCCTGCAAAATGCAATGGCTGGAGCTAGGCACTTTGTGAATACCCTGGGCGCAGTAGATAAGCCAAAGGGAAGTGCAAAGAACTGATAGTGCATGGAGCCTGCCCTGAAGCGTATGTATTTCCTGCAAGATTCCCTTATTGGAATGTGCAGGTAAGCTTCCTTTATGTCTAAGGTTGCCAACCAAGCATCTTTGCCTAGCACTGGAAGCAAATGTTGAAGTGTTAGCATTCTGAATTCTGGGATTACCAGAAAGGTGTTTAGAATAGAGAGGTCCAGGATAGGACGCCAGGAGCGGTCTTTTCTGGGTACCAAGAAAAGTCTTGAATAAAAACTTTGTCCTCTTTTTTCTACTGGGACAGGGTGAACAGCCCTGATACTTAGAAGAGAGAGAACCTGCTGTTGGGCCTCCGCCCACTGATTTGGGGGTAGGTCTGGCCAACCGTTTGGGGTTGGTAGGGTGCGGAAGTGGAATCTGTATCCTTGGGAAACTAGTCAAAACCCATTTGTCCTGGGTAATGAGTTCCCAGTTTTTTGCATGCAGAGTGAGTTTTCCTCCTACGGGGGCAAGCAGTTGAGTAGGGCTTGGAAGGGTTAAGGTTAAGTCATTGTGCCATTTTTCTGTGGGGGGGGTGGCTTACTACTCCCTGCTTTGGAAGTGGGAGCCCCCCACTGCTTAGGCCTGTGCGTAGCCTGAGACTGTAGCCTAGGTGGTCTGCTGTTCCTGGGTTTGGACTGAGAAGGCCTGGAAGAGGCTGGAAAGGACCAATTCTTTGAAGGCCAATGCCTACTAAATCTGGGAGGCTGTACTTGTAGGAAATCTTTAGCATTTGCAAAGATTTAGCTTTTTCCTCCATCTTTTTGAGGATGACTTCTGCTTTGTTGCCAAACAGGCGGTCTTGGTTTAAGGGAGCATCCAGTAATTTAACTTTAACATGATCTATCAAGTTTTGCTCCTTAAGCCAAGCAAGCCTTCTAAGTACAGACCTAGTGACAGCAGCCCTGCAAGATGCATCTAAAGAGTCAAAACCACATTGCAAAGTATGTTTACCAACTTGTTCTGCAGCATGCATTATATCCTGTAATTCTTTGTGTTCAGCACAGTCAGAAATCAACATCACTTTCTGTTTAAGTAGTCCCATAATATGCTGCTGGTACTTTAACATATGAAACTGGCAATTTAAAGCCCTAATGGCCAAAGTAGCAGAAGTGCATACCTTCTTACCCCATCTGTCCAAGGCTCTAGAATCTCTATCAGAAGGGGGGTAGGATTTTTGGCGGCAGTAGCCTTAATGCCTTTTGGTCCTTGGGAAATGGTCTCTGGATCCGCAGTAGGATTCTTGAAAAGGAACTTATGAGAGTCAGGTACTCTGTAATACCTGTCAGGTTTTCTGGGAGCTGGAGGTAAAGTGTCTGGGAAAAGACTAGATTCCGAAAAAGCATCATATACAATGTCCAGAACAGGACAGATAGCTAAAGGCCTGTGTTGAGGAAAGAGTATGCATTCCCTAAGCCTCTTTTTGGAGTCAGAGTAATCCTGGTTTTCCCAGCGGAAATGCTCCGTAAGAGTGTGCAAGGTTTCAACAGAAGAAAAATCTTCTTGAGGGGAAGCACAGGGAATGGAATCCTCTGCATCAGAATCCTCATAGGTAGATAAGGGCAAATCCTGGTAATCAATAGAAATATCAGATTCCTGATCAGAAGAATCAGAAGGAAAATCAGTTCTAGGTCTCTTAGAGGGGGAAGGCTGGCTTCCCCTAGTTAAAGTAATAAGGTCTTCAGCCATTTTAAACATTTGTTTTTTAGGCATATGGGCCTGAGCATGTGGTTTGGACGTCGGTTTTCTACGCGTGGTGCGAGTTTTAGGCCTGGATGAAAAAGATGGAGTCAGTTTAAAATGCAACTCTGTAGGCCTGAATACACCCTCATTAGCTGGTGCCTGCACAATGGCTCCAGACCCATCCAAGGTAGAGACATCTGCAGGTTCCATAGTCGAAGAAGCATCTTGCGGCATACCGGACTCCGAGTGGTTCTCAGTAGAGGCCTGCGAATTTGAAGTAGCGGGTATCAGGGGCTGTGAAAGTGCTTCAGAATACCCGCGGACTGGCGACTAGCATAACGGAAGCGTCGTCGGCAGTTTTGGACCTATGCGGTCTGTCTCTATCTTTATCCTTACGTTTTTTCAGAAGATTGGTAGTCGGATGGGTTACCGAAGCCATTTCGGACTATGGATACCGAGTACCAAAATAATTTGCTGCAAAGATAGCCCGACAAATAGTTCAGGGGTTGAACAAGGCACAAAACTGACAGCGAGGGACGTTGTGGTCTGGGCCTAAGCAAGGAATGCAATATGAATGAAAATCTTTATGCAGTATTTGCTTTCCACAGGTAAGACAATTGTTAACTTTTACTGATATCGGTTAGAGCAAGAAAAAGGATTCCCAACAGGGTACTTATCTTTTTGAAGACTTCAGGTCTGAAACTTGAAAACGAAAATTTCAGGAGTCGGACAACTGGCACTTGCAAACTGCTTCTTCTTCGGGCACTGCACGGCAAGAAAGACTGATGTAATGGCGTCGGCTGCATGTTTTATACCCCTGACAACCTGACGTCATGGAAGAAGAGACAGCATCTGACGCAGAAATCTGAAGACTCTGATATTCAGGCTGGCTGAGGGCTACCTGCAGGCAGATAATCCAAATGTGATGACTGCAACAGTGAAACACAAAGAACATCTGGAGCAACCAGGCTGTAAGTTTGAGGTTTTTCAGGCTGGGATGAATTAGTCCCTGAGGATGGGACAGGAGATCTGGATCTAGGTCCAGAATCCATGGATGTTGAAGTAGGTAAGGCCAAAAAAGAGAGGAACAAAACTTGTTGAGGCCAAAATGGGGCAACGAGAGTCATTTTGCTTATCAACCTTATGGCTTTCTTTAGGAAAAGGGGCATTAGAGGAACAGGGGAAAGGCAAGGAGTACTCCAGAGACCAACAGTGAGGGAGAGCATCTCTCGTGGGCTCTCACTGAGGTGGATTAGGGCAAAGTAGCTGCTGCACTTGTTCTGGGGGGAATGCAAAGAGATCGCAGCAAAGCTGGCCCCAGCAACAGAAAATCTCCTTCGCCACTCTGGGATTGAGAGACCACTTGTGAAGCAGGAGGATGTAGCTGCTCAATTTTTCCGCTATCACGTTCGAGCTTCCTGGGATGTACATTGTTACCAGAAAGCGGTTTGAAGATAACAACCATTGAACACTCTGAGAGCTTCTTGACAGAGGGGGTAAGACTAGGTTCTGCCTTGCTTGTTGATGTACCAGACTACTGACATGTTGTCTGACTGAACTGCAGTCATTCCTAGAGGGAGGGCAGTTTGAAAGGCTTGCAACACTAAGAGCAATGCCCTCAGTTCCAGAACACTGATATGCAGATTGGCATTTACTGGGGAACAAATGTCTTGGGACAGTCCTTCCCTGAAAATGCCCCCCCAATCTGGTAGGCATCTGTGGTCACTACGGCCATGATGGGGTGAAGCAAACGGTCAGCCCAAAAGAATTTCCTTGGATTCCATCAACCGACATAAATTTGGTAATTCAGATGGGATGAGACAGAGGATGAGTGAAGATAGACCATTGGGAGTACAGAAGGCACTGTAGGATTCTCATGTGGAGCCATGCTAGTGGTACTAATGTGATGGCCGTCACCATGGATCCCAGTGCCTGTAGAAATAGTAATGTGGGAACACTGTCGTTGGAGAGAATATGTCGACCTGTGGTCTTATTTTCTGCAGTCTGTGAGTAGGACGGGAGGCTATGCAAGAGGTTATATTCAGGTAGGCTCCTATGAATTCCAATTCTTTGGTAGGACTTTGTTAATATTTGGCAAGATTCACCATTATACCTAGATGAGAGCAAGTGCGTAGGGTGAAATGTCTCATCTGTTCGAGTAAATAACTGGTGGGGGAGGTCAGGAGCCAGTCGTCCAAATATGGAACACTCATCTGTGCACTCTCAGGTGAGCTGCTACTGCTACCATACATTTGAAACTGTTTCACAGGGGGGCTGAGGTGAGACCGAAAGGTAGGGGTCGGGACTGATAATGACTGGCTCCCAGACAGATGTGGAGGAACCTCCTGGAGTGCTTGTCCATTTTTATGTGGTAATACTCGTCCTGGAGGTCTACAGAGAACATCCAATCATCTTTCCCTAAGAAGGGAAGAATAGACTGAACTATGACCATCCGGAATTTTACGTGTTTAACAAACTTGTTCAGAATGCTGAGATCCAAAATTGGTATCCATTTCCCTGTCTTTTTTTGGCACCAAAAAGTACCTTGAGTAGAATCTGGATCATATCTGATCTGGCAAGATTTCTTGGATTACTCTTTTTTTTTCTAGCAGCTTTTGAATTTCCAGAGCTGCCTGATCCCTTTGACTGGGTGGAACATCGGGGATCCTTCTTTCTGGCTTTGGGGCAAATTTGAGTGGAATATAGTGACCTCTGTTAATGTTCCTTAGCACTCAAGCATCTGTGGTTATCTTTTGCCAGGCAAGCAGGTCCAAGGATAATCTTCCCCTGACTGCCTCCAGAGGCAAGCAATCAGGCCTCCCTTCAGGAGTGCTGGTAAGGATTCCCTGAGAAGGAATCTCCGGAACCCTGCTTTTGCGGCGTGGTTGGCGTCTTCCATTATAGTCCCCCATCTAGCCTGAGGGGAGTCATTACCACCTGTGTCCTGGAAAGGCCCTTGGGTTTTCTTGAAGCACATTCCCCACTTCTCTGGTTCCTGAAATAGGAGCGTTGGGAAGCGGAAAAATGTACGCTCACAGCAGATAGTTGTTTCCCATCTTTTTCACACCTTTTTAACTATGGGGCCAAAAAGTGAAGATCCATCACACAGATAACAAACGAAGACATGAATGGCTCCACAAACTCACACAAGAGCATCCAGGCATGTCTCCTTATGGCTATGTCTAAACCCCCTTCAGCTGGATATGCAATAAGCCTCATGGACAAGTTAGAGAGAGACTCCAGGGT
Organism: Protopterus annectens; assembly: GCF_019279795.1. Classification (NCBI taxonomy): domain Eukaryota; kingdom Metazoa; phylum Chordata; order Ceratodontiformes; family Protopteridae; genus Protopterus; species Protopterus annectens. The sequence goes on along the minus strand of NC_056733.1, from coordinate 277,853,969 downwards.
GGCAAGCTGGGAAGCTACTTTATCATGTACCTCATCAGACACAGCTCCTGCAAGGGTGTCTAACAGCTCTTTGATCAGATCCCTCTGAAGTCTGGCAAATGTGCCCGAAAGTTCAACAGCCACAAGGCAAAAGTCAAAAAAGAGTAGACCTGCTTCCCAAATATGTCCATCACCCTAGACTCTCGGTTAGGGTGATGAACAGTGGCACTTTCTTCTGCTAGTTCCTTCTTGGTGGTTGCTATAACCACTATGGCATCTACTACTAAACCTTTTGCCCAGTGCAGATGATCACCTGGAGTTGAAAGGATTTTATTTGGTCTCCTGGGGATTGGTTCTATGGAATTAGGGGCCTTCCATGCCCACTGGGCAATCAGTTTAATAAGATCATCAGCTGGTGTGGTCATCCAAAAGGTAAGATGTGTAAGCACCGAAGGCTTGCAAGTACACCGACTCCTCTGAGGATGGGTCTTGGGGCTTCCAGCCACCCCTTCCGCCTGGGAAGAAGTAGAAAGACCCCTCGCCATGAACAGCTGATCCACCAACCTCACAAAGCTGATTTCCGTGAGACTCCTAGAGAAATGGACCAAAAAGGATTAAGGAAATTCTGGCCTTCTAAAAAGGGTCTTGGCAACTGCCCCACAAAGGGGTCTATTGATGGAGAATACTTGGTTCTAGGAACCGAAGGAAATCGTGGTTCCTGGGCTAATGGCGACAGGGAGGGAAGTGGTTCCAAAAATACTGTTGGAGAGTTGACTTGAAAGGTCGGCACCAAGGTGGATGGTACTGAAACTTCAGGTGCCGAGGTGGTTACTATAATTGGAACAAAGGAAGATTTTTTTTATGGTATCCACCTTTGGTTCCTCAGAAGCAGTGGGAGACGAAGGTTTACATTTCTTAGATGCCAAAGCTGACGCCGGCACCGAGAGACTCCTCTTTTTAGCATGCTCAGTTTTTGATAAAAGGGAAGAGGATCATAATGGAGAAGACTTCTCGGACTTTGCAGTTCTAGGCTGACCAAACAAGCCTCCTCAAAGGGCGTTTTAATTAGACCTTTCAAAATAAGTTTATTTTTCCTCTCTGTAAGGGCCCGGTAACTAAAAGCTTGACAAATATCACACTGTCGTTGTAAGTGTGCTAGGCCCAAGAAATAAACACAAGAAGAACGTCCATCTAAATTAGGCATTTTCTGCCACAACTAGAACATTGTTTGAAACCAGTCATACCCTTGTTCTTATCTGCCATGTTGACTGGGAAAAAGGAGGGAAGGATTACCAATGATGGTAAGCCAAGAAGTACCAGAAATAGAAGAAAGGGACAGCACTACCAGCGATACAAAACATTTAAAATCTCAGTGTTTAAGTGGTCTTGCCTTTAAGAATGGTTTTAGTGAAACAACCTCATTTAAACCTGGTATTTGTCTGCATGGTTTAAATGAGGTTGTTTCATTAAAAACATTCTTAAAGACAAGTCCACTTAAACACTGATATTTTAAATGTTTTGCATTTCTGTCGGTTTTTATTTTATATATGAACTTTTTCGTCATGTTTTTATTCAAGCTATATTATTTGGAAACTGTTTCTTTAAAATGTTTTTAGTGATGGTGTTAATTGATTTTATGCTAGCTACTTAAACCTAGTGTGCACTTTCAAGAATCAGTCTGATGAAGTGGTTTGATACACCGTGAAAGCGCTTACTGTTCTGAATTCAAGTTTTTATTTTATTTATCTTGCCAGTTTGCCGTGTTGGTCTTTGGTACTTTTGTTGTTTTTTTTATTTGGACTTTTTTATTGTACCGGTCCATTCTTACTCCTGGTGTTGTGCTTTTTTATATAATTTTGGAAATTGCTTGACCTAAGTGGTTAGGGGAAAATGATATAAACTGCTGATCAGACTTCCTGTATGATTTTGTTCTTTGAAGATAGAAAGAAGATCCAGCATATATTTGCCTTTATTAGTAAAATTCATGAAGAAAAAAGGCAACTGTATGGACTGATTAATGTTAGTCTCAGTGGCCACTTTAGGCATAAAGGAGGGATTGGTTTGTACAGATACCCTATCCTTACAGAAAATTAATTAAGGAGGCCTAACTGATAAAGCCTGGAGTTTAGAGATTCTTCTTCTGTAATAGCTACCAAAATGATTTTTTTTCCAAGAAAGAAACTTCATGTTGCAATTGTTTGCTGGCTCAAAGGGTTTTTGAGTCAACCCCTGGAGGATCACCGTGAGGTCCTAAGGAGGAGTAGGATCTTTTATGGGATATCTAAGGAGGAAGACTCCTTTCATACATGCTTTACATAACCTGGAAGCTGACAGACAGAGGGATTTGTCTCCAGTATGAAAACTGGATATTGCAGCTAACTGAAGTTTAACAGTAAAAACATTTTAAGTTATGTACTTACCATAACTTGGCATCTGTGCTGTCTAATTTCATTCTGACTCGTGTATGGGTCTCAGATCCAACCCCTTGGATCCAGCTTGGCTGCTTTACACAGACTTGCATTCTAGTCTCAGGCTCCTCCCTCTATCCACAATGCCCTGAATTATACACAGCTCCCTCAGACTGAGTTTGCTGCCTATACAGTAATAACAGTGGAACAAAGGAGTAAAAGAAATAAACCAAAGGCTCAACCAGGAACAGCTGTTCCAAAAAGGCTCCGCAGGTTTTCCAGGAAATCATAGATTGGGGGATGGTGGGGAGGGAAAATCCATCAGAATGAAAATGGGCAACACAGATGCCCAGTTATAGTAAAGTACATAACTTAAAAATCTGATGATGTCCATTTCATTTGGACTCGCGTATGGGTCAGCTTCCCCAGCTACATAAACTCTTGGGTGGCCTCAAGGAAGGATATGCCGGAGCACCGTCAAACCAAAAGAAGCCTTACTTCTGGAGACAATGTCCAATTTGTAATGAGTCACAAAGGTATTGGGAGTTTTGACCAAGTGGCTGCCACACAAATATCTGAAGTTCTAACACAGAAGGCAGATGATGTGGCTACAGATCTCATTGAATGTACTCTAGAAAGAGTGGGCAACTTCAGACCATTTTTGTTGTAAATTAAAGAAATGCAATCTGTTATCCATTTTTCAAGAATCACTTTTGTTACTGCTTGTCCTAGGCAATTAGGTGAGAAAGAGACAAGCAAATGGTCGGACTTTCTGAATTATTTGGACCTATGAAGATAAAAACATAGTTGTCTAAGCACATCCAGCAAATGCAACAAAAGTTCACCCCTACTGAAGTAATTTGGAAAGAAAACCAGTAGCTGAATGGTCTGGTTAATGTTTGACTCAGTAGCCACTTTAGGCATAAAAGAGGAGTTAGTACGGAGGGAAACTCTATCTTTATGAAAGATAATACAAAAAGGGGTTAGATTAGAGGGGTTGCATTTCAAAATTCCTTCTAGCTGAGGTGATGGCTACCAAAAAGATAGCTTTCCAGGACAAGAATTTAATGTCACAGTCGTCGGCAGGTTCAAAAGCTTCTGAGGCAGTCCATGGAGAATTACTGTGATATCCCACAGAGGAGTATGATCTTTAATCGGGGGTCTGAGCAGAAAAATTCCTTTTATGAAAGCCTTGCATAGTTTGGAAGAAGTGATAGCATCAGAAGAAAGTCCAGTATGGAAACTAAATATGGCTGCCAGATGAAGTTTTATTGTAGCAAAACTAAACCCTTCTTTAAACAAGGAAGTAAGGAAAGCAATAATCACCGAGATGGAGGCTGAATAAGGATCAATGTTCTCCTTGGAAGCCCAAACAGTAAACCTTTTATATTTGCTATTGTAAACTTTTTTGTAGAAGCCTTCTGGGAGGCTAATACAGGGAAAGAATGCCTGAACCCCTTAATAATCATCAAAACTGGAGAAACCATGTGGTCAGTTTGAGGGTGGCTAGATCCTGATGTCAACCTAACTATGGATGTGATAGGCGGTCCTGATTGGGTTTAGGTATCCATGAAGGATATTTCAGATAACACCAAAGAAAGGGGAACCAAATCTGATGAGGCCAATAAAGGGCAAGTTTATGGTACCTATGTGTGACGTTCTAAGCACCATACAGCACCCAGGCTAAGCTTTTGTATATGGGCTGGACAGTGAGGTCGCCTCAGGCGGAAGATCCCTCATGTTTAGAATACTGCAACATGAGAATAGAAGGACATCTGTGGGATCAACAGTAGAGGGGGATAAGCATAAAGGAGACTAGAGGGCCACCCGTGGACTACAGCATCCCTCGGAGACTCCTTGGTAGGGTGGGATCAGAGCAAAGTACCTGCTGCACTTGTTGTTTAGAAAGGATGCAAATAAGTCACAGCAAGGATAGCGCCAATGGCTGAAAATCAGATACATCACTGACTGATTGAGGGACCACTAGTGAGGAATCTGAATGGACCTGCTGGGCTTGTCCGGCAGTACACAGATTTCCCCCGTATGTCGGTTGCAAAGAGAAAGCGGTGTGAAGAGATCGTCCATTCCCAAACTCTCATGGCCTCTCTGCATAGGGGTATAAACGGGTTCCTCCTTGCTTGTTGACACACTAGACTACTGACATATTGTCTATGTGAACTGCAATACTCACTAAAGGTAGAATGTCCTGAAAGGCTTGCAACAGCCTGGTGGTGTGAATATCCTTGGTGAATATGGACACTCCTCCACCTTTAGTGTTTCGATCCTGGTTTGGTGGCCAAAAAGTGTGGTAAGAGTTGTAGCCTGGTATTGCAGGGGTGCTCTCTGGAGCCTTGAACCAGGTCTCAGTTACTGCACAGATATCGATGTTCTCCATTTTAAGGAGTGCCGAGAGAGTGCATTTTGAGGTTTAGACTTCTAGCACTAAGTAGCATTACCTTCAGATTTTGCATGCTAGTACCTGTTACAGCGGTGGTTTTGTCCTTTGAACTTTGCCTAAAAAAGGCACAATAGGGGTGGCAAGTGTCTAAGCCAGTAACCTGAATCCCAGGGGCAACAGGTGTAGACCATCTCTGGCAAAGCATCGTGGGCTGTCGATCATGTTGTCCCATGCAGACAGACACTGGATCCCCTTTGAATGACACCAGAAGCTAATCCAATTGTTGAAGTCAATTATTTTGTCCTTATACTGTGGTATCATTCTGGGTGAAGGCAGGATGCTACTCAGGGCTAGGATCATACCTGCCTGGGCCACATGATCCGAGAGCTCTTCCATGTCTCTTTTCATGCAGTCCAGGAAGGTATGTCTCAAGTCATTCACTCTAACATGGAGAATGACAGAGTCATATTTGTACTTGTTGTGGAGTGACTTGAGTGCATACGTTATGTGGCGGATCCAGGAATGCTCTCATCTCCAGGATATTGATTTCAAATCTGGTTTCCAGGTGAGTCCACATGCCTTGGACCATCTTTTCCTTGAAATGCTCCCCCACCCCAGCTGGGAAGCATCCATGGTCACTGTGCCTGTAGGAGAAGGAAGGGCGAATAGTCTGCCAACAGATAGGTCATCCAAAAGCATCCACCATTTCACATGAGTTTTGCAAATAGTCATCAGCTTGACAGGCGCAGACAGAGGATAGCGAAGTATAGACCACTGAGCAGCCAAGGTCCACTGGAGAACACGAACATAAAATCTTGCCAAATGAAACAGTGTTATGGCAGATGACATGGATCCCAGAGCTTTCAGTATAAGCTTTGCAGGAGGTGATGGAAGGATTAGTATAGTTTGTACTTGATCTCTCAAAGATTCTATCCAATGCAGAGGCAAGGAAGCTATCTGAGTTGATGTGTTTAACGGAGCCCCAATAAACTCCAATGTCTGAACTGGCAATGGTTGGGACTTCGCTAGGTTTATGGTTATGCCCAGGAAAGTGTATATTCGAAGAAGGTACTCCCTGGCTTGAAAAAGCTGACACTTGTTTGGGAAAATTAGAAGCCAAACGTCCAGATACAGGACCACCCGAAAACCTTGCAGTCTTAGGTGAGCTGCGACCACTGCCAAGCATTTGGTAAACACCCTGGGGGCTGTGGTGAGTCCAGAGGGCAGGGCTCTGAATTGGCAATGACTGGTTCCCAGTTTGAAGATGACTCATGGAGCATGTCTATTTTGATGTCATAGTATGCATCCCGTACGTCCACAGAGCACATCCAATCATCCTTCCTCAGTAATGGAAGGATGGTCTGTACCGTACCGTAACCATCCGAAACCTCACCATCTTTACATACAATTTCAGTTTGGTTAAATCCAAAATAGGTCTTGGGTCCCCGGTCTTCTTTGGCACAAAAAAGAAATGGGAGTAAGTTCCGGACCCTCTTTGTTTGGTTGGGACCTCTTGGATGACTCTTTTCTGCAGTAATTTCTGAACCTCTACTACTGCCAACTCGCTCTGACTGGGTGGAATGTTGAGGAGTTTCTTTTGTCTTTCTGGTGGTAAATTTGAAAAGGGAATGTAGTAACCTCTGGATGTTATGCTTTGCACCAAAATATTGTTTATTTTTGGGTCCAGGTGCTTGAGTGCAGAGAAAAACAACCCCCAACTGCCTCCAGGGCAGAGCAGTCAGGCAACACGCCAGGAGCAAAGATAGGGCTAGTTAAGAGAAAGGTTCCTTGAAGCCTTGGTTTTGCAGACCCCTCTGTCCCTGGGGTGGCATCTCCCACTGAATCTCCCACTTCTGCCTCTAGAGGAGGATTCCCTGCGTTGATCAGAAAAGGACCCTTGGGACTTACAGATCCAAGTTTTCTTGCCTCCTCTTTGATTCCTGGAAAAGGTTTGCTGACAACTAGAAAACCTGATCCCCACAGCAGATAAGGTCTTTCCCCTCTTTCTCACTGCAGCTTAGGGTGTCCATTACAGTTGGTCCAAGTAAAGAAGAACCATCAAAGGGAGCATTAACAAATGACTCCTTGAACAGTTAAGCAAAGCTGCATCCAGGCATGCCTGTGCTGGCAGCCCAAGAGGACCTTTCTGCAGAATGTAAGCGAAATCTCTTGGACGAGTTGTATGGGGAAGAGAGAGTAGCCAGTCTTGGCAATACCTTCTATAAGTCCTCTAGCGACATGGTCTCTGCCGATAAATCAGAGAGTTCCTTGACCAGGTCTCTCTGCAGGAGAGTGAAGTGTGAGAGATAATTAAGCACTCTCACCAAAAAAGTGGCTGAGGCATAAACATGCTTACCAAACCTCTCTATCACTCTAGATTTCCTGTTTGGCAGATAGACAGCTTCTTTTTCATAGCTGCTGCCACAACAACAGCATTCACTGGAATGTCCTTAGTCCACTGCAAATGGTCTGCAGAGGGGAGAGGGGATGATCAGGAGAGGCATCAGAAGAAGAAGGGGCCATGTAGGTGGAAGATCTTGGAGGCTTCTGGACATGGGCTGACCCTGGACAGGGATGGCAGGTACAGCCACCAGATCAGATGAGGAGCAATGAGGTGGGTCAAAGGCCAAAGAGGGCAGATCTCTGTGAGAAGAGAAGACCCTTTCTACAACCTGAAAAAACGAGGGCCCCGGAGAATCCCTGCCCAACTCCCCAGAGCTGAGGACCTCAAAGAAGAAAGACCAGGGACCTCAGAACCACAAGTGTAAAAACTATGCTGAGAATAAAAATAGATCGGTACAGTAACAAGTAACTACTAACAAAAACAAAAAAGTACGGAAGCTAACACAGCTGAAGGTAAAACAATAAACTTTAATGCACACAAAAGGGAGTAAGCGCTTTCATGGTATGCTCTCACCGCTTCATCAGACTGTTCTAAACAGGTAACAAATGCAGTTAAAAACCTTAAGTTAATTAGTCAATTAAAGCAGTGATAAAAGCATTAATTATCTAAGAGAAAAAAGTCACAACAAGAAAGCAGGCACATGAAACATATAAAAAAAGATAACAAAAATATATATAAAAATATGTATAGAAAACAATCCTATACTCAGTGTTTGAGAGGTCTAGCTTTTAAAAAAGGCTTAAGAGAGACAACTTCATTAAGACCTGGTATTTTATCAGCATTAAGAGACAGAATCCATTTTTGCTCTGCAGATTCTGTGCAATTCCTAAGATCTCCCCCTCTTAAACTCTCAGGAATGATCTCTAGCACAAGGAATTTAAAATTATGTTCCTGTCCATGGCACTTAATATGCTTAGCAAGGGCATTGGTGTCTTTCTTGTTTCTAATGTCTCTCTGATGTTCCAGCACCCTGCCTTTGAGTTGTCTGTTACTCATGCCTACATAAAAAAGCATGGCAGAAAGTGCAGTAACTAAAATAAACAATGTTCTTAGTCCTGCAATCAGCATAAAAGTTTGGGTCTATTTTAAAGTGCATATGAGGGTGCATGTAAGTAGGACTAGAGTGTATAAACTTGCAGGCTGTGCAATTCCTGCATTTAAAACTGCCATGCCTCTCTGACTTTAAAACCTTGTTAAAAGTAGAAGTACTTTAGTACAGATGCCTTTTCAAGGATCTGTTACTTTTAAAAGAAAAGTGTGGAACAGTATCTATGGCATTTCTTAATTCATCTGCAGTATCCAAAATTCCCCAGTTCCTTTTGACAATATCACACATACTACTTACGTCAGAAGAATATGTGAGAGGAAACCTAATCAATCCTGTCCTTTGTTCTGTAGCTATGGCTTAAGTGTTAGGTGCAGCAGCGTAATAAGGCCTGCATTTGCCATCTCTCTCCTTATACGCATCAGTAATACAACTGTCAATATCCTTTTCCTTGTGGCCTCTATCTAGAAAATCCATTTTCAAGGTCTCCAGGGTCTAGGCAAGCTGTTTGTCATTATTATGGAGTTTCATGACCCTGTACACCTGCCCCTTAACAACATTTTGGGTAACATGCCTAAGATGCATGCTATCTCTATGGAGCAGATTATTCTTTCTTGTGGGTTTCCTATAAATACTAGTTACTAGGCTAGTCAAATCAGTTCTGTTCACCTTAACATCAAGAAATTCAATTTCATAAAAAAGAATATTTAAAAGTAAATCTTAAAAAATCTGTAGACTGATGTAGGAACTCTATAAACTGTGTGAGAGTCTCAACTGACCCCCTCCACAACAAAAAAAATATCGTCAACAAATCTTACATACCATAAAATATGTTCAGAGAAGCCCTCAGCTTGAAATAATATGTGTCTCTCCCACTGTACCAACTCAAGGTTGGCGTAGCTGTTGGCACAAGCTGTGCCCATTGCCACGCCAACCTTTTGTGCATAAAATTGATCTTCAAACAAAAAGACATTGTTTTCTAAAACCAATTCTAAAAGGGCACAAATTAAATTGATCTTGTCCTCAGTAAAACAATGGTTGACGTGCATAAATTTCCTGACATTTTCTATGCCCCAAGTATTGGGGATCACAGTAAAGAGTGACTCTACATCCATTGTCACTAAAAGATAATCAGCACTCAAATCAGAAGTAGCCATATATAATCTTTGTAAGAAGGTCCTAGTATCTTTTAGGACAGTGTCACAAGAGTCCAACAGAGAATGCAAATTCTTTTCAATGTAAATAGAAAGTGGCTCGGTTACCCAACCTTTCCCAGACACTATTGGGCAGATGGGTGGCAGTGTTAGATTTTTATGCACTTTGGGTAAGCCATAAATGATCGGTATAAGTGGTTGCTGTACCTTAAAATATTTAAACAACTTATCTATCATACCCGTCATAGGCAGGTCGAAAATAAGGAAGGAAACCTTCTCGGTCATACCATAAACAGCAGTTTTAGAAATACAGACATAAGTGGTGTCATCACACAACAATTTATGCATTTGTGTTTGATATAAGTCCTATATATGTATATATGACCTCAGAACCAGAGTTTCTAGTAAGAATCAGACCCGAACTGTCAAGCAGCAAAGCACTGAGGGGAAGAGACTGATCTAACAAAGTTGGGGACAACCCCCTACCCTCGGACCCGACGCAGACCTCTCAGGTCTGAGAACCACTCTGCTCCGAAGCCCTTGGGACAAAGGAGGTCAGGGCAACTGTCAGATTTGAGGAGGAAAAGGACCTCGGATCCAACACCAACTCTGTCAGTTGGCTAGGATCCCGGGACTCCGATACCAAGGTACAGATTGGAGAAGGAGACTCGACTGAAACTGGGACACTCACGGATCCTCGAGAGGATGCAGCAGGTAGGACTCCCATCTGGGTCTAGGTTTTCATGATTTTTCTGACTATACTGTCCACATCAAACTCTGAAAGGCTCCTGGAAGACCTGGAGGAAGACACAGAGGATGGCCTTGTATGTCTGGTCAGGATTTGCAAAATTTTAATGGGAAGAGTTGGGGACACCAACCTAACTGAGAGCTCTGGTGTCTGATTCCTAGCTCTCGGATCTGAGAATTTTGGACTCAAGGCACAGGAAGGAGGGCGTTGAGAGTGCATCTTAGAAGCTGATCCCATCGGATCCAAGGGACATTTATGATCCGAAGGAGCCAAGCTCATCTTAACAATCAACACAGTCTGATCCAAAGGGCACTGTGAATCCGACGACATAGAAAGAGAGCACAAGATCGACCCAGTCGGACCTAAGGGGAACTCTGGATCCATTGGAGCCAAAACAGGTTTGGAATGTAAGGTCTTTGGATCCAAACCTTTGACAACTTTGCTGGGAGGCTCTGAAGAAGCCCTTAGGGGATAAGAAGGACGCTTCATGGGCTTCACAGACGAGGAACTAGCTCTGTGGGAGGGGGGGGGGGTTGAGTCCCCTAGAGAAGAGGAAGGCAAAATCCCTTTCAGAATAAGAGAATAGTGATCGCCCGAGGATTAAAACCCTCGGAAATAGAGCACCGAGACTCCAGATGTTCCAGTCCAAGACAGTAAACACAGCTGCAATGTGCATCAGAGTGGGGTATCTTATGCCTGCACTCTGAGCACAGTTTAAATCCGGAAGGCTTTTCCATTACTACCACTGAATCGACAACAGCAAGAAACTTAAGCACAACAACAGAAGTCTAATAAAGCATGACAAAGCACAACGGCAATATGAAAATATCTTAACTACAAAAAATAAAATTCTAACTTTTTTTTAGGAGCAAGGAGATGAAAGAAAAAAGGGCTGCAGCCTGAAGAGAGACAAGGAAGAGCAAAAACCAAAAAAACCTGATGTCTGCAAAATCTAGTGGAAGGGGAGGCAGTGAAAGGGAAGAAATATAATTATCGTAAAACCAAAAGAAAGTACAGTTTTGTACCTACCATAAATGTAGATGTCCGATAGATATGCAACTGCAGTCATAACATATGGGTTGTCCTGCCTCAGGCAGCCCTCGGTCGGCCGGATTCCAAAGTCTGGGTCCGACGTCAGCTGATGTCGCATTTCTCTCCGACGTCAGAGCGGCTGGAGTATATAAGCATCAGCCGACGCCATCTTCTTCAGTGTTTCTTGCCCCAGATGCCAGGTGCCCTCCAAGGAAGGCTGTAATCAAATTGGAAGACAAAAATAGGATTCCAGACAATAAATAAGCAATAAACAGATACACCATAACAGATATCCCCAGCTAAGGATAACAGGGAGAGGAGTGGACCCAAGGGATAGAGGGTAAGGAGGGAGGGAAAACCCGACTGCAGTTGCATATCTATCGGACATCTACATTTATGGTAGGTACAAAACTGTACTATGTCCTTCAAGAATGCAACTGCAGTCATAACATATGGGTTGAATACCATAGCTTAGCTGGGGGAGGTGGTATGCTCTAAGAAAAAGGATGGTGTAGCTATCAATCCCTGCAGAACTGCCGAAGCAAAGCCTGCTCTATATGGAATATAAATGGAGGTTGTAGTGTTTGGAAAATGTATGCACGGAGCTCCATGTAGCAGCTTCTAGAATGTCTTTTGTAGGCACCCCTCTTAAAAATGCTGTAGAGGTGGCTGTAGCTCTGGTGGAGTGTGGTCTGACATTGGCTGGCACACTCTTTCCATGGAAGGAATAACAGAATCTGATGCAATGTCCAATCCATTTTGAAATTGTCTGTTTGGAAATTGCTTTTCCTTGTACTCCAGGGGCGTAAGCTACAAAAAGCTGATCAGACTTCCTACTGGTCTTGGTTCTGTCTAGGTAGTAGCGAAGTTGTCTGTGTATGTCCAAGGTATGTAACAGTCTTTCCCCTTTGTTCTCAGGATTGGGAAAGAAAGTAGGCAGGTGAATTGCTTGATTTAAAGAAACCCTAGATACCACTTTTGGCAGAAAGGTAGGGCTGGTTCTTAAGGAGACTCTGTCTCTGTGAAAAGTTATGAACGGTGGTATTGCCATTAAGGCCTGTAATTCCGAAACCCTTCTTGCTGAGGTAATAGAAGCTGTCTTCCAGGAAAGAAATTGTAAATCCGCAGAAGCTGCTGGCTCGAAGGGAGGTAGAGTCAATTTTTCCAGGACAAAATTGAGGTCCCAAGCTGGTACTGGTGCCTTTCTTGGGGGCTTTATATTCTTGATTCCTCTAAGAAATTGCCTTAACAAAGGATGTGAAAACACAGGTGGATCAGTGTTGTATCTAGAAGAGATAGCTGAAGCATGTATTTTTATGGAAGAGTATGAGAGTCCTTTATGTAGCATATCTGCCAAGTATTCCAGAATGAGAGGAATGCTCAAAAGTGAAGCATCATGACCCTTGTTGGTATTCCAAATGCTGAATCTCTTCCATTTGGCTGAGTAAGCCTTTCTGGTGGATGGTCTGCGGGCTTCTGTTAGTATCCGCTGAACTTCCTTGGAGAGAGGTAAATTGAGGTTATTTATGGGATTTCCCAAGCTGTTAGCTGTAGCGTCTGGATGTTGGGATGAACTGTCCTGAAATTGTGCTGAGTCAAAAGTTGGGGCCATTGTGGAAGGGCCCACGTTTTGTTGTGACATATGCTCCTTAGTTGTGGGTACCAGTGTTGTCTTGGCCAGTCTGGAGCTATTAGGATCCCCTTCGGCTGCTCTGCTTTGATCTTTAATAACACTGTGGTCATCAGTGGCAGAGGTGGAAATGCATAAATTATCAGGGAGCTCCAGTTGAATGAGAGGGCATCTATTTTCCATGCTTGTGGATGATATGTCCTTGAGCAGAACTTTTGTAAGTGATGATTGAGGTGGGAGGCAAATAGGTCTACGTCCGGCCTGCCCCATGTTGAGGTAAGTCGTAGAAAGATGTCTGGATGTAGCCTCCATTTGTGGGGGTCTAGGAAATTCCTGCTTAGACTGTCCGCCGGAACATTGTCTTTGCCTGGAACAAACTGGGATTGTAACTGTATGTTTAGACCCAGTGATTTTTCCCAAAGATTCATTGTCAGTCTGCAAAGGGGGTAAGAATGAGTGCCCCCCTGCTTGTTTATGTACCACATCACAGTGGTGTTGTCTGTCCGTATTAGTAGGTGGCCTTGTTGAAGTTGTTGTCCAAAGGCCTCGATGGCATGCATTACTGCTAGCATTTCTTTTTGATTGATATGCAGATGTGTTTCCTTTGGAGACCATTGCCCTTGAATACATCTGCCCTCCATGTGCGCCCCCATCCAAGGTCTGAGGCGTCTGTGGTCATGGTCTGTGTTATCTGAGGTTTTTTGAACGACATACCTGTGTTTGACTGGCTTACTGTGGCCCACCATAGAAATTCCTTTTGAAGACATGGAATGAGTGGAATGGTTGCTTCTAGGTTGTTGCTGTGTTGAGACCATAAGCTTTTTAAGTTTTAAGCTTTCGCATGTGTAGTCTTGCTAGTGGAACCAGGAGAATGCAGGATGCCATGTAACCCAGGGACTGTAGGAAACTCCTTGCAGTCATCTGGGTGAGCTTTGCTAAACTTTTGAAGTAATGGGTTAACTTCTTTTGCTTGTCTTCTGTCAGGTAAGCCATTTGAGAGGCTGTGTCTAGTTTGGCTCCTAAGAAGGTTATTTGCTGGGATGGCTAAAGTCTTGACTTTTGAAAGTTGACTGTGTATCCCAGAGCCTGTAGCAAATGTATGACATAATTCAAGTTTTTTGTCAAGGTTAGTTTGTTGTCCGCTTGTATGAGGCAATCGTCCAAGTACGGGTAGATTTGAATCCCCTGGTGCCTGCAATGAGCAATTACTGATGCCAGGCATTTCGTGAATACTCTGGGCGCAGTAGATAAGCCAAATGGCAATGCTGAGAATTGATAATGCTCTGGCCCTGCAAGAAATCTGAGGTATCTTCTGCAGCTGTGTCTGATAGGGACATGCAGGTATGCCTCCTTGAGGTCCAGAGTAATCAGCCAAGACCCCTTGCCCAGCATCGGAAGGAGTTGCTGTAGAGTCAGCATTTTGAACTTTGGTACTATGAGAAAAGAGTTTAAAGCGGACAAGTCCAGTATTGGTCTCCATTGAGTTTCTTTTCTTGGAACAAGGAACAGTCTTGAATAAAACCCCTGACCTTGTTCTTGTTGTGGAACTTTTTCTATTGCTTTGATCTGAGCAAGCAGAGAAATTTGCTTGATAGCCTCTGCCCTCTGATTTTGTGGAAGGTTTGGCATGCCTTGTTTTCTTGGCAAGGTATGAAAATGGAACCTGTAACCATGGTCTATAATGTCCAAAATCCATTTGTCTTTTGTCAGTTTGTGCCAATTTTTTGAAAACAAAGATAACTTTCCGCCCAAAGGAGCTTCTGTTTGCTCCTTGGTTAGCGGAACTAGAGGAAAGTCATTGAGATTGTCCCTGCGGGGAAGGAGAAACCCCTGTGTCACTTCTTTGGTTTGCTGGTTGCCATTGTCGTCCCCTGTAGGATCCTCTGTATTGCCCACTTCCTCAGGCACGCCTGTTTTTGCCCCTTTGAAATCTTTCAGGATTAGGAAAGGACCAGTTTTTAGAAGGCCAGTTCCTGCTGAATCTGGGCGGCTGAACCTGGAGGAAATCTTTGACTGTCTGAACTGACTTGGCTTTTTCCTCAATGGACTTTAACACATCTTTAGCATTAGCACCAAAAAGCTTGTTCTTTTCCAAGGGTGCGTCAAGAAGTTTTGCCTTAACATGATCTGGTAAAGGTTGTTCTTTTAACCATGCATGTCTACGAATGACCGCCCCTGTCATAGCAGCCCTACATGAAGCCTCCAATGCATCATATCCACACTGTAGAAAGTGATTGCTAACCTGCTGAGAATTATGCACAGCCTCCTGCAAAGACTTCCTATCTAAAGGTTCAGGAGAGGCCAATCTTTTCTGTAAATCATCTAACAGGAAATCCTGATATTGAAACATGTGAAAGAGACAATTGAGAGCTCTCATAGATAAGGTAGTGGAGGTGTAAACCTTCTTCCCCCATCTCTCTAAGGACCTTGCTTCCCTGTTGGAAGGCAAAGGGTTTTTGGAGGTGGTAGCTGAAATCCCTTTAGGCCCCTGGGAAATTGTTTCTAAATCAACAGCATGGGCCTTAAAGAAATGAGAATGGGTTTCTGGGACCCTATAGTATCTGTCAGGCTTGACAGGAGCAGGAGGAAGAGTATCAGGGGTAACACTGGAGTCAGAGTATAAATCATCCAAAACATCAAGCACAGGAGGTATAGCTAAGGGTCTGTGTTGGGGCTTTTTAAGGAAGGTTCGAAGGCGCTTTCTGGAATCTGAATATTCCTGGCCTTGCCACTTAAAATGCTCCCTCATGGAATGCAGAACTTCCCCAAAAGAAATATCCTCAGGAGGAGAGGCCGAGGGAATGGAGTCCTCTGCATCTGAATCCTCATAGGTCTGGAAGGGCTCTTCCTGGCTTTCGGAGTGAACAGAGTCCTCAGAATCTTCATCTGAAGGAAGAGGGTCAGAGGCTTCAACCCTGGGCCTCTTATCAGAAGGAGGCTGGGATCCTCTCTCAGGATGGGCCTGGGAACCTCTGATCAGGGAAATTAAATCTGCGGCCATAGACATGATTTGAGTTTCACGAGTAGGCTGAGGTAAGGCTTTAGCAGTAAGATGCTTGGACTTGCTGGCTGCCTTGGCACGTGTGTAGGCCTTGATAGACATGGACATGGGAGGCCTAGCTGCTCCACGTGCAGGAGTGACCTTATCAACAGCAATGGTCTCGGGCATTTCCTCGGTTTCAGTATCCGGAGGAAAATCAATAACTGGCGTCGGAGTGGCCTCCGGTATCGGAGGTATCGGTAATGCGGTGTCTTCGGTTCGGAGTGGTGGGATAACCGCCTCAGAGGGAACCGGGGCACTCGCGGTTAGTTTTGGCGTGGTGTCGGTGGAAGACGCGGGCCGAGGATGTCAGTCCCGGTCTTTTCGTTTCTTAGGAGTCTGCATTGTCGGTTGTTCCGACGGCATTGTATAATCAAATTTTTCACCAAAAAAGTCTTCAGCGAACTCCGCCCGGCGCCTGAGAGTGCGCTTATTGAAGCGAGCACAGGCGGCACAGGCCGAGACGTCGTGGTCTGGGCAAAGGCAAGGGAGGCAGTAAGAGTGGAAATCCTTATGAGGTATTTGTTTACCACAAGACAAACAATTATTTACTTTTTCAGTAATTTCTGACATCGGCTGAGGCAAGAAAACGTCCCCAACGGGGTACTTAGCTTTTTTGATGACTTCGGTTTCGAAGAATACAGGAGCTGACCGACCGGCACTTGCGAACTGCTTCTGCTTCGGGCACCGCGCGGCAAGAAAGACTGAAGAAGATGGCGTCGGCTGATGCTTATATACTCCAGCCGCTCTGACGTCGGAGAGAAATGCGACATCAGCCGACGTAGGACCCAGACTTTGGAATCCGGCCGACCGAGGGCTGCCTGAGGCAGGACAACCCATATGTTATGACTGCAGTTGCATTCTTGAAGGACATCTTATTTGTGCAAGAAACGGATAACTGTGTACCACAACTTCACTAAGATGCTGGAGAAAGCATCAGTCACCGATGGGATGGCGACAAATCTGGGGGAGCTGTGTGCAGCTCAGGGCACTGTGGGTGGAGGGTGGAGGGAGGAGCTCGAGGCTGGAAAGCGAGTCTGTGTAAAGTGGCTTAGATGGATCCAAGAGGTCTGAGCTGAAGCCTATATCTGAGTCAGAATGAAATGGACAAAATCAGATCTACCCCCTTCTTTGAAGAGAGTACTGAGGAAAGGAAGGATGGATGAACTACACACTGAGAAGGGGTCAGCATTCTCTTAAGAAATCCACACAGAGAATCTTTTCCATTTGCTTTTGTAAACTTTCTTAGTGGAAGCCTTTTAGGAGGCCAAGATAATGCCATGAACGGGGGAAGCGAGCCAGGACCTTCTCACTATCACTGGAATTGGATAAACCATTCAGTCAGCTTGATGGAGTGGAGATTGGGATGTTGGAATTCTGATGGGTGAGACTGGAGATCCTGATTGGGCTCCAATATCTATGGAGTCTATTTGAGATGAGAGCAGAGGAAGGGGAACCACACCTGACAAGACCTGAATGGGGCAATGAGTATGACTGAGCTCTTCAGCCTACTTGTTTTCTGTAGAAGCTTTGGGATCAATGGGAGAGGGAATAAGCATAGAGGAGATCAGGGGGCCAATAGTGACTCAGAGCATCCCTCGCTGCCTCCCCCAGAGGGGGAATCACAGCGAAGTACTTGCTGCACTTGTTACTGAGGGGAGAAGTAAATAGGTTACAGCAAGGCTGGCCCCAATGTCCAAAGATCATGTTCACTACTAATTGATTGAGAGACCACTTGTGAAGAATCAGAATGGACAAGACGAGTCTGTCTGCCATAGAGTTGGTTTTCCCCATTATGTGTGCTGCAATTATAAACCAGTCCGAAGAAACTGCAAATTCCCAGACCCTCATGGTAGGAACGGGTTCCTCACTGTTTGTTAACATACCACACTACTGACACATTGTCCATATGGACATTAGTCCCCAGAGAGAGATCATCCTGAAAGGCTTGCAATGTAAGAAGGACTGCTCTCAAATCGAGGACAGTGATATACAGCTTGGTCTCTGATGGGGAGCCACATGCCTTGGACCATCTTTCCCTTGTAATGCCCCCCATCCCAAATGGGAAGCGTCCATGGTCACTGTTGCTACAGGGGGGCAGTCTGCCTAAAAACAGGTATTCTGACTGTATCTGCCATCGAACATGGAGTTTGCAAATTGGAGTGAGCTTGATGGGAAGAGACAAAGGCTGGTAAAGAAGCGACCTCTGTACCACCAAAGTCCACTGAAGTATTCACATTAAGAATTTTGCCAGAGGGACTAGAATAATGGCAGCCAACACTGACCCAAGGGCTTGTAATGCCAGTTTCGCTGGAGCATACAGATGAGAGACAGTAAGCACCACATCTGATTTGTCATACATGTAATGTGGTGAAAAGGTAGTGAAGCCATTTGATTCGTAGTATCCAGTTGAGTCCTTATAAATTCTAGGCTTTGTACAAGTGTCAGATTGGACTTGCTAAGATTTACAGTGATGCCTAGGGAGTTGGATATCTGAAATAAGTAATAGCACGTAGAAGTTGATGGCTTGTTGGGGGCGGTGAGGAGCCAATTGTCTAGAAAAGGAAACACATGGAATCCTTTAAGCCTCAGGTGAGTTGCTATGACTGCCATGCATTTGGTGAACACTCGGTGGGCTGTGGTGAGTCCAAAGGGGAGTGCTCTGAATTGGAAGTGAATGGTTCCTAGCCGAAAGCACAGGTGTCTCCTGCATCACCTGTCTATTTAAATGTGGTAGTGAGCATCCTGGAGATCTACACAGCACACTCAATCGTCCTTGCACAGCAGAGGAAGAATGGACTGAATCGTAACCATTTGGAACTTTGACTTCTTTACATACTGATTCAGACTGCTTAAATCCAGAATTGGTCTTAGGTCCCTTTTTTTTTTGTAGCAGCTTTTGGACTTCTAGAGCTGAATACTCTCTCTAATTGGATGGAATGTTGGGAAGTTTCCTCCTGGGTTCTGGAGGTGGAAGGGAAAGGGAATTCAATAAACTCTGGGTATTACACGTAGCACCCAAGCATTGTTTGTAAGATTTGTCCAGGCATCAAGGTGCAGGGAAACACGACCCCCAAATGCCTCCAGAGATGGACAGTCGAGCATCGCTTCTGGAGCACTCATAAGGCTTTTCAGAGAAGGAGTCTCTGAAGTCCTGGTTTTGTGGACCCCCTTCTGCCTCTGAGGCAACGTCTACCACTGAACCCTCCTCTTCTGTCTCTGGAGGAAGTATCTTTGCATTGGTCTTGAAAAGGACCCTGAGACCTCCAGATCCAAGTTTTCTTCCCTTCTCGTTGGTTTCTACAGAAGGTCCTCTGAGGGGCAGGAAGCTTAATTCCCATGGCACACGGGGGTCTTTCCTTCCTGCTTGCTGTGGGAAAGAGTTCCTCTTACTGATGACCCAAACATGGAGAAGCCACCGAAGGATACAGTAACAAAGGCAGCTTAAAGGTTTCCCCAAAGTTGCATAGCCTCATCCAGACATGTCTCCTCATGGCTATGCCTGAATCAGCAGCTCATGAGGAACCCTCCGCTGCATGGGGGATCAACTTCATCGATGAATTAGCAATGGATGACGGAGTAGTCAGTTGGGGAGAAACCTTTTTAAGGTCCTCTGCTGACATGGTCTCAGCAAGAGAGTTTGAGAGCTCCTTGATCAAATCTCTTTGCAAGCGGGTAAAGTGTGCCAAATAATTTAACAACCTCAGAGCAAACATGGCTGAGGTGCAGATGCTCTTTCCTAATCTGGCCATTGCTCTGGACTCTCTGTTCAGTGGATAGACAGAAGAGTTTTGCTCATCTAGCTCCTTTTTTGTGACTACCACCACAACAATGACATCAACTGGGACACCCTTGCTTCAATGTGTTCTGTCTTGCTGGTGGAACTAGAAATGTATTTGGATGCTTGGGAATGGGCTCAACAGTGTCCAGTTCCTTCCAGGCCCAGCAGGAAACTAAGCCAATAACTTCATCCACTGCGGGGGGGGGGGGTACCCAAGACACAGAAGGGCTGGCCCTGAAAGCTTCCAAGAACGCACACTTCATAAGGAGGAGGTTGGGCAGATCAGTCACATTTCCAAGTATTTTCAAGATGTCTCCAAAGGAGACGTCATCAGTTGGCGATCGAGGGGATCCTTCTTCCACATCAAAGTCAGAGTATTCAGTGAGGGACTCCACTGGGGAGTCTGTTCCTCCTTTTGCATGTCTTCCTCTGCAGAAACCTCCTCTGTGGGGTGTTCAGAAGAGGTGTCAGAAGAAAGAGGAAATTCCTCAGGAGGAAGAGCATGGAGGCTTCCCAGAGTAGACTGACCTGAATGGAGCAGGAATAATGGGCTTACTGCTCAGGTCTGATGAAGGACGAAGGGAAAGATCCAAGATGTGAGAGGACAGTTCTCTATGCAAAGAGAAGACCTTTTCTACAACCTGGAAAGCCACTCACAGGCAATCTCTGCTTAACATACAAGGCCATGTCAAACCCAGAGCTGTTGGACATGCTACACTTAAAGAAATCCAATCCCTCAGAGACACATGGTCCAGGGATCTAAACCTTGTCATCACAATGAACAAAACATGCTGGAGGGATAGGTTCCTGACCCAGAGACTCCCCAGACTCTGGAATAGACTGCCCATACATGTCAAGAAGAGTGTCTCTTTGGCCATCTTCAAAAGGAACCTTGATGATTGGATGGGAGATGGGAAATTCACCATGGGGATCACGTCAGTCGCCCTGCTAGACAGGGATCCAGAGAAGTAAATGTGGTGGGAAGAAATAGCCAAGGAATTGTTGTGGCTAGGTTTGTATAGGCCCTAGGGTCGATGGCCTAGTACCAGCCTATGAACCTATGGACCTGGGGAAAACCCTCCCATCTCCCTTGCAGCCTAAGCAATCATGATGAAAGGATGTGGCCAACCCCGGACCTGCAGGCTCCAGAAAGAATCTGACCTGAACTGTCGAAGGCAGAGACACCAAGAGGGAGGGACAGGTCTGACAGAGTCGAAGCCAACACCAACACCCCCAAACCCTGCGCCAACATCTCGGATCCGAGACCCACTCTGATATGATGGAATCGGAGCAGGGCTGGTCAGGGAAACTGTTGGTAGTTGATGACGGGAGCTTCCTTGGATCCAACACGGACGATCTCAGAATCTAGAATCCTGGATCTCCAAAACCACGGGTCAGATCGGAGAAGAAGTCTGCATATGCTAGGCTGGTGTACTCACAGATCCGAGAGGGGACAGAGATGGCAAGACCCCCATCTGGATCTGAGCACTGAAAAACTTCCTCATCATCCTGTCCACATCGGCCTCTATCAAGATCCCAGATCATCTGGATGAAGCTGATGAGGCAGGTCTGGAATGTTTAGAAGGTGTCTAAAATAACCTTGCTGGAAGAGTTGGTGAGACTGGCCTTAAAACACTTTCTGGCATTCGGGTCCTAACTGTTGGATCCAAAGGCTTAGAATATGACCCTGGAGCAGAAGGAAGGGGTGAAGTGCCTATAACAATAACCCCCACTGGATCCAAAGCTATCTTTGGATCTGAACAGGAGGGGAAAACATTTGAATCCAAGGACGTCTGTGGATTTGAGAAAGAGAGAGGTCAACTTCAGATCTGAAGATGTCGGATCCGAAGTTTTATCATGCCTCCGAGGAGGTTCAGAGGAAGATCTCTGAGACTTATGTTAAGGCTCTTTACCTAAGCTCATCCGAGCCAAGTAACTTAGGGGGGAATCTGAGTCCCGGGGAAAGAAAAGAGGCAGCAGGCAATAAACCTTTTAATATCAGCTTGTTTTGTCAATCGGATGTAGCCCGGGGATTAAAGGTGGCACAGATTTCACAGGCCGTCTTTAAATGCTCGGGATCCAGGCAATAACCGCACTTCTTGTGGGCATCGGAATTAGGGATCCTGTGCCCACAAGAAGTGCATCTTTTAAAGCCAGAAGGTTTTTCAGACATAATTAAGCACAGACTCACACCAAGCTATTAGAAAAGAACACAGTAAACACTCTTACTTAACTGTCTAAACTAGGAAAACAGAGTTTTCTGAACTATACAATTATTTATTTATTTTAAAAATAGAGATACAAGAAGTGCAATGCACTTTAAGACAGAAATGACAGAAGTAACAAGCACCCTTTGACTTTCGGCTTTTCCCGGTTAGGTGTCGCCACAGCGGAACTCCAGCCCGCTCATGACTGGCAGCGGATTTTTACGGTGCCGAGTTGCCAGCCCAACGCTAAACTTTCAACGAAGGCACGCCCATTCACGCTCACACCACCTGCATGTCTTTAACATCACTCGACCGCGGGGGAGGACATGCAGACTCCACGCAGAAGGCGCTCCAGCCGTGAATCGAATGGAAGGCGACAACGTTAACCACTGCACCACTGTGGCTTCTAAGTAACAAGCACCCTAACGCCCCCAAAAAATTATGAAAGGATTCACTAAAACTGCAGGGAAGAAGAGAAACATTCACAGAATACTGAACACTAACTATAAAGCTGTAGCTATGAGTTTATAATATCAATTTTGCCAAATAGAAGGAAAAAAAAACAATCTAGTGCACACTCAAGTTCAGGGATCTGCGTCTTAGCTGGAAGGAGATCTGAGGAGCTGAGGATGGTTTAGTACACTATGGGTAGAAGGAGGAGCTCGAGACTAGGATCTAAGTCTTGAAAATGAGGCTGAGTTGGATTTGTAACCCATCAGTGAGGAAGAATGAAAAGGACAACTTCAGATCTTAACATTATAATTATTTTGTCCATTACAGACCTGTAGCAATTTTTAAGGGTGCAATCTTTCTAGAGTTTAAGCCCCCAAAACACAAACAGAAAAAAAAAATACAAGTTTTTAAATGCAAGGTTTTATGTGTGTGTGTGTGTGTGGTAAGCTTCAGGAAGTACCACTTACATCATACTCATATACAGCTTGACATAAAACTACATCAATTGGTCTTTTCTTTAGCACCCTGTCTCTCTCACAATGTCTATTTTAGCTGTATAAAGTTTTTAACTGAAAAAGTTTAAATATTAATTGCTGTCATGTGTTACAAGAAAAAAAAAATTAGCAAAAGGGCTGCAAATGATAGTATACAAACTTCTGCTACACAGTGTGCATCTGCTAAGAAACACTGCCTAAGCCCACAGTGTATGCTTTTCTATTTTTTTGTTTTCATAATGCTCGCCATGGATACCATTCAAAGTTCTACCCTCCAGCATCTTGCTTATTTGTTCTCCAACACAAGAAGTGATACTTAGCTCATTCTACTCCTAATGTAAACTACATGTACCAAAATAAAGGACACATTTTTAAGACAGACATTCTACAGGAAGAGACTACACAATTTGATTTTGGTATCTTTCTTCCCGGGGGGGGGGGGGGGTATGATGGAATTTCTCTCATTTCTTCTCTGACAGGGCACTGCTGACTTGAAGACATCCTTACAGTTTGGTGATTTTCTGGAATAAACAGCTTAAATTTATATGGCAATGCAGTAGCTACACCGCTGTTTTATTTATTTATGCTGTTAATACATTTAAAGAGCAATCCTCTTTCCTGGGATTTAGTCACACAAGTACTCAAGTCTTAGACAACATATGCTGAACTGCACGTTCTTAGAAGTATTGGTTTATGTGCTGCAATGCAGACATTAGCTTAAGAAATAATGTACACTTGTAAAACCATCATATTTGTGCACAACTCAAGTAACAATATATAGGCAGATGCATCCATCCCAAATTCAAAAATTATCA